>NC_141681.1:30466806-30894306 GCF_028749965.1 Puma concolor | reverse complement strand
TTGAAGAGAGGGAGGACTTACTCCCTGGCTGCCTCAGTGATAGGTGTTAAACACTCGGGTGCCTCACCTCCGAGCAGCGGGCGACAAGAGCTTGGGCGCCTGGCAGGAAGAGCCGTGCTCCGGCCCTGCCCCCTTTTTCTTCTTCATTTTTAGAGACCCTGCAAGGCTGCTCTTCCCGAACCCATCAGGAGCCAGCTCTCCGCGCAGGGGGAGGTGCTGAACCAGGGCTGGGGGCCGGAGAAGGATGAGGGAGGCGAGGCAGTGTCACTGTCTCCCCTGCTAGCAGCCAGAAGGAGAGAGAATCATTTGTGGCACTCTGGGGACAGTTTTGTCACCCTGACAGTAATGCTGTTATGCGCTGGCTTGACACACAGGATGAATCCATAAAGACAGATAAGTAACTGTGAAAGTGGCTGGGGATCAGGCTGAGTGCCACCACTCACCTGCAGTGACAAATAGATAGTCATGAAGGATTGGAAACCCTGCCCAACACGGAGATGTGTCAGCAGAGAGATGGACTACAGCCCCGGTGACACCGGCGGCTGGAGGAGAGCGGCCGTGTGCACGTGCGCGCCCCCGCGGGGTGCGCGAGGGGGGGGTCTTCAGAGCCTGGCTTCCGGGGGGGGGGTGCGCTCAGGCTTTCCTGGGCCTGGGGGGGGGTGGGTGTTGGTGAAGGAGGGGGGAAAGGATTTCAACTCGGTTTTTCCTTGTGAAATGGAATGGTGGGTGTTTATTGGTAAGATCAAGGGTGTTTGGCTCGGAAGGCTGCGTTCAGTTTTCATTTTCCCCGGGATTTTTTTCATACCAATAGGGGTCCCCATCTGCAAATGAAATGAATCCAAGTTTTGATAGTTAGCAAAATATTACTCCTAAGTGTCAGAGGCACCAGGCAAAGGGCAGACGGAAGCAGGGGGCCTCGTATTTATCTTTTCTGTTGGAAAGGTTTGTTATTTCTGGTTGGGAATCTGCTTTTCTTCAAGGAAAGAAATTCAGAGGGACATCGTTTGAAGAAACGAGCCATGTGCCAGGCGGATCTGCCCTTTCCCCCCCGGGCCGGAGATCCAAACAGCACCGTGTTCTACACTCGTGAATCTCCTTGTTGATGTCATGCAGAGTACGCTTTGTTTGAATGACTCTTGAGGTCGTGAATGCCTGGCTGTGCTCTCGGAGATTCCTGGAAAGTTATGGAACAGATACGAGGTGAAAATAAGCATCACGGCGAAGAGTAAAGCCTCCTCCGGTCCCTGTCAGGGATTGGGACAGAAGCCTTGAGATGTTGTACAGCCACTTAGAACTCTCTGCTTTCTTTAACCTACAAAGAATATTTTGGCCCCCGGGATAAGCCTAAATGTATCGAGGACCCAGACGTTTCTGCACGATGGGTCCTATGTCTAAAGCGCATGTTAGCGGGTGGTGGGAATGGAAGCAAACCGATATTCAAGTATGTTTTCTAGAACAGTGACCACGATTGTTAGCATTAATAAGCTGGCTCCATGCAGGGTGTGGAGAATCATCTACCAAGTCCTTGTTCGGTTTTTAATGTAATAATTAAAAAAAAAAAAAAATAACAGTGCTAAGCTTTTTTTTTTTTTCCTCGAATGAGTCCTCTTGTCGTGTTCCTTTGCTACCTGCCTTTGTCATAGGTAGATGTGTACTTAATCCCCCTCCACTATACTTAGCTGCTTATTTTTCTTCTGGGATCTTAACGCAGGGCACTTGTGTTTGAGAAGCTCTGTTTCCCGCAAAGGGTTTTGTGTAGCTCAGACTCTTACACCTCCTGTTCCTCTCATGACTTCTGTTTGCGGGCTGTGTACTTTAGCATGTGTTTCCCTGCCTAGGCAGGTCCTCACAACTTTGTGTCTCTTGAGAAAATCCTGGGGCCTGTTTGTTGGTTTTAGGATACCGTATTTTAGTTTCGAATTTTTGGAGGCTAAGAATGTTTTAGAGTAATTCAGCGATAATGAAAACCTTTTTTTTTTTTTTTTCTGACCCTGGGTTCTGGGTTTGACATGTTCTGTCTGACCCTATCGTTCTAACCATGATTTAAATTCCGAATTTCCAGAAGCCTTATTAAATATGTCAATTTGTGCACCAGCAAGGTAAATGTTCCTGTGAACTTTGACTCCTAAAGGAAACTCTATTTGAAAAGAATAAAAGATTTCCCTGATAAATATGTTCCTCATTTCGGGCTAATACTCTCAGTCGGAACGCTGGAATGGGGAAGGGCCAACCCATTGCCTGACCCCACTTGCTACCCCATTCTGGATCCAGCCCTATTTTACAACCCACAGCATTAGATTTTTATTTTGCCAAGATCACTTTCTCCAGGGGATATAAATCTCTCGAGTGCACACCTGATTAAATAGGCCTGCGTGGGGATAAAACAAAAAGGCGGGGGGGCGAGCCACTTGCCACCACGGGGCTACAGGTAAGCGTGCCAGCGACTGGCGCTCAGGTGGCTGACCGGAGCCCTGTGGCCGTTTTTATTAACTTGGGAGCTGAGGTCACACCGCTTCCCAGGGCCTTTGCGACAAAATGCGAGCCAGGGGCCTCGCCTGGCTGCACATGTCCTCACTTTGATCCGCACAGGCTGTCCCGGAAGTTGCCCGGCTCCTGCCCACCTACCCCATGGCTTGGCCGCGATGTGAGGGGGGCACCGCAGGCAAGGGGCACCGACGCCAGGGAGAGCTGAGATGTGCTAACACTTGTCACAGTTACTCTTTCCGTCGTCCTTGGCTGCTCATTTGCTGCCATTCCGCGAGCACTGACCAACTTTGTGGTCGGTTCCCTGCGCACCAGCCCTTGTCCATGAAACAAGTGTCCCATGATGCCGCTTCCCTCCGTCTCGGCACCAAACCCACCTTCTCAACGAGAGTGCCTTGGGAGAGAAATGTCTTCTGTAGCGTTTCACTGATCCTTGTCACCGGCTCTCCCTTTGTTCACCGGGTCACACTATTCAGCGAGAAAACTGAGCTGCCTTTAATACTCCCCCAGGGATGGAAAAATTATTTTGGTAATAAGATAACAATTTTTAAAAATTCATGTTCCCAGCTCATTTGGCATCGTGCCCATCAATGCATGGCATTCCTTCAGCACCTCCCCCCCCACCCCCCACCCCCGCCAGTCCTTCTCACCATCCGCCTCTGGTCTGTGGGGTTGTGAGGACCTTTGGTGTATTTGGAACCCATCCCGTGGGCCAGCAACAAGCAGCGCTTGAAACTCCCAGGAGGACACCTGGCTCAGGTGACTTACCCAGTAGTGCCCTTTCGAGTGGACTTTTGCACATGTTATTTCTCTTTATCTTCTTCACTGGCAGATAGCAGTGGCCCCATTTCACAGTGGGGGATCTCGGGGGTGGAGAACCCCCCCCCGACCCCCGCCAAGTGGCTGGGCTAGAATTCACCATGGCATTTTTGCTGTCCCGGGAGACTTTGTGGGCACCGTGTCCCTGAGTCCTCAGAGCAGTCCGTGTGCACTAGATGGGACAGGGGATGGTGTCCCACTTTGTAAGCCGGGAGGCTGAAGCTTAGGGAGGCTGACTCGTTCTCTTGGGGTCACAGCAGATGTTGAGTGACACAGCTGGGAAATGTAGCCCAGACCTTCCGACTCTTAGACCAACACCCTTTCCATTACACCAGGATTAACTCCACAGTCAAGAAAATCTCAAGAACAAAGCTACTCTTAAGTCTCTGTATAGCCTCCCCCTTTATATGACTCCAAATCCCCATGACAGCCAGCTGTAGCTTTCTGGGGGAGATCTCCAGAAGGGAAGGTCTCCCTCGGCTGGCTCTTCGGACCAGGCCAGGGAGGGCTTAGCAGAGGGCCCCACACGTAGGGCATGCTCACCACCCAGCCGGCATCAGAAATGCTGACGATCTAGACCCACCTTCTGGGACGCCTTGCCTTTTGCTGACTCATGGCCTGAGTGTGTGCCAGGTGCACAGGCTGTATCCAAAGATGGAGTGGATGTACGGAAGAAGAGTGTCAGGTGTTGCTAAGAACCAACAGGCAAGGTGTCCCTGTCAGTGGGGACAGAGAGCAGACACTGAAGGCAGGCGACTGCGCTCTGAAAACCTCCCGTCCCCGAAGCCCGTGCTTGGATCACAGGGGAAGCTGCCACCCGTCAGCGTGTGGTGCATTTGCAAAGGTCAGCCTTTAATTACATGCACAGTTAAATGGAAATACTGTAGAGAGGTCACACTCGTATTTCTTTGGCCTTCATTAATGGTATTGCTCTGTCACATTCTCTCTTCTTGGGTTTGTAAATGAAAGTTCCTTTAATACATTTAAAAGGATTATTTATTTTTAATTGTTTTACCTCTGGAGGGAGAGGTTACTTTCTTTTTCTTTTTCTTTTTTTTTTCTTTTTTTTGTGGGGGGGGGTAGTTGAAAAAAAAAGACTTTGCCTATGCATTTCTTGCTAATTTATTTCAAACCCGGTGCTTTTTATAGTCTTATCTACTAATGCTTTTGATTAAAACACAAGCAAACACCAGCCAACACGAACAGGTTGAATGCCACATCTGTGCAGAAGATAGCAGCTCACTTATTTATGGCTCCAAGAAATGGAGCCTAAATTAAGCTAGCTATTGCTGGAGAGTGGATAAGCGGCCATTATGAATTATCCTTAATTATAGCGATTTCCTAAACTAATAAACCTGCTAAATCTTTATTGCAAAGGTTAGTTTACGCAGTGCATATAAAATCCGCATGTGCTCTGCATCAGCCACCAGCTGTCTGACAGTGTGTTGCTATTTCAGTGAGTGCTCACATAAATTTTATGTTGGTTATATTAACAGTCAGTCCATATCACTACCCACAGATGCCAGCAGACATAAAAATTGCTCTCTAGTGAGCCTAAATATCCCTAGAAGCTAGTTGTGTCTAATGTTCCATGTAGTATTTGTACGTGAAAGTACCAGATTGGAGGGTTATTTACAGATGAATATTTCAATCCAGTTAGTTCATATAGGCCTACTTAGCCTTCTTTGCTGGTTTATTTGTATGCTAAATAATTCACCAAAGGTCCTTGTTTACTTTCTATAGTAGTTTCTATGAAATGCAAACAAGGGAGCCAACTTTAGGTGTTCAAAAGGCTAAGCAGCTCTGTGTTTAAATGCAGGTCAGAGCAGCAAATGCAGTCTTGCCCATGGGCTGTCACTCAGTTTTACACATCCTTCTTTTTTTTTTCCTTCCTCCTCCAGATATAACTGGAGCTTGCTGCTTTCATAGGAATTTTTGGCTGGACTATCTTTATTCTAAATTTATCTTTTTCAATACCTGCTATATGCTACCTTCTGCTTGCACAATTAACCACCCAACGCCAGCAGCAAAGAACGCGTTCTTGGCTCTGAGAAGCCTCCCCACAGTCCTCTGGGCTGACAAGAATAGGTCAGTTCTCTGCTATTGAAATGCCCTTGTTTTCTTCCTTCTTTTTTTTTTTTTTCCTTTTCTTTTTCTTTCTTTTCTCTCCCGTGATTCCCCCCCCCCCCCCGGTGCATTTCCAAATCTCAGGATTGGAAGGGACAGCAAATAGGACCTTTTCTCTTTTCCTGAAAAGCCCTGAGCCAGCCCAACCTCTGTCCCCCTGAAGGACAGAGGGGCAAAGTCCAGCTCTAAATGATGTAGTCTTTGGCAGCCCTCAAAATATCTGTTCACCTGGGTGGGAAAGATCATTGTTTTCTAGCGAGGTGACAGTTACCTGGCCCCATTGTTCACACGCCCCCGCAGCTCCGCTTCTACGTGAGAAAGATCTATCTGCCCCTACATTTTGCAAATGTTTATGATCCTAAACATTTGCCCCTAAAGAGATTGGAAAATAGCCTCCTTCATTTTCAGCCAGGCGCTGCTAAGATCATGAGAGAGTTCAATAGCAGTGCTAACTTTTTATTTAATAATATTGATTTTATCATTTTTACTACTTACAATGGGGATTGGTCGGCTGATAGTTATTTGACCTCCCTTTGTGCATGGCCGTGGAGTGCTTCGTGAAAGCTATTGACATATATCTCTCTTCTTCCACTCCTCTTCCAGTGGCCCATCTCGGCAAATAATATTGAGATGCAGTAACTGTTCCCTGATATTGATTTCAGATTGTGTTCATCACACCCTTCCCGGGGCCCGGCAAAGAGCAGCAGCCCTAGTTCTGTAAACCCTTGACTGCTGCGGGCTGAGGTATCATTTCCATCTTCCGAGCAAGAATGTCCACCATACGTGTTTCAAAAAAAAAAAAAAAATTACCCGAGAAAATGAAAGCATGTTTTGATCTTGATTATTTCTTACGCATACATAATTAAACTGATCTCTTCGGTTTTATGTTGGGCTTTTTTTTTTCTTTAAGGAATACTAGAAGATCCGTGGGTCCCTGAGCTGGTAGGAGGAACTCTGATTACATTTTAAGCTTCTGGGATTCAGAGTTTGACACACTCAGCCAGACCCAGGGCCTCTTTGACCTCCTGTTCTCAGCACCTGGGCCTTAAAAAAAGTTCCATGTTTTGCCTCCATGGAGTCAGTTGAGACAACAGCACATTTAAAAGAACCCGAGGTTTAACATTCAGGGAGCAGCCAATCTAATCCAGGGATCATAATCACATTTATCCATAGGAAGGACACAACATGTAGTCTAGGTGGATTTGCATACTCACTGAGAAAAACACCAAGCTCAGAGCAAATAATACTGGAAATCCTAAGTTTTATAGGCCAAAAAAAAAAAAAAAAAAAAAAGGCAATAGAGAATCTGCACCAAGAATGATTATATATGGGCAGCGGGGTCGTGGGTTATTTATTTTGTCTTCTTTGGGCATTTCCACAATTCTCTAAATTTTCTTTTGTAATTAGGAAAAAAAAAAAAAAAACAACCCTATTCACAAGCGTTATTTTCGAAAATGGAAAAGTTAGTAGACGGATCGGAATTCTCCAGAAGATCCCTGACCTCCAAAGTGAATGCATTAGCCAAGGTGGAGATTGACTCACTGCCATGCTAATCTCCACTCGGAGAGAAGCGGGACAGACGTCGCCCCTGTCGCGGTGCGCCTGCCAGTTTTTATTTTGTGAAGCCCCCGGGGACTGCACTAGCCTTCGCCACCGAAACCTGAGTGCAAATGGTTAGGAAGAAGGGCTTTGGAATCAGACAGGCCCGGGTTCGATTCTCAGTTCTTTCTTTCACCAGTCATGACTTTACAAGCAAGTGACTTAACTTTCTCAGTACCTCAGTCTGCTTGTCTGGAAAATGGGTTATCAAGAGGATTAAATGGCACAGTGTATGTAAGCTCATAACATCCTGCCTGGCATCTCGTAAACAGTAAGTAAATGGTAATTGACATTGCTGGCATCTGTATAGCAATTTCCTCATCAAACCGGAGCCGTAATGGGAATTAGCATAGTCACAGTCCACAGAATGGTGATTTTTTTCTTTCTCTGTAAGCCCAACTGGGACTCAATTAAGATCTATCCAGTGTCTAATCCATGTCAGATTTCCAGGACCAATCTGATTTCATATAGCACTCTTCGATTAAAGGCAATTCATTTTTAAGTGTACATCTACTTTCGTTATGGTTCTGAAAATAGGATCACCGTACTGATAATTCTTTAGCATAGGACGTACCCCTCCCCCGAACACAGGCACATGCACAGACACGCACACACACCCCTTCTTCCTCCAGCAAGACTTCTTCCAGAGCAACGCCAGACAAAGTAACAAGAGCCTTTTAGAATATTACCTTATTTCTGTTGTAGAGTCAGTTTTGCTATTCTTGAGCCTTTTCCATTTGTGTGGTCAGAAACGCTTTCCGATATCTCGGGTCGCGTTAGGATTCTTCCCTGCAGGCAGCCATCTTCAGGGCTGAAAGCAGAGTATAAAAAGCAGCTAAATTAGAGCCTTTACACAGTTGCCGGGACTGGCTTTAATGAGAGACAGCGAACATTTTGCAGGCTACTGAACTTCTGAAATGTGACAATCCAAGCAAATGAAATCATGGTACCTTTCATTGTAGTTTAATTGGACTCAAACTTGGCACGAGGGGCCGCTGAAAGCTGTATTCAATGAGATAGACAGGAATTGTACAACAGCTAATTCAGCCCACACAACACGTCTTACAACTGTCCGAGCCCCACACCGCTCCCAGGACTGACTCTGGCGGTCAAGAGAGATAGAACCACCGTGAATGAAAGCAGAGATTAGAAGGCAGACCCAATACGGGCATAGTGAATGGCATACCTGTCACCCTGAGTTATGCACTTGAAATAACTCAGCCTCATGGCAGCCAGTACAGGCCAATTTATTTTAAAGAGGCAAAAAGAAGTGAGACAAACTTAGGCCCTCTCTTCTGCCTGCGAGGGTGTCAAGATATCAGTGTCAAGGAGCCCTCTTACCAGAAGGGTGAGGATGAGTTGAGCATAAACACTAACAAGGAGAGAACTAAGCATGGGCCTCCTGTTGAGTGGAGCTAAATGGGAATCCCAGTCGAGTAACCCAAAAAGCAGGAAATTACCATAGCTGTCAGGAAGGCGACCAAAATCCTGTCAGGCAACTACGCGAGGGCAAGATACGTTTTGAGGGGGGGAGTGATGTTGAAGAAGCAGATCGTTTTCGGATGGGCATGTCTGGAGCTGGGAGTCCCCTTGAAAGTTCAGGAGGGTATCTTGGCTTCCTTGTTTCATCCCTGTATCGCATCTGAGTGGCCCGGGTGGAGACCGACTATGTATTCTCAGCCTCTTCTGGCCTACCCATCCCACCTGGCCACTTGAGTCCACGTCTGCTGTTATTATATGGCCGTAGGTTGAGCCAGTAAGGCTAGGAGAGTGGACAAATTGGGTGCCTGCATGTAACAGGCCATCCTGGACATTGATTTTTGAAGGTTCATTAGATAAATGCTGACATCACAGATTGATGTCTCTTTAAACCAGTACCTAGTGCAGGACCATCGAGGGAATCAAAAATATTGATGTAACATGTTTGAGCAGAAGGCTCGCTGGAGAATTCCCCTGCCTAAATGGGATCCATCAATTTAGGCTTTCTTTAATTATTCTAATTTCTGTGCATCGCATCAGAAGGGGCGTTTGCCTCCAGAACTGGTGTTTGTGTGGAACAGTGCTCCCACTTGAGGGGCAAAGGACGGCCAGACAGGGGGCGCAACGGTCTGTTTCTCATTGTTGTTTGAGCTGCCGTTGCGTAATGAAAATTTCGGATCATAGCCTAATTTTCCCATACAGTGTGGCCATGGAATTGACAAGGGACTGATTAATGGGCCGACCCCGGGGCCAGGAGGCTGCTAGGTTGTTCTCTTGTGGAAGGCATGCTGGCAAAATAAAGTTGATGGTTTTGTTTGTGTTTAACCCTTCACCTTGGCACTATCAATACATTGAAGACATCATTTGTATCTGCAAGTGTTTCTTTAATTAAGACCTTCTAAAAATCTTTCCTATCGATTCATTCCATTATCCTATTGATTAGCTGCAGTGGATCATGTACTTGGTCGTCAGTGGAAGGCAACAGTCTCCGCCGTCTGTCATGACTACAGATGCAGACCACAGGCAGCTAGCATGCGGCGCCCAGGGCTGGCAGGAGTGTCTTGCGTTCTAATGAGGCATCGGCGGTGGCTCGGTGGGGTTTGCTGAACACCAACGAGAAAGCCCGTTGTCTCCTGCTGGAGGGGTGGCCAAGCATAAAGCATCCCCTCCAGTAATTTAGACCGCAGCCGCTTAGTGAACAGTATGCAGAGATGGGGTGGCTCGCGTCGGCGCGGGGGGGCGGGGGGGTGGTGGGCAGGATTCTGCTCTGCATCTGAATTTGGAAATCTTGAGCCTTGAGACAAAAGCAGACTGAGAAATCTAGATGCAAGGCTTGGTTCCGAGACAGGCTGTCCATTTTCCTTTGCCCAGGCTACAGTTTTGTGCCCCCTCCCTCATGGGAATCAGCCTGCTCACGAGACCGGCGACAGGTGCCACGATGGGCTTCCTGTCTTAGGAGGGAAGAGCTGGCCACCTTTGTACGTGCTGCCATTGGTCATGGATCTAAATCACCCCCTCGTTTTCAAACTGAAGAAGCCTGTGGCGAAGTTAGCTCTGAAATCTGGTGTTTTGAAATATTCCTTAATATCGACAGTCACCAAGAGTCACCCTGGCTGGGGTTTGAGGATAGAAGGACTTTGGTGTTCTAGGATACTCAAAGTCAGAGGCGGTAAGGCACTCACAAACGAGTTAAAGCACACAGCACAGGGGAGCTGCTCCCTCAGGACATCAGTAATTGCCGACCTGCCGAAAATTCCTTTTTCTCCTTCTTGTACATGTACTGTTGCACCCCCCCATGCCTTCATCCTTCAAATACGCCAGAGCAGATGGCTCTCTTAAGTGCCCGGATGCCTTTCTGCCCAAGTGGAATCCAGTAGAAAAGGAAAACTGTAGAAGCAGGGAGGTTAGACCCGAGGCAGGTCAAGTTAGAGAACATGATGTCTCTGCTCCGACTCTTGCGGAAGCAGATGAGTTCATTTTTTACTCTCAGAGTGAGAATTCCCAAGACTTAGAAGCATCTCACCTCAGCAAGCTCATAGCGGTCTTCGGCTTCCTGGTCAGACTTGGCCTGGGTTTGCAGTAATGTGTGTGGTCCCCCAGCTCATGCCAGTGGCTCCTTTGTCCTCAAGAAAGGAAGCAGAAAGTCCCCCAGTGTGGGTGTCGGGGATGAGAAGGTGGGAGTAGGAAAGCTGGCGGTGGCTGGCAGGAACTCTTTTTTTGAAAATGAGTATCGAAAAGAAGAATTTCCGCGTTTATAAAACGTTTAAATCAAAGTTGAGTGCAAATGCATGGCTGATTTGGGTGTCTCCTACCCGCTGTTATTAATAGCCAGTTGTCCCTGCCAACCCAAATGTTCAGTTTCCCTTGGCACCAAATGTCCTGTTTTGGGTGTCCTACATTCGGTGGGTTAACATCGTAGAACGAACGAACTGTTTTCTCAGGCCAGGGACCCGACCATCCAAACTGCCAGCTCTACCCTTGTAAACTTTCGTAAATGTCTTCTTTCCACATTTCTGTAAAATCTGTCATTATGTAGCTATCTCCCAGACTCTTCTCCAAAAGAAGAAGAAACTTATTTAGATCTACGTGTACTTTCCATAAGGTGAATTGTTTAGAAAAGATAGTAGGAAACATTTGTAAGGCTCCGTACGTCTGAGTTTGCTTCTCCAGTGGAGTATGTTTTAAGTTAAGCTGCAGTCTGTGGTCATTAAAATCATTTTTTGAAAATTCAGAGCGGTATCAGACAGAAAAGAGAAGGCTCCTATAATCCCACCCCCTTAAGATAACCACTAAGAATATTCTAGTGTACTAAGTTTTTTCAGTGCACACATATGTTCACATATACTTTTTTTTTTTTTTAACGTTTATTTATTTTTGGGACAGAGAGAGACAGAGCATGAACGGGGGAGGGGCAGAGAGAGAGGGAGACACAGAATCGGAAACAGGCTCCAGGCTCTGAGCCGTCAGCCCAGAGCCCGACGCGGGGCTCGACCTCACGGACCGCGAGATCGTGACCTGGCTGAAGTCGGACGCTTAACCGACTGCGCCACCCAGGCGTGCCTCACATATGCTTTTTAAAGCAAAATTAGAATCATAGTATTTTATAACCTGCTTCTTTTCACTTACTATATCATGAGCAGTTTTTCATATCTTTACACATTCCCTGGGAACATGATTGTTAATAGACACTTGTATAAATATGCCATCTTCATTTAATTTTTCTCCTCTTGTTGGACACTTAGGCTGTCTGTTTTTCCCCACATCGTATAAAATGCTGGGATGAGTCCCCTTGTCTGAAAATTTCGTGAGAATATTTATCACCTTAGGATAAATTCCTAGAAATTGAATTACCGGGTCAAAGGATATGCACATTTTTAAGGCCTCTCACACGTATTGCCAAAATGTTCTTCCAAAAGGTTGAACCAATTATAGTCTCCCCCAGCAGTCCATGAGCAAAACCCGTTTGCCCATACCTTTGCCGGCATTGGAAACTGTATGTGTGTGTGTGTGTGTGTGTGTGTGTGTGTGTGTGTGTGCGCGAACTGGTGTGAACTGCTTCATTTTCATAGATTAGGAGAACAGTGTCTCCTTGATTTTATTGACATCATTTTGATCACTGTTGAGGTAGCGGTATTTTCTCATATTTAAATATCTATTTCTGTTTCTTGTGAAATATTTGCCTGTGGCTTGGCCCATTTTTATTGGAATGTTTGGCTTTTTTCTAATGGATTTGAAGAATTTTTTCTTTTTAATTAAGAACTGTCGACCCTTTTCACAGATAATCAGATTAGATTCTTATAACCAGATTGAACGTTTCATGTGGACGTTAAGTTATACTTGGAATATCTTTGAAAATGGCAACGTTATTAAGGTACTTTTTACTTTTTAAGCAATAGCTAGTTTTTCGCTGATAAAAAAGATATTGAAAAAGAATATGACGGTGTCAATCCAGCTTGAGTTAACTATCCCAGGACACTACTGGCATTTTATTACAGTTGTCAAAAAATAAAAAAAGAAAAGAAACCAACAATTTTATTGTTTTGATTATTGAGATCCAGCCACAGATCAACTGAGCAATTAAAATCTCTAAATAACACTCTCTGAATTGTCAAACAAAGGATTGGCTCCCAGTGGAAAGGACTTTTTTTTTTAAAGAAGATAGTTTTCTCTGTAATGTCTGTGCCAGTAGATGGTTGCACTAATTGGAATATACAGAAATATTTTACCAGTTTAACAATGCATGACATCGTAATAAGATTGTGCTGACAAGCTTTTCTTTTTATGAAAGGTGATGTTACTGAATGCCTCTAATACACATGGCTCCTGTGTCTTTTTATGACATGTTAGAAATGAAATTTTTCGCAGAAATTAATCTGCTTTCCTAAATCTATTCTGTATATGAAATGATTTTTTAAAAGCAGGACAACAGAACCTCGGTTTCTGTTGTTTTTATTTAAGTACTCGGAATAATATATTTTAAGGAATCCTAGAGGTGAACAGAAAGGGATCACTCTTAAATGCATATGAAACTGCGCATTCCAAATCCCACTAATCTGTCACGAGAATGTGTGAAGCCAGGTTCCCTGACTTCCCCTAGCTCAGGTGGCTGGCTGAGTGCAGGCTTGGGACAGTTAATGACAATCTTCCAAGATAAGCAGACTTAACATCAATATCCCTCTCCCTGATAATCTATATACTCTGGAGGTGGTGAGCTCTGGCAGGGTTTTGATGATTTTATGATGGCTTGTGCGTATTTACAGTGTGTTTAAAATACTCTTTTTAATTATCATTTGAGTGACAAAGCTTAATCTTTCGATCTTTATCTGCACCTCCTGCTGATGTATGTTTGTTAGGTAACTAAAAAGCGGAAATTTAGCAAAGCCAGAGCTTTCGCCAGTAATAAGGCTGAGGAGTCAATAGATGATTAACCCACCTTTCTCCTCTTCATGAGAAGAAAGGAGTCACTTTATAAAATCTTTGAAGGTGGCCCAGATTTTTCAAAGCAGCATCCTAGAAACACGTAATAGCTATACAGAAATGAGCCCCATCTGAACTGCACAAAGCAAGCATGTATGGAAAAGAGTATCAGAACATCATTTGAATACCGTCCTTCAAACACACGGATATAACTGTTGATGTCCCATTACACAGACCTTGAAACTGGCCATGTCCTATGTATTTTGCATACACATATATGTTTGTTTCACATATATATATACATATATATACATATATACATATGCATATGTATATATGTGACATATGCAGTGTATATATTATATACATATAAATTACCATGTGGAATTAAGCAGCCTATGTCATTAGATACTGATATTTTATTAGATTTTAGAGGGCAAAAAGGACACAATCGTTATTTAGCCTATCATAGCCACACCTTAAGATGCCTCATTGGTATTATTTCATTTGAAAGAGGATAAAAGGCTAAGATTATTATTCCTTGCTGCAAATAAGCAAAGGTGTGTGTGTTAATAATGGATGCTTGGGATTTAGAATTAAATATTGAAACTCTGTCTTGATTTTTCCAGAATGATGAGGCACAACTACTACCCTTTTTGAAAGCCCTTGTTTCTTACAACAATAGGTCAAAATCGTAAGCAAAAGCAGAGGAAAACAATCCCAGTTAACTAGCTTATGTGGTTATTGACATGTGTGATTATTGGCATATGTGATTAACTGATACGAGTTATGGGCATCATCATCGTTATGTATAAAGGAACTCCAGGCTGCCTAAGACTCCTCTCAAGGAAATCTTAAAAATCAGGGATTGATTTGCAGATTTAGGAGGATATTAAAAGCTGATGTTGTGCCTGAATAAGATAAGCATTCTGTATTAGACCGTACTGGAGAAGGCCCTCATGTGGCCAGGTGATTTTATTGACATCTCAGAACTAAAGACCATAAATTCTGCTATCAGGCAACATACTGTCCTGAGAAATGGACATTACAAATGGTGAAGGGCAAGGGCTCCTGGGTGGCTCAGTAGGTTGGGCATCTGATTTCAGCTCAGGTCACGATCTCGTAGTTCGTGAGTTCGAGCTCCGCGTCAGGCTCTGTGCTGACAGCTCAGAGCCTGGAGCCTGCTTCTCTTGTCTCCCTCTCTCTCTGCCCCTCCCCTACTCGCACTCTGTCTCTCTCTCTCTCTCTCTCAAAAATAAATAAAAACATTAAAAAAATTTTTTTTAAACAAATGGCGAAGGGCAGCCCAATAGACACAACATGGAGTCAAATAAAGCATTAAACCCCAGACCAAGCCCAACACCTACAGACGTTGTTACCTATTTTAGCTTTGATATTGGTAAGCTTGGCTGCCATTAGTAAATCACCCATTCACTTGAGCAGTTTTTCTCTGGTATCACCTAAGACCAAGGATGCAACCCTAGCCACCTTCCCCACCAAGCCACTAGCATCAAAACTGATGCTTTTCATGGGATTGCCACTTTGAAATTTAGGTAACAGTAGGACAGTGTGGAGTTTGTGCCAGGAGTTCAGCTAGACAGGAAAGAAAGCTTACCGAGTTCCCGTAAGTCAGGCAGGCAGGTTTTCATGATCGGAGAAACTATCAAAGGCAAAGGATGGTGAGCTGTAAAAAAGCAATAGCAAGGGCACAGGTAGGTGAAGGGTTTGGGGTAGGGAGCTGAGTCAGAAGGAAGAGGCAAGCACGGTCTGGAGGCCAGAATGGCAGGCAGTTGGATCAAGAATCCAGATTAGTGGACTTGGGAAGAGAAGATCAAAGACCCAGACCAAAGTTCTGGGCCAAAGGGGGGGTCAGGAAACCAAAATGTCTTAACAATAAAAAGCAGAAAGCAAATTAAGAGATGGGCAGTGACGTATCAAGAGTGGGCAGTGGGAACGGTCCACCCAGCTCTCCCTCTCCCCACTCCGTGCTGGCAGTAAAGGCTGCATGGTCTATAGAAGATCTAAAAACAACAATAAAACTGACAAGAGTCAGTCTGCTTTTCGTTGCCACCATTTTCTGTGAATTCCGAACAACGTCAGGGATAGAGTACTCCTCTCTACAAAAATCTTCCATTGGTCTAATTTCTACACACTTTCTGAATTACTCATGAAGTTTTCTGATACAAACATAAATAAATAATGTCTATGCGGGGGGGGGGGGCTTCAAATTAGCACATTTTAGTAATGTATCCTTTAATAAACATAGCATTCTGCATGGACATTGATTCAGAGAATTCTCAGTTATATTATCAGCAACCGACGCACAAAGACTCAGCTACACCTGTCCATTTCAGAGTAAGTCCATTGCCATTTGGGATTGTAGGAGCTCGCCTCATGTGTAGTTTATGTCTCCAACCACCATGGCACCACATACTCCTGCATCTAAACAGAACGTGAAAATAAACTGTGCTTGGCCGTGATTAAGGCAAAGGAGCCACAGTTGGGGTACTTCAACTCTGCCAGACTATGTGACCCCTGAAGTTTGTATTTTTGTTTAAAACAGTGAACTACCCTTCCCCGCTCATACTCTCTCTTTCTCTCAAAGATAAGTTTAAAAAAAAAGCCATTAAAACAATTTCTTTTTAAAAAAAGGGGGCGCCTGGGTGACTCAGTCAGTTAAATGTCTGACTTCGGCTCAGGTCATGATCTCACGGTTTGTGGGTTGAAGCCCCGCATCGGGCTCTGTGCTGACAGCTCAGAGCCTGGAGCCTGCTTTGGAATCTGTGTCTCCCTCTTTCTGCCCCTCCCCTGCTTGCTCGCTCTCTCTCTCTTTCTCTCTCTCTCAAAAATAAATAAATAAATAAATTCAAAAAAAAATCAAAACAGTGAACCAGTTTACAGACTACTCTGGGTAATAATTTTCTATTTAGTGAATGAAAATTTAATTCTCTGCACAAACGATTTGACTGAATTTGAATAATACTTTTCAGTTGGAATTTCTTCTTTCGTTGTTAATTAAACTAGAGAATAATCAAGACCATAATTATTACTGATTATTATCGGATTGTTCCTGAGAATAATTCTGTTATATAGAGGAGAGGGGTGTAATAAATGGCCTGCTTCAGCTGTCAGATATGCTAAGTATGTCCCTGGAGATGGGGGAGTGTTAACGAGTGAATTCAGTGTCTGCTGACACAATCGATGAAAATAGAGAGATATAGGAAGAAGATGGCCAAACCGAGAATGAAGCTGGATTCCAAGCTTTGTGATCTGATACTTTCCCACGTTCTCTAGATCTGAGCGGGCCTCAGAGCGAAGCCAGGGCTGACGTCACAGAAAGAGACGTGCAAGCAAATGTGCCAAGAGTGAGGAGCGAAATGACATGATGGTCACCCTGGGGAAAGCGTTCAGGTGCCACCCAAGGAACTACTGTGGAGTGGGGTCAACATGAGACAGTACTAAACCAACTCCAACGCCCTTCCGAACTACAAATTCAGACAGCAAAGTGGCAGAATCGTGGAAGTAGCCAAATAGACAACCAGCGGGTGGCTAATGGTGACAAAAGTGGGCTGACTCTTCTACAGGGGAAGGAAGTGGATGGAGCAGGCCAAGCGTGGGGAGGTGGGATTTGTTTCAGACTGGAGCATGTGCATCCCATCTAAAGGGTGCAACCATTACTCCATTCCGGCCAGTAATACTGGCCCCAATAGGCAGATCTTCCCATTCTGAAGCAAAGACCGAAATCTTGATTTTTTTTTTGACCCAAATCTCTGCATTTCTCCTTTCTTTTCTTTTCTCTAAATAACTAATTCACCTTTTAAAAAAAAATTATAAGAGCCATCCCATTTGGGTCAAAATAAAAACGAGCTAACGGTGGCCTCTGAGGCACCATTTTGTCACCTCTGTGCCAGAGCCTGAAACTGTTTCGGGTGGCTGTCACTACCAACCATAGGATGGTTTTCATGCTTTGAAATACTAGAGAGGGCTAATCATAATGCTCATAAGAATAGTAGAAGCATTCCTGACTGCTAAAGACAGTGATGGAATGACTGTCACGAAAGAGTCACAGCTTGTAGTCCCCAAGTGCCAGGGAAGATATTACACTAATAATAAAGGCTGTCGTTGATTGAGCCAGTTACTATGTGCCAGACTTTGGGCTGTGTGCTTTATATCCATGATCTCACAGTCGTCCCAGCAGCTCTGTGAAATAGATATGTGTAACCCCATTTAGAGATAAGGAAACTTAGCATGATTTTGTCCTTTTCCCAAGGTCAGTCACACAGTCAAGGCTCTAACCCGAGCCTCTCTTACACTTCAAAGCTCAGGACCTCAACCAGTGAGGCTAAGCTGCCAGTGGGTAAGGGCTTATGACCACCCCCACCAAGAAGCTTCTTGAACACCTTGAAGCTGGGTTGCCTTGAATATCAGTCTGAAGGGCCCAACGCCCAAGAACCTTGGCGACCTCCCAGCAACACAAAGATGATAGACACCTTAGGTGGCTTTTATGGTTTTTACGACCTGCTCAGTAATTGTTGTCTGAACACCAAAGTTTGCCATCGCCCTGGTCCTGTTAGGGAGCATTCTCTTCAACGAACCCATGGGAGAAAGGACCGACTTCTGTGCAGTTTGGCCTGAAGCACTTGCACCTGTGTTCTCCTGGAAGCGTGTACTTTGACTTAGGCACTGCTTGCTTAATAAACCACAAAAGTCAACATCCCGCTGGAGGAACAGCTCGTGCTTAGAGGCGTCACAGGCTCCAAAAGATCCTGTTGAGGCAGGATGTTGTGCGAAACCCACAAGCAGAGCAAAAACCTCCTGTCTCCTAATTGTAATGGTAACATTTGAAAAAGCTTCTGAGACTGCCTCTGTGCTTTATACCCAAAAAGGGGATTGAGATTTCTCTTTTTGCCCGTTTGGCTTTTTGGAGCTAGGAGCACATCAGCGTGTGTGTGTGTGTGTGTGTGTGTGTGTGTGTGTGTGTGTGTGTCTGAGTATTTCCAACAGAAGAATGTGTCTCTTGTCCCTGGGAATGGCAAGGCTACAAAACAGGTGAAGCCAGCTTGGGGAGGGGAGAGGGGAAGTGACTGACAAGTTAGTGGCACACTGGGAAGAGAAAACCACAAGGCTAGTGGGGCAGCCTCGCCCCCTCTCCCCGCTCTGCCGAAAGGGGGCAATTAGATACTCTTTCAGATAGTTTTCTTAGCACGACCTCCTTCCGTTTATCAGGAACCCTGTGGCAGGCCCCCAATTTCGCTTATAGTCCAGCCCCGTCTGGGGTTGAACTTGTGTGAGTGGCTACGTCAGCCATGTGGGTATTGGCATGACAGACACAGAAAGGAAATCCAATCTGACACCCAATCGGGACACATTCTTGAGTGGCCGCGTGGTCCCGGAGTGGCTGATAAATTCCCACTGGCTACCTGGACAATATATCTCAGTGAGCACTGGCCATGTCCAGTCAGTGACGAGCCCTTGTGTCAGTAGCCAAAGAGGAATTCGATTTGAACCAAAAATAACCAGCGCTATAAATCATGAAATGCCCCCCAAACAGTGTGGCATTGTTTGGAGATTACGGCATGCATAGGATAGTAGGAGGCATCTAATCAGAAACTCAAAATGAACAGCCTCGTGGAACAGATGGGCAAACTCCGTGGATTTCCTTCCTTCCGAGAGGAGGGGCCATTATTTAAATTTATATACAGTGGAAGCCACTGGAACCCCATCCTGATGATTAAATCGGGACGATCACAACATCCAGATGCATTCAACAGTGACCTTCTCAAGTCAGACATGAGCGGGGATGCCACATGGCCCTGGCCAAGGACACAGAGTTCATTCAATAGGCATTTTAGTTTTGGTGCTAGGTCAGGAGAGACACAGCAGGAAAACAGATTTCCACCAGCTTTTCACGTGCCCCTTCGGACCAGGGATGTTAACTCCTTCTACCTCAGTTAAGTCTCACCCCTACTGTTTATCTGATTCTTCTACCTAAATAGTCTGATTCTTCTGCCTAAATAGTCGTGGGAGAGCTATGGAATATTGATGAAAGGGACATGGCCAATAGGAAATACAATCTGAACTGGTGAGCCTGGGGTGATGCCACTCCCTCCATGCTGTTCACTCTCTTCCAATAGACCCGTGAAAAGCAGACCACCCAATGTGTCAAGCAGTTTGGATCTCAGTTCCATTTAATTCTTGTTCCAGAGGCTGGAAACTTACGAGCAACTTCGCACGGAAACCAACATTCCCACCAATACTGAAGTACAAATGTAGGAAGCATGACCTCTAAGAATTGGCCATATTGAGTGGACCCTGGGGCTCAGGATGTCCAGTCTACAATTCTGCCTTTGGTCAAGATATTAGAGATTAGGAGTATATACACAAGATGGCCTTAACCTCACTTTCAGATGTGCTAGGGGTCACTAATGCTCTGTTAACTTGTTCTACTCTTTTGGATTTAGGCAGGAGAGAGCCTTGTCTTCACTTTCGAGCTTGCAGATAGTCTAGAACAGAAAAATAATGGCTCGATTTAGCAAAGGTCGGGAACCATATTGTTTCTCATACAATTTCGGGAATCCTTAAAAGTCAGTGTCTCATGATAAGCGAATTTTAGTTGAAAATCTTTATGAGGTGAGTGGGATCATTCTCCGTGCCTTCATTCAGGTTCAAGGAACCATTTTGGTTGCAAATGACAAAAGAAAACTTTGTTTTTTGAAAACAAACTTTATGTGATAGGAGAAAAGGTTGCAGTGTGAGGCTGGTTGGTTTGTTTTTTTTACTGGATTTACTTTTTTGGCCCTTGAGTGAAAAACAGAACCTGTCACATACATATTTTTTCTTCACTGTAAAACGTAAATACTCTAAAATGTATTTTTTAAATTGTGATTATATTACAGTGGTTTCTATGTACCATAGATTAGATTTTTATTAAGGGTTTTATTAAATAACTGGTGTTTCACCAACATCTAATTAAATCTTCTATCTAAATTGAACAGAAAATTATGGGCGAAAAGAAAGCATTTGTAGCCGACTTTATTACAGATAAGACTATTATTTGTTCATCTTAAGAATTTGAGATCAAATTTACAAGCAGCATCCTCATCAAATTTCTTTTCTGGGCTGCTGAGCCGGGCCCCTTGAAAGCAGCCCATTATCTGCACACACACCCCCCCCCCTTTTATTATAGTGCCCTGGTTGTTGGCAACACGCCCGCTGTTTAAGGTTACTTTCATTAATTAACCGAAAGTTAATTTCTTTGCAAGCAAAATCTCTGATCTCATTATGTTGTCTTTAAAGCTGAAAGATTCAGGTTTTCTGGTCTCCTTTGATGGCACAATAAAAAGCATGCTCTTTATCTTAAGGGAGACTGTCTCCAGGGTTTAATTTAATAGTCCTTGAAATAGTTACAGCAGAGCCAGGAGGACTACAATAATATGCCAGTTTCAGAAAACCTTGGCTTTGTCCTAGCGGGAGCGCCCAGTGACTGGTGCGCGTGCGGACCATGAAGCATCCGCGTCCAAATAAGTTCTGCATTTTACCCCCTTGATTCTCTTGTTTGCACCCCCCCCCCCCCCCCCCCCCCCGCATTACATAGCCCGTCTGAGAATAGGACAAACACCAACACCAGTGTTCCTTCCAAAGGGTGCCACCATCCGGCCATCTGATGCTCTGGGATTTCAGAAGTTTTGTGGGGTTGACATTTCGACTGTGAGCCTTTACTGCATTTGGGAAGCGGCCTTTTGTTTCTCTGGTTGAAACCAGGCAAGCTAGGTGCTACGAAGAGTTGTGGGTTGTGGTTTGGAGCCTGGCACGCCTGGATTTGAATCCCGATCTTTCCTCGGACTGGCTCTTCCTTGGATAAGTTATTTCAACTCTCTCTCTCTCGACACACCTCAGTTTTCTTATTGGCAAACTTTGAACTAATTCTGGAGAGTTAGGGAAATTAAATAGGTTAGCCGGTCAATACCAGGTACTGAACAAATGTGGGCCCCCTTCCCTTGAGAGCCTCGTCTTGTTCTTGTCTCTACCAACTACAAATGCGTTTCTAGATTCGGGGTCCTTTCTGGTATTTGGAGGCTGGCCCCCAGATTGCTACACCAGAAGGAAGCCTCTGGGGAGATGGCCGGACTCCACAGAGCATGCTTGGTGTGGGTTGGGTCAGTTGGGTGCTGTGTTGTCCCAAGTGCTATTTTATAGACCCGGGGACACGAAAAGCGAATTCTCTTTGTCTCTCTGAGTTAGCTTCATCCTCACTGATGAAATCTGGTTGCTTTCTGGAGCATTAAATTCACTGAGTTGAGAGTGGCCAAAAGCCGCCAGGTGTAGGTCACACAGAGGGGACAGAACTCTTCAGGTAGCTCAAGCCTCAAGAGCCATCCAGATACACGGAGAAGCTATTTGTATCCCACTGAGTCCGCCGCTGTTGCACACACACAGCTGAGATTTACAGAGTCTGGCGGGGAGGGCCGCTGAAAGCGGGTAATAGCATGACCCGACATGCTGCTTCAGATGCCTGGGAGACTGGGTCTGTGCCATTTGGATATGTCACCTGTACCAATTCCTAATGAAGGATGCAATTGACTGAACTCAAGCAGGTCAAAGTTACTTAGGCAGAAAATCCCAGGTCTTGGGAAGAAAAGTCATGTGCCTCTGGGGCCCGTGGCAGGAGTCAAAGGTCCAAGGTAATGTATTGGCAAAGATCGTGTCTGCTTTGGTACCTTACTTTACTGCTCCCCCATGCTTTTAGGCAGAAATATTGTCAATGCTATTGATTAGTTGATCTGATAATCCAGCAGGCTCCCTGATGTGTTAAATTTCCTACTTCGGGATGACCGTAAGTGTGGGCAGAATGTACGCTTCAGTTAGGGGGGCCTTTCAGTGGACCTTGCTTAGACACTGCTCCTACAGTGAGATTGCTCCAGGCATGACAATTCCAATTATGCTTGTGGCTGTCACAGTTAACCCTTCCCAAGACAGCTTTCCCCCAGTTATCCAGATTTTCTAGCGTTGCTTGAGATTTGGAAGAATATTTTGTCTTCTGCATTGGGCCTGTAGGGCCTCTTGGTTGATTAGCATATATTACACTGATGTGTTTCGATTTGTATTTTTTCGTTTCCTTTTTTCTGCCGCGGGTACACTCCACCGTCTACGTCTTCCCTCTGTTGCAGGCCTCTTCCGTGGCCGAAGTCGTGTTTCTCTCTATCCTGCGTGGATCTTTACACATTCCACCAGCCGTATCCCTCCTTTGAAAAACACGTAGCAACCCTATGAAAGGTGTGTAATTCGCAATAGGTAGGCGTCCAAAGAAAGGATGACCTCAGGTGAGGGCAATGGAGTTTTCTAGAAGGAGCGTCATGAAGCCAAGTACGCTGGCTCCCTGCTGTGGACATGTGTTTCTACTTACCGAGAGCCTGGTCTGGAATAGCTAGAAACTTAAATGCCCTCTGATTTGTCTTCGTTTAGTTGTTGGGTATTCATCCCACCCTCCCTCTGGCTTCAGTCTTCGAGCTCTTCAGCGTGGTTGGAAAGGGCATAGAGTTACCCCCGGAAATCCAAACTACCCTTTGGGTAAATTATGCCTTTCGCTGTTTGGGTCTACCGTGCCATTTGTCCTACATCCCAGCTTACCGGCCTTGACATCAGTTACACTCTCTGCCTCGGTACAAAGAACGTGGGCTGACTACTTTAATCCCCTTTGCAAAATAATAATAATAACAGCACCAACAGTTGGGCCCTCTGAGCAGAGAATGGTAAGCCTAATTCAGAATTTGTGAGAGTGGAAAATGAATCATAAATACCTGAGCAACGAGGTTTATAATGGAAGCCCCAAGAAGCCCTTTAACCTGGGCAAAATCCTATAACACAATTATAAACAATTTCACACTTGACTGGAGCCGTTATTTGAGCAAAACGAACCATTTTTCTGCGTGCACTAAATGAGCCACGGGATCCGTGTATCCAGCTGCAGGATCACCCGCTCGGTCTGCATGTAATCAGCGCGCTTGATGGCAAGGGCATCGTAGGATCAAAAGAGTTAATAATTGGATCCTGCCCACAGCAACCACACAATTAAGGGCAAGATTAGCAGAGATGAAAAATTTATTGTGAAAATGCAATGCGAGTCTGAAACACAAAATGATTTCACTGCGCATTTGTTCTGTTGCCATAATCCTACTGATCAACTCTATTACACTAATAATAGGAGAAAAACTAATTGCAGTGAGGACAGGACAAATCTTTTTTAATCTGCGTTGTCATCCCAACTAAGTCCCAACCCATTTGTATTAACCTTTGCTGACAGAGTCACATGATGGACATAATTTCTTATAATTTACCAGCTATGGATCTAACCTTTCTTCATCAAATATTCATAAAGGCAGGATTCTCAATGATTTTCTGTCTCTCTTCATATTTACAGCTTGTTGTCTTCCTCCTTTTTGCAGTAATTTGGACACAATTGAAGTCAAATGGAATTAAAGTTAAATGCCTTTAGCAACTAAGGTGCCTAAAAGCAAAGCCTTAGGGGAGGGGGTCGTGAACTGAAAGGGGAGAGCGTGTGTTCCCAAGACCCTTCCCATCGGGCCGCCCTTCCCCAGAAGGGAAAGATGAACTCAGCCGGAGAATAAAATGCCATCACCCTCTGTTGGCTTGCTAAGCGTGGCTCTCAGGCCCGTTTTGGGGGGCTTGGAGAGGGAGGGGGGGGGGCTGGTGGCTCCGAAGCAGCCGAGTTGAGACTGAGAGCCCCAGGCCTTCCTCTGTCTTCAGGGCTTGCTGGAAAGCTAGGCTGCGGGGGCCAGGCCCTGTTTGAGCCTGTGTACCCGGAGGGGCCCAAGAAGCATGCCGGGGGCTGTGGTGGTGGACAAGAAAGTCAGCTGGTACAGTTACTTAGAAAACAAACACGAATATCTGAAGCCATTCCTGAGAGCACTTTGGGCAGAAAAAACATCTGTTTCCACTTTGCATCTTTGTTACTTTGACAGTTTTTCCTTAAGAGACCTGTAGTTGAAAGAAGTTTTAGAAAGCTGAGGTGTTTAAAGTGAGTATAGTCGCAGGCCCTTCATTTTCACTCTGCAAGGCCTCAGTTTTTGGTGGGATGGCAGAGTTTGGAGGAGGTGAGACGGACAGTCATTAAAAAACCCACTTTTTCGACAGCAATCCTCAGATGACCCTACCTTTACTAAAGCAGCTAGGAACGTTGTAGGCAAATCCTCCCTTAAGGTACAAAGGAATTGTTTTACCTGGTTGACTTCAAAGTCCTATAATGACCACGCCAAGAATTTCCTCCTTGCTGAGTTCCCAGAATTCTGACTGGTAGAAAGGAAATTAGAGCTGAAGGCGCTTATATGCTTTAACAACTGATTCACATCCCTAGCTCTGAGGTATTTTGTTTGCTTGGCCATCAGTTAGCATCTTTCTGTTTTTACTGCACAGGTAATAGACAAATACAGTCACTTGATTCAAAAATTAAAACTTTAGGGGCGCCTGGGTGGCTCAGTCGGTTGAGCGTCCGACTTCGGCTCAGGTCATGATCTCGCGGTCCGTGAGTTCGAGCCCCCGCGTCGGGCTCTGTGCTGCCAGCTCAGAGCCTGGAGCCTGTTTCATATTCTGTGTCTCCCTCTCTCTCTGACCCTCCCCCATTCATGCTCTGTCTCTCTCTGTCTCAAAGATAAATAAATGTTAAAAAAAATTTTTTTTTTAATTAAAACTTTATAAAGTGCTCTGAGACCGCTACCCCCAGTCTCTGACCTTCTTGACCTCCTAGGTGTTTTGCTGTGCATTTACGGATATATAGATGTACTGTGGACAAATACGTGCTTTCTTTTTTCGTTTCCGTGAATGGCTATTATGCTAATACAAATCAGTACCGAACTTGGTTGTGTTACTTAATACGTCTCATGTTTGGAAATCTTCCCATGTTAGAACATATAATATAAATCCGTTGTATCTATCTTACTTAAGTGTCGCAGAGAAGTCCATAGTGTGGCTATACCGTAGCTACTCTATAGTAGTATCATTCCCGATGGACATTTAGGTTGTTTCCAGTTTTATTTTATAAGCAGTTCTGCAGAACATCATTATCTGTTTGGAACTGAAATAGTTCAAACAATTATTTGAACAGTGTGCTAGTTTTGAGAATATTTATATTGATAGGGGAAAAAGTGGCAATCAGCTGTCAGAAATGCCCAAGTAAAGCTGGTTATTATGGTAAGTTTTTTGTCACACGGATTCAGGTGTACAGAAGGTCAGACTACATATTGGAGGGAAGCCCTTATGGTGATAGCATTCTTTTGCATGATACGGTGTTTTCCATTTCCCTTATTGGCTAATGCTCACGTTATAAAGAGGTATCACTGATTATGTAAAGGATGGCTTGCTGATTCGGATATGCACACACGCGTATAATAACCATTCCTCAGCCTCTCACAAATCCCATAGAAGGTGTCAGGAAGTTCTTTCAATGGATCAGATAATTTTGCCAGAAGGTTGGGTGGGGGCGGGGACGGCTCATGAGAAGTTCTACCTACTAGGGATCGCAGATGCCGTCCTTCCTCTGGACTGGAATTGGTAGCTGCTGAGATGTCCACCAGTTCCCTCCGGGTTGGTGGAAGAAATGAGGCATATACATGCAGTCTGATGCATTCGTAGAAGTGCAAAATGAAAACTTCCAATCTGAGTAAGTGTCTATTAAGGATTCTAGACGACGATTTTTTAAATAGCTCCCATTAATTACTGTCAGGTTTGGGGAATAACTCAAAGTTCAGTTACAGTGCTGTCGAGTAGAGGTTTGCTTTGGTGAAAACCAGCAACTGACCTGAGACTAGCACGGCTCTGGAAATTATCCTTCCAGAGTACGTGAAACATTGGGTATTTCACATTCCTTCAACTTCGTTTCATTGGATTTCTCCAAAGCTAAAAATGTTTGTGCATCAAAGAACATTATTAACAAAGTGAGGAGACAACCTTGGGAATAAGGACAAAATATTGCAAATCGTGTATCTGTTAAAGGTTTAATGTGCAGAATATGTAAAGAGCTCCTGAAACCGAACAACAAAAAGACCGTCTAACTTAAAAATGGGCAAAGGACTTGATTAGACGTTTCTCCAAAGAAGATCTACAAACGGCCAATAAGTACATGAAAAGATGTTTAGCATCATTAGTTATTAAAAAAAAAAAAGTGGAATCAGATATAGAACGTAAGCATATCATCGACAGTTACAGAGGGATCCAGGTAAGGAACTAAAAATACAGAAAACACTATTTTCGGTTATTCGTTGCATAACAAATCACCCCAGGACTAAGTGGCTTAAAACAGCCACAGCTGTTATTTTCTCACAGAAGGCTTTCTGTGTGTTGACTGGGGCCCAAGGATAGAAGCTTCTTCTGCTGGCCTCACTGGGGGTGTTCCCTCACTCCAGTCAGGTCTGTAGCAGCTGGGGCAGAAAGGCCGGATTCAGTGAGACTCTATGTTTTAAGGCCTCCAAGTGTCTCCAAGTGGCCTTTCCATGTGGTCTCTGTGGCCAAGATACAGCCTTCTTGCATTGAGGCTTAACTCCAAAAAGCACGAGGGTCATGTCTGGAGACTGGTTTCCACAGTCATCACTCACACATACCCAGAATTAGGACAAGCCAGATCCTCCTGTACCATCGCAGGAAGCCAACAGATAGTATCTGAAGTTGACAAATCACGAAATAGCAGCATTAGAAACAAGTCCAAGGGTGAGGTGGACTAAATGGGAGACTTTTTTTTTTTCCCCAGTAATTTCTACACTCGGCATCGGACTCGAACTTATGACCCCAAGATCAAGAGTCACAGGCTCTCCCGGCGGAGCCAGCTGGGCGGCCCTAGATGGGAGACTCGTGCTTTTTCATTATATAAACGCTTCTGTATCATTAGGTGTCAGACTGGAAGGGTACATTGTTTCATTAATGTCAGAGGGTAGTGGTTTTGGAACATGGCTCTGAGGCCAGAGTGCTGGGGTTCATATCTTGGCCACATCACTCACAACCTCTGACCTTGGGCAAATTACAAAAGCACCCAGTGCCTCGCTGTTCCCATCTGTAAGATGGGGATAATAATCGTGCCAGCCTCAGAGGGTGATTAGGATTATGTGAGAAAGACACGGAGAACCCCATCTGGCATAAAGTAGATCCTTAAAAACTGTTCGCTACTAACAGTTACGACATCAAAAAAGAAAAAGCAAGCAAGCCCACAGTGAACTAAGGTTCCCAAGACCTGGATTCGAGTCTCCTGACTCTGGCACAGAAGTGTTGAGCTCATGTCTGTTTAACCTGAGGCAATATGAGGTAAGGATTAGCTCCTAAGAACAGAGGTTTGTCAAATATGAAGTCTCCGAGAGCTAGCCAGGGCTGTCAAAAATTACCTTGGCAAAAAGAGAACTCCCTCCCTTCTCGGAGAGAGTTTCAGGTTCTTTACGGTTGAACTTGCTCCTTCCTCCTCCAACTATAACCACTGCGGAGAAATAATTCACAGACTCACTCACTGCCTGTCCAGAGACCTTTCTCCTGGGAAAGAACTTTATAAATCATGTTCAGTTAGTGGCCATAACTCCCAGGTGCTTACACAAGACCCAACTGGAAAAGGACATTAACTTGGAACCAATTAAATGGCTTCTAGTCTGCATTCGCCGGCCTCCCAAACGAATCTCTCCCAGAAGGCTGTTCACGTGGTCCACCCTAGGTGAAACCGTAAAGAAGCTAAAAATGGGCTTTGGAGACCCCCACCTCTCCCGCTCGCCCTAGGGAACGCAGAGCTCACGTGCACCAAAAAACAGCGTGACCTGAGAGGCGACTCAGAATACTCTCCTCCTTAGAAATAGCTGCGCTGCGAAACGCCTTCCCCGCTTTTGTCCCCTTTCACCTGCGAGAAGTGAATTAATGGTACGCTTCCTGGCACTGGTCGAGAGCCAGAGTAAGCCCACTGTGGTGTCCTGGTGCCCCTCCATCACACCACACAGGCAGGCCGCTTGCAGATGGCACCTGTCCATAGGACCCCAGACTCGTAACTTACCAGTGGCTGCCTTTGGGCACCAGAACCTTCATGAGTCAATCTCCAGCTAGGAAGTGCAGTTTAAATGAGGGACAGCGGGTCTCCCAGGTCCCGTGGTCTCACTCGAGCTAACCTACCAGCTGGTGCTGCAGAGAAAGCATAATGGACCCTCAGTCAGGTATTCTGTGCCGACTCCCAGGTGGCTTTGACTGCAGAACCATTCTTCCAAAAAGTGTAAATTCTAGCTTAGCAGTCCGCCGAGAAGCGGGGCTCCCTGGCAGGCCAGGCATGGGGGCAGGAAGTTACAGCAGCTAATCAAGTCCTTGCTGTGCTGTCCTGACTCACTGGCGAGCCCTGGCCCGGTCCCAGCTGACCCCACTCCTGTAATGCTCAGCGAGGAGCCGGACTTCTCCATTAATCGGCCTGCCTTCAGGAACTTGTAACAGGCCTCTTGTTCCCAGACTCCTCTATAATGACATTCTGCACAAGCAGATGTCGTCCTTTGATTCCTTCTGACCTTCTGAATTTTGGCAAATGAGAAAGCACCCGGGATCCACAGTGAGGGCCTTATGGGTGTCTTTCCTGCGCAAAGACTCTCTCGTCTTTCCACGCCACCCCCGTTCCTAGCTGGCACGTAGCAAGGACGTGGCCCCGCTCCTCTTCCCCACTGGTAAAAAGCCTTCTTCCCCGGAGCCAGAGGGGGCTGTGAGATGAGGTGGCCGGCACTGGTCCACGCGTGAGTATTTACCAGATGTGACTCCGGGGCCCTGGGGCTGTCTCCGCTCGACAGATGAGCAAATACTGCCTGAGTGCCCTTCCCAAGGTCACCCCCCAAGCGAACACTGGTGCTGGGAGAATGAGATCACCCAGACAGCGAAGGAACCGCAGCCCCAGCTTTCAAAGCCCTGAAGTGTGAGATTTTTCGACCTCCCATTCAGGTCACGGGAGTACAAGACCGTTAAGTAATGAATAGATCGCGGCTCATCTCCCCACTTGCTTTCTCTGCAGAGATGCCCAGGCGGGACAGTTATGGTTGTGATGATTAATTAATAAGCCCACCCAGTTAACCTGCAGTTTGGAGGCCACACTACAACCCTAAGGCAGTCTCCCTGGCAGCTCAGCCTTCCTTCCCGAGGCTCCGAGAGCACTGGCGGTGTCTCGGGCGGTGCAGCAAAACCGGGCTGGGGGACTTCAGAATGTGGTCTGCCTTCTATTGAAGTGCGAGTTTTAAAAACCCCTTTCAAACCAAGTCACTTTAGAAGCAGACCCAGCGCTGACTCAGAGGCCCGTTCAGTGTTCCGTGGCTCCCAGCGTATAGGATTACCCTGCTTCCTCAGCCTGAATCCACAGCCCCCAGAGAAAAAGAGGAGCATAAAATGGTTGTGAGCTGAGTTCCGAAGATACACATCGGGTGAACTTGGGAATACGGGAGGTTTCGGCGCTCCTTCGTCTTTTCTGTTCCACGGCAAGGGGAACAAGGCATCAAAGCCATTAGGACAGTCAGGTTCAGGGCCCTCCTCCCTCCCAGCCCTGGCGTGGGGAGTGGGGAGTAGCCTGTCAGCCTGGAAAGAGTCTTAAGGAGGAGATTTTGCTTCATCAAGCCAACGCTGCATGTGGGTCAAGCAGAGGGCTTTACTCATGAGACGACCCGATTCCTAAAGAGGTTCTAGAGCTTTCTGCAGAGTGCGGGGCCAGAGATCCTATCACTCCCCTGCATGAAACCCTCCCGTACATTCCCATCTCGCTTACAGTAAAATCAGTCTTGACGGTGGCTTCCCAGACCCTGGACTCCTCTGATCCCCTCCCCTCCTTCCCTTCATCACCCTCCCTCAGCCACAGCAGCCTCCTTGCTGTCCCCTAGAACATGCCCAACTTGTCCCCTAAAATACCCCTCCCCCCCCCCCCGAGAGATACCTAGCACAACCCCTGTGGCCAGCACCCTTCCCCCACCTTTCCAGAGCAATTGTCTCCAGCAGAAACCGTCTTGGGATCTGTCTGCTTCCGTTGTGTGGCAGAGAACCGTTCTCGTCTTGCCCTCGTTCTTTCCTTCTTCCTTCATGTAGAATCTTGGTTTTGACAGAGGAGAGAAGAACACAGTGCATCCAGCTAAAAACCTACACTCCCAGCCCCTTCTGGCTTCTAGTCAGTGAGATAGAGGCAGGGGTGGCTTCCTGTCCTCCCTTAAAAGGAGGCGGTAAGGGGCGCCTGGGTGGCGCAGTCGGTTAAGCGTCCGACTTCAGCCAGGTCACGATCTCGCGGTCCGTGAGTTTGAGCCCCGCATCAGGCTCTGGGCTGATGGCTCAGAGCCTGGAGCCTGTTTCCGATTCTGTGTCTCCCTCTCTCTCTGCTCCTCCCCCGTTCATGCTCTGTCTCTCTCTGTCCCAAAAATAAATAAACGTTGAAAAAAAAAAAAAAATTTAAAAAAAAAAAAAAAGGAGGCGGTAAGCGCACATTTCACCCCTCTGCCCCTTCTCCTGCTCCCTGGGACTGGAGATACGGTGGCCAGAGGGCCCTGGACCATGAGGTGAGCTCAAGTGAGGTGAGCTCAGGTGATGGTAGCCGTCAGCTAAGAATGACAGAGCAGAAAAGTGGAGGGAATGGCCTGGGTCCTGGATGTCTCTGGACTGCTGTCCCATGACCTCCCCAAACTCCTTTAACGTGAAAGACTTCCATCTTCTGTAGGCACTGCGGTTTCTAGTCCCTCTTGCTGGCAGCTAAATGCAAAGTCTATAAGCAGTACACGTGTTTGTCATCTGTCTTCCCCCACCGGAACGTAACCTCCGTGACACTTGGGATTTTGTCCTAGTTCACTGCTATCTGTAGATCCTGGTACCTCATAAGTATTTGTTGAATAATGAATGAAGGAACGAATGAATGAATGCACAGAGAAACAACAATAGTCTCTCTGCCCCAATCTGGGCTTCATCAGTAGGGCAGGCACATAGTAAGCTACACTGTCATCCTTCATCACTGGAGCCAGAAGCATAGATATTTATACGGGCAAGATGATTTTTACTATCTAAAGGTTAGCTGCAGCAACAGTGCCATTCAGTTCCTGGGGCTGTGAAATGGGGATTTGCTTTGGGTTTAAGACTAGGATGTCTCCAACATCTCTGGAGTCCAGACGCCTCGTTAGCACAGCCGCACTGAGGCCACAGTTGCACGGACGTCTTGCCCTTCGATGGGAAAGCTGCAAGGAAGTGTGATTCTCTTCCCGTCACAAAACCTCCCTAAGCAAATAGAGCGGTGTCTTACCTCCGATCTTCCCTTTGATCCTGGAATGACATGGCAGCTCGGAGAATCCGTGGATTCTTTGGCTAGAGCAGGAGAGAGCCCGGTGGAATCTCTGACCCACGTGGATATTACCTCTGAGGGGATTAGGACTTGCCTGAAAAATTGGTTTATGCGTCAGAGTAACAGTGACTGGTAAAACTTTCGATTCTACCAGTAGAGGAAGTGCGGTTCAAAGGAAAGATGCTGGACTACCAAATGACCTCCATTCTGGGCCCAGCATCGTGACTTACGGAGCAAGCATGACCTCGGCTTCCTCTGTCTCCCCAAAAGGGTAACACCTGTCTTGCCTACCCTCATCGTGAGGGTCACGTGAGATAAGATGTCTGGAGGTTAACCATGCTGGTATGTAAAATCCCCGTTTTCTAGAGATGGGAGAAACCTTAAGGATTGTCTCACGCAACCCTTCACTTTACAGACCTGAGCACCGATGAGCCGAAGGTCACGGTTTTGCTTCAGGCCACAGGGTAAGGTGGTGGCAGGGCTGGGGTTCTTGAATTCCCCGACCGGTGTTCTTCCACGAGCAGTGGCCCCTGGTGGTATTAGGCCTCCTTTGATTGTGCCTTTTACTGTTGTTACTGTAACATTGGTTATGTAGCGGGGAAATTCTAAAGAAGTAAGGTTCCGACGCAAGTTGTTTTCAATCATGTGTGCTTTCCACTGTGTTTACTGTGGCTCTAACAACGTGCCAAAGTCTGCTGTAGGCTTGGAGGGGACAGCAGTGGGCAAAGCAGACAGAACTCCCTGTCTTCAGGGAGCTTATTTTACACACACACACACACACACACACACACACACACACACACACACACACCCCAAACGGTATTCGGTGTTGTGTAGAAAAACAGGGCAGGGAAAGAAGATCGGGAGCACTAGGGTAGGAGTTGGAGGGAAGGGGAGATGTTTCTGTCGTAAGTGGGGCAGTCAAGATAGGCCTCACTGATTGGATTATGTTTGAGCAGTGACCTGAAGGCTGAGAGAGCAAGCCACATGGATGTCTTTAGGGGAAGAATTTTCAAGGTAGAAGAAACAGCAGCTACTAAGACCCTGAGAGTGTTCTTTGCCTGTTCCAGGGAGAGCAGACGAGCCAGTACAGACGGGCACAAAGAAAGCAGTGGGAGAAGGTGGAAGGCGTTGAGGGTCAGAGAGCCCCACGGGGAAGGGGTAGGTCACAAAGGGACTTGCGGACCGTTGTAAGAATTTTGACTTTGACTCAGCTTTGAAACCAGCGCAGAGCAGAAACTCATCGGAAGGCTGGTATGCCCTTGATGAATCGGCATTTCGCTTTGGCCCACCGTTTTCTACTTCTGTGTTTGCCCCACCCTGTTGGTGTTGGGCTGCCCCGAGTTTTCTACTGTGAGTGCTCTTGATCTGTTCATGAATGTTCTTTAAGGAAGAGAAGAGAAACAAAGGCCCAGTAGCCTCATGTCCGGAATAAGGTTAAAATAAATTTCGGAGATGTTTCTCGGCCTCCCAAAACCAATTAAGCGGGTTACACGGAAGTATTTCTAAAAACAGCAGTACAGTGGAGATAGACTGACAGGTGAGCAGATGGGGGAACCATCAACTCAAATTTATTTCACAGCTTACAACTCAAATGAGCATTCCAAAGTCAGAACAGCTGGCCCTTTATTCTGTAAGCCATTGTCCTTTGCTTGGCTCATCTCTCAGGAGTATGAGTGGATTATGCTCCAGTGGCTGTCTGTCTGTCGGTCTTTGACTTTGCAGGGAAAAATCCTTTGTAGAAACCAGGCTTTTGACGTAAATCAGATTTCTCTGTAATGCCTGCTTCTTGCATGGGTTATGAAGTTTCTAGATTCTGCAAATCAGTGACATTGACCTGTCAGCTTTCATTTTCAGAAGTGTATCCATAACCTACGTGACTGTTATTGTCAGATTCTGAGTAAATGGAATTTAATCAAATAGTCAAAAAGCAAAATCTTCAGATTTGTTAGAAGAAACATATATATGTACATATATATATATACACACACACACACATATGTATATATATACCTATGTATGTACATATATATTATGTGTGTGTGTATATATATGTGTGTGTGTGTGTGTGTGTATATATATATATATATATATATATATATATATATATATAATGGTATGTCTAAAAATCACAACCGCCTTGAATTGATGGTCATAAGTTATTCTGGAACCTTTCTGAAGTTTGAGACTGTCCCATGCAAACTTGATTTAAGTTTCAAGCGGCGAGGAAGTCCTGAAATTTGGAAAGGGTTATCTTTTGTCAATCACGGTCCTTTGTGGGATACTGTGCTGACAGGACAGCAGAGAAACCGTATTCTCTGGCAGAAAAGAGGGCTTGATGCTAGCCGGTGGGGATTTTGTTCCAGTAATTCCATCAAATTGGACCTTCTGCCATGCTGCAGGGATAGCATTAATATCACTCATTAAGTCATACGCCCTGTATGCTTCCCTCCCAATGGCAGAGTCACTGGCAGAATATATTTTCTTCCAAAGTGTTTGTTTTCATTGTTGCCCTTTAAAAATAATGAGTTCATTCTATTCCCTTGCAAGGAAAGTTACTCTAGACTGCTTTGAAATTGTATATCTTTTGTTGGGCACATTTCTGCAATGATTCCATAGCTTTGTGTGCTGGGGAACCCAACCCGGCCTCTCTTAAAGCTCCTGACCAAGCTGCCTCAGACTTGATACATATAATCGTCCAGCCTATTTGACCTTTATATTGTTACCCTTGGCCAGGTAGAAGTCATGCAAGTTTCAGGTGACCCTATCATGTGACCAGAGACCAAAGGTCAGCAGCTCCTAAATGTTGAGCTGTCAAGGTAGCCCATTCATCACTATCATTATATAACTGACAAGCCGACAAACGAACCTCGGGATGAAATTGTTCTCAATGCTCTGCCCCCTGGGTTTACACCCCAGCGGTAGGCCAAGCAGTCTCGCATGTTAAATGGTTCCACGGGCCTATCGGAGTCCCTGGAGTAAGGGAAGGACTCCAAGAGACCTGTTCTATGTGCCAGACCCTGCAAAGTCACCGGTTGTTTGCTCAGGGAGCCATGCTGCAAGGCTCTAAGAGCCAAGCCTGAGTCCCGTGTCCTCTGAAACGGACACGACTCTAATGTGAGCTCTTCATGGGCCCAGACACACCCTCATGGCCCCCCTCCCACGTTCCACCTGAGCATCTTTGTGGTCTTTTGTGACAGGTTAACATGGTACGCTGTTCTCACAAACTGGCCCGATCTGAAGAGTCCCTTGTGAAACTTGCCGACGGACCAGACCCTCCTCTGGAGGGTCTGACCTGGGGCTAGATGCCTTTGGAAAACTGTATTTTCGACAAGGACCCAAAGTGATTCTTCTGATGTTGGTATTTTGGAATCATACAAAGAGCTTGAGATTTGGAGTCAGGTGGTTTTGCCAAGTCCTGTCTCTATCCTTTGTTTGGCTGTGGAATCGAGGACAAGTCCACTAATCTTCTGGGCCTCAGTTTCCATTTTGAAGACAACTCTTTATTTGAAGAGACGTATGAAGTGCCAGGCACTCGGTATTTATTATGGGCTCTTTGTAATGTTTTTATGAGCATTATTACTCCCCCTTTGGTCTGAGGGGAGATGTCACTGGAGGGCCACTGGCGTAAGATACAATTTCTTTATAGTTCTCTCCCCTAGCAACAAGAACGTCTGAGGTTTTTAAAGAAGCAGTCTCAGAGGGGCAAGGAGATGTGAGGCTAGCACAGTATGGTCACGGGCTGGGAAGAAGCCCCGGGTCCGTGCGCCAGGGGGGCCGGGAAACCCTTTTCAAAAGAACTCTCCCCTTGGAGTCCCAAGTTGGAACTCTGGATGGTTTTTTTCCTTCACTTCACAAAATAAAACCCCAAACCCTAATGTTCATGGTTATTGGGCTCTATAGCGTATGCGTGTTACATTTCAGAGAAATCGTAGGCAGTAGAAGAATTGCGAACTGTGAAAAACACTGTTTACCTGGAGAAGGCCTTTGGAGGCCCAAACAGATGTGGAGAACACAAGTCCTTGCCAACAGCTGGGCCTTGCCAGTACTGTTAGTACTGTTCCCTTCGCTTCCCAGTGGGTAGACGGACCCCGCGAGTACGCTGACTGATTGCGGGTAGACAGCAGCCTTATCCGTGCTTGAAAAACGGCTTGGTTCGCCACGTGGCGTTAGGCACAGGCATTCCAAGGCATCGTGGGGACATTTGGTTTTTAACGCACCTAAGCAGACTCTTTCTTCTGTCAGGCTTTTCACGTCTTCCCTGAAGTGTGAACCCCCCCGAGTAGACTCTTATACGACCAGAAGTGAAGCCAAGCCTACTTTCTCAAGTGGTTGTGGTTGAAAAATACCACCAACAAAAAAAGGGTATATTGATCTGAAAAAAAGAAAAGAGGAAAAAAAAAAAAAAAAAGCTGACCCATGGGCCAAAGTTTGGCTTTCTCACTCTGATGTGTGTTGACTTTACTGATCTGGAAACATTAACATGTGGTACAGAGGCAAGAGGTTAAAAGCCTTTCAAAGAGCGGGTGAACATGCCCTTTGTTGAAGCTCATTTAGCAATTGGATTTGCTTGGTGGTTCTGCAGTAGGTAAACTGAGTTATACAGATTTAAGAAGCTGATTTTATAAAACCAGCTTTGTCAAAGTAGACCACTATGGTAGCTGTGACAGGGCAGCTCTTTATTTTCAGAGTTGTCCACGGTGCTGTGATGGCAGTGACGGAAAGTCCGAGAAGACAAATCCTGAATTGGTTAGCTCACTCGCTCTTCTTTCAAAAAGCGTCACTTATGATAAACTGGACTGTGTGTTCTTCTCATGACTAAGACAGATTATTTGGAGCAAAGCCTAGTGAGCCCAGCAAAACCAGTGCAGTGGACTGGTCTCTTACTCGAGGTTAGATTTGAAATGTGGTGTTTAAGGTAGACATCACGGAGAGTGAGAATTATGTGTGAAAATCCCTGAACTTGTACATAAGGTACTGTCCAGGATTTAGATTGTATGGTATAGGAAAAATACTTCTGTTTAGACACTGGAATCACCCTGGGTGGCAAGATGCTGTAGCACTCTTGGTCCCGTCGAGAAGGGAAGAATGGAGAACTTTCCGATCCTCCAAAGCATAAGAGGCCATAGAGGAGATTGTTGCCCAATTATATCTTTACTTCCCGCTATTTTCATGCTGATCCAGGCCACTGGGTTTTGCAAGTTAAATGTAGATTTGATGGGAAGCCTCGCATGCTGGCTTATATCCTTTGAGGGAGTGCATTCTGATGTGGCTGATATCCTAAAACAGACTCCTGTTTAACATCAGCCAGAATGACTGTCAACTCCTCGTTGTAAATTACAATTCTGGAAAAAACTCTGACTTGAAGAGAAGTGTACTCTTTTCGTCACGGGGTATTTCCTGGTGAAGTTGTTAGTTTAAAATTTTTTTAATGTTTATTTTTTAGGGAGAGAGAGAGACAGACAGAGCATGAGCGGGGGAGGGGCAGAGAGAGAGGGAGACACAGAATCGGAAGCAGGCTCCAGGCTCTGAGCTGTCAGCACAGAGCCCGACGCGGGACTCGAACTCATGAACCATGAGATCATGTCCTGAACCAAAGTCGGACGCTTAACGGAATGAGCCACCCAGGCACCCCTGAAGTTGGTAGTTTAAATCACTCTCACCTTTAGGAATGTGATCTCTTTCATTTTTATTTATAAGCATTACAAGCGCCTCTGGCCAACATTGAATAATGAGTTGTATTTTTTAAATAGGACCTGTATTTTGGGGCTCCTGGGTGGCTCACTGAGTTAAATGTCTGACTCTTGATTTTGGCTCAGGTCATGATCTCATGGTTGTGAGATCGAGCCCCATGTCGGGCCCTGCACTGGGTGGGGAACCTGCTTAAGATTCTCTCTCTCCCTCTGCCCCTCTCCCCAGCTCACACTCTCGGGCACACGCTCTCTCTCTCTCTCTCTCTCTCTCTCTCTCTCTCTCTCTCAAAAATTAAAATAAAATAGGACCTGTATCTATACATAGAGGAAAAGGAGGTCGACGCATAATTATACATCTGTGTGACATTTTACCTATTTTAAAGGGCTTTTGTATACATATTTGGTTTTATCTTCACATAATCCAGTGAAGCAGAGAAGCACTAGTTTCCTGTAACATCTAAGGAAACTAACAGGTTGAGAGATTTTTCCCAGGAGCACAATCAGAAGTAGTTTATGCTCTTAGAAGATGAACACGTGTCTTTCATTTCTGCAGACTTTATAGATGCTTATGGCGAAACTCAAAGTCATCAGAACGAAAAGGAAGTTTTGTCAGTCATTTGCTATAATAATAGTCCTTCTAGAACTTGAAGGGGAAAAAAAGCTTTGTTCCTCCTTCCCCTCCTTGAAATGGTTTGGAATCTCCTGAATATGTAAGTTTGTCAAGAACGGCTAAGTAGTCAGGGGACAGGGCCCCTTTCGTCCACATGGAAACGCATGACAACGGTGGAATGTGGTGGAAGGGGCAGCCAGCCAGATGCCCAGGTCTGGCCCAGGCCTGGTTCTCCCACTTTCCGTCAGTTAACTGTGGGTGAGGCAGCCCTCACAATGGGGATCAAATACCCACCTCCCCCATCTCCCTTAGTTTGTAAAACTTGAACTAACACAGTGCTGGGTACTAAGAGTCTTTTGGACATTGAAACAATATACAGAGTGTAATTCTTGTAATCAGGAGTTGCTCTGTCCTTTCCCACTAAAAGATTCCCTCTTACGAGTTTATTTTTCTTGTCCGCTCTGCAGTGTGTGGCTAGTAATATTTCCCCATCAAGTTCTGGGTTTTTCTGTATTTTTTTTTTTTTTTTTTGAAGCTGGCTTATCTTGCCGAATCTTCTAGCAGAAACCATTTCTCCTGAAATCTTTATCATGTCACCAAGAGTTATGTAAATGCTACCTGTCCTTCATTATTTGTTGCAAAATTTAGGGACAAGGAGGAAGACCGTATATGTTTTCTTAAAATCAATGGCCAGCACATTACTGTAAAACCTATTGATTAAAAACACAAAGTATAATGTTAGTCATTTAGTCTGTGAAGTGATGCAATAAGGGAAGAAATTTATCCTTTGACTTTTGCATTAACCTTTTATTGACTGCTTGCATACCCATAATTAACACACACTTTAGCTAAAGTGGTTAATTTTAGCACGGTGACCAGTGCTCGCTAATGTAGCTGAAATCCGGATCACCCAGATGTAAGTGTGGCCCTGGGGGAAATCAGCGGGGCTGAGGCCCTGTGTGAGTTACACCTGTGGGGAGAGAGTCTGCTCCCATCGGCCAGCCAACACTTTTCCGTTTGTCACCAGGTCCTTCGGAATGAACCATTCCTAGTATCGAGGGGTTTTGGGGGTGGCTCATAGCATCCTTGGAATCAAAATAAAGTGCATTCGAGAGGGAGAGAGATGCCATATATGTGATTTTCCTTTGCTCTCTTGGTAATGCTTCACACAAGGGGCCGGGGGGCTTCTGGGTAGCTTCAAGTTCATTTGCTCACCAAGAAGCATTAAAAACAGGATTTGCTTGGGGCGCCTGGATGGCTCAGTCAGTTAAGCATCCAACTCTTGGTGTCAGCTCCGGTCATGATCTCACGCTTCATGGGATCAAGCCCCGCCTCGGGCTCCACGTTGACAGCGTGGAGCCTGCTTGAGATTCTCTCCTCTCTCTCTCTCTCTCTCTCTCTCTCTCTGCCCCTCCTCTCTCTCTCTCTCTTCTCAAAATAAATAAATAAACACTTAAAATTTAACTAAATGAATAAAATAGGATTTTAGGATGCGAATAGAGAGAACAAGGTTGAAAGGGGAAAAGATCATTTTCTTACTGTTTGGGTCCAGAATGATCTACTCTCCTTGGGAGCGTGGAGTTTAAGGAGATTTTTTTTTTCACCCTTCTTGAGAAAAGCCATCCAGCTGTGGTCATTAAAACCAGCTTATCTGAGTGCAGAGACCTATTTGGATGACAGCAGCACCCCCCCTTGTTTTCTGGGTAGAAGTTTGTCTCAAGTAGAAATACCATTTGAACCAAAAACAAAAGCCAGCATTTTCATGCCGTCATACCCGGATGGTCCCTGCACGCACTACACTGTGTCGTCAGCCGCATCTCAGTTTGGAGGCAAGACCGTCCACGTCCCCTTGGCAGGCAGGCGCATGGCACACGGATGTTGTAGTAAGAGGCGGGGGCGGGGGGGGGGGGGGCGGGGAGAGTAACTGACAGGTGGGGAGCATGGCCAGCATATCAGCCAGGACTCCTTGGTCGCAAGTGACAGGAAACCCTAACTCAATAACGAATTGTGAAACTGAAAAAAGTCTAAGCATACCCGGCTTCAAGTGAGGCTTGATCCAGCTGTGAACAGTATCATCACCCAGGAGCCAGCCCCTTGCCGCGTGTAGCAAAATGACCGTGGCGGTCCCAGAGGGTGCGCCCTGATGGTTCACAGGAGATGAGAGAGGCTTCTGCCACAGCCCCCACACCAGGCCTCTGGTTTAGTGTCTCACTCTGGCCCTGGATTGGGTCACGTGCTTCCCTGTAAGCCTCTTCCCGTGGCTGGGTGAGTGTGGTGTGCTCCTTGGGTGGAGCCAGTCAAGGCTGTCCCCTGCTGTAGAGATGAAGCCGATCCCACCAGACCACGTGGCCAAGCATGGGGAAGGGACAGGTTGCCTGCAGGAAAAGTCCCGTCTTCTTGGTGCGGGAAGGTAGGGATAGACACAGGCTGCAAATGTTCACCGGGGTCAGCATTCCTAAAACACGCCCTGAGAGAACTTAGGGCCCCTTTATTTTGCATACCGTAGAGCGTATGTGCTAAGCAACAATCCGACTTTCTCTCCCGCAAATGCCAAGTCAGTCTGGAAGAGCCGCCGCTCAGAAAGTCGGACGACGGCGCCTTTTGTTAATTCTAGGTCTTCGGGAACAACTGTTGGGTCTTTCCGAATCTGAGCGTTTTCGCCCGTCGCTGGAAAGCTGTCGCAGCTTGGATACGTACACCTCAGCATCCTGGAGTATCACATTGCGATAGGATTCAGCCACGGGCTCCATTTGGCTCGAGCCAGAAAGAACTGCTTCCGAATCTCCAGAGCTTCTAGAGAGAGCCGGTCCGGAGGCCCCCCACTCAGCTGGTATGAAGGGAGGGCACTGTCACAGGGACCACAGGCAGCTCGCTCTATGCTTGACTTTACCATCTGTCCTTCGCTCGTGCTCATAGTAGACGTAACGGCAGTGGTAATAATATGTAATATCTGCTGAGTGCTTCCTGCATGCCCGGCAGTGTCCTGAGCACTCCGCATGTATTAATCGATTTAACCTTTGCAACAGCCCCGTAAGTAAGTGTTAGCATCATCATCATCCTCCCCACTCGCTCACCGTTAACCACGACGCTTCGACCTCCCTCCTGCCCCGTCTTAGGAGATGAGCCAAGAAGAGGCAGAATGAGTGATCTGAGCAAGAGAAGTTAAAACTGAAAAGGGGCTGTGCCTTCAAGCAATTCTCAGTCCCCTCTTTCTCAGAAAGTTCCGCGGTCTGGCACGGTGTCGAATCAGACAGTTCGATCTGAGGTGGCCGTGACCGTCCTCTCCTGTGGGTCAACGCATCACCCGAAAGAGCGAGCCCTCTGCTGGGCCCCATCGCCACCTTCTGGAAATTGGCCAGGAGCACTGGTATGAAAGGGAGTTTCAAAGCGACCTGAAAAATCTGAATTAAGACCCTAAAGAAACCCAACCAAGGGCTCTACCTTTAGCCCAGAGGGAGGCAGCGAATGTACACAGCTCCTAGGCCCTCAGGGCCTGGATGGAAAGGAGCTGGTGCCCGCACCAGCCAGGCTTTGGGTTGCAGAACATCGCAGAACCAGAAGAAAACCTTTACCCAGAAGAAAGGCTGGTGGGAAGCTTCTAGAACGCGGCCGAAGCCAACCTCTGCAGCAGAGGATTGAATATTTGTCACGCTTTCTCAAAGTGAGGGGGCAAACCCGCTTGACAGGTGAAAAAGCATCTCTATTGACTTTTTACAAACCTTATGATATTCTAGGTGGATCGACACTTATCATAGCCCTTTAATCTGCCAGCCAGGATAATGTGCGCGCAGATAATTTATCCGCTGAGAGGTTGAAATGCTCAATTTGGAATAACTTTCCCCACCTAGTAAATTGAGCATCACTCTGTGATTCTGAAGCAGAGAGAAAGCGCAATTTGCAAAGCTGTGCCGAGTTCCTTTGTAATTAGTCGCAGCTTCCCCTGAATATTAATTCCCTCCCATGCCTTTCATGTGATTTAGAGACTGTCTCTAGAACTACAGAGATGCACCCTCAGAACCACGACAGCAAGCGACAGAGTGTCAAACACCTATTATTAAGTAGCCTGCAGAATGCACCCTCTGTTCTTTAGTGCTGTGTGGGGCTTATCAGTGCAAACAGTTTAATATTTATGCTAAGAGGATTGTCAAAAGCAGCTTCTGTTGCTTTAATTCTTGTTTTAAATAAATAATGAGAACATTTAAACACATTACTCTTCTTGGGGCCCTGAGGTCAGCTAATCTTATTATTTATGAAGTGATGTGCTACATAATAGTACTTAGCGCATGTTAACAGACGCTATTATCAGGGTCTGATGCGGAGAGCCGAAGATATATTGGAATGTTATGTGTAATGTACGACGGATTGAGTGCATAGGATGCCGGTATAGCAATTAACCACGCGAGAAAATAGGTATAAAGTTGAAGTATGTTTTCCCGCGGGGATCCCCTCACCATTAATAATTCCCCAGAGAAGACGATGTCTTTTCGTCACGAACCTTCTCCACCACCGCTCCTGGAACGAGGGCCAAGGAGATTCCGTTCTTTGATCTCTTCATAGCTAGCCCCACACGGAAGGCAAACCGTGGGCAGGACCACTTTTTAACAGATTTAGAGAACAATGCAGAGGCGGTGGGGGCGGGGAGGAACTCTTCCTGCTCTTTCAAGTGGACTCACGGTACTTCTTTTGAGCGTATACCCTTCCACCGCCCTGCGCTCCCAGACAGGAGGGAAACTGTTCATTTCGCGTTGCAATTTGTTGCATTCTCTTATTACATGCTCTCTGATCCTCGTTTCGCAGACAAATAAAGCCAAAGCCACTGAGCTTTCCCAGACCAATTTTAAATAAGCCGGTCTCTCTGAGAGGTAGATGCCTGCCAGGGGGTGACGGTGTCGCCCCAACTTTTTTTTTTTTTCTTACAAGGCTATAATTTAGTTGCATATGATAATTAATTTCTCTACTATTGATGAATAATCCATTTAATAAAAACCGTGATTTAAGTGTTTTCCTTAGGGAGTAACTCTTGCTAGCCTTTTAATTTAATTTTGTGGAAGTTTTCCCCACCTATTCATCAGTGGAAATGATTATTAACCTCTATTTGCATATATCCTTATAAATCGGTCTCTCCTTGGAGTGCCTTTTTCTGAGCACAGCAAGCTGGGACACTTGTAAATCTCTAGAATCTCCAAAGTCAATCCCAGCCTGTAATATTGTTTAATCTATTCTTGGACGTTTTAATGCAGTAAATTCAATTTAATCTTTCCCAGTAATCTAGTAATACATCGAAATCCCACAAACATTTAAATCTGATAATGGCTTAATCACACACTTTAAATAACAGTTGAGATAATGAAAAAATAATTCACCATTTTAAAGGCAGAGTAACTGAATTTCCCTGGTGATTGGCTTCTGTGGAGGCCACCGGAGATAATACAAAGCAGGGAATTGAAAAAAGAAAAAGCAGTTCCGGCACCATGAAGAACAATTCTTCTGTCTTAGAAGCACCTGCTTTCTGCCTGGTGAACTCATGATTCTTTCGTCTCATCACCACCACCACCGTGGAGGATTGTCTTTGGAATGTTTGGCAATGTCGTTCCAAACTGCACACGGGGTTTGAGTCTTCTAGGAATTTCTTCCCGTGGATTAATTACCTCTTCCTATTCTTCCAGGTGCCAGTCCCGAATTGCCCGAACTTTACCTGTGGATCAGAAGCCAGAATGTCGGCCATATTGGGAAAAGGATGATCCTTCGATGCCTCTGCCGTTTGATCTCACAGACGTCGTTTCAGAACTCAGAGGTCTGCTTCTGGAAGCCAAACCCTAGAAGGAGCACAAGTCTTAGGTGGAGGAGGAAAAGATATTTTTGGCTTCCTTCCTCCAACCATGTCATGGGCTTGGACAAGGGTAGACTTGGCCTTTAGATTGTAGAACCTGGGTCCCAGATGGAAAGGGTAGGGAATGGAGCCCGTGAATATTAAAACGTTTAAAAAATGACGCAGTGTTATAATCTGATTCGGTATGAAACAAGAACCTGCCCCCAAAATACTGTTCCCCTCTTGGATGTTTAAGGTGAGGCCTTCATCTCCCAAGGGCCATGGTGACAGAGGTGAGCCCAGCCTATGACAGAGCCCATCCTCCTTTCCACCTTCCCAAACCTGTTCAGAGACTCTAGAGTAGAAGACTCTGAAGTCATCCAGGGGAAGATGGACTCTAGATCCGTTCTGCCCAGTTTCTCATGACGTCATCTAGAGGCTGTGCTGTCCAGTAGGTAGCCGCTAACTGGGTGTGGCTTCTTAAATTCCGTTTCAGTTGTAATCAAAACTTCAGTTCCTCGACTGCCCCAGCCACATGTCAAGTGCTTAATAGCCACATGTGGCTGGTGACTAGCGTATCGGGCAGCACAGATGCAGGACCTTTTCATCATTGTAGAAGGTTCCGTTGGATCACACTTCCGTAAAAAGTTTGAGAGCAGGAGAGTCGCTTCTCCACGGTCTGTAGTCCCTACCCCCGTGGGCGGAACGAGTCGTTAAAGAGTTGCCACTTGCCCTTCTGTGAGACAGACCTCCATGAAAGCCCGAGTTACGAGTTCTCTATCTGCCCCCAGGAATGAAGAGGTGTCAGAAATTAAAATGCACTCGACATCTGTCGTGAGGAAGTTTCCCTGATCTAATGAAAGAGACCCAGCCCTGTTTGCATTGCTTCACGGATGTAGCCTGCACATGCATTTTTCTAGAATCACCCCCATTCATAGGTGGTAGGTCGAAGCCTGAGGAGCCCCGGGGCCCTGTCCTGATGACATCGGTGCCTCAGAAGGGCAATGGATAGTAGAGGTTAAAACCTGGGCTCTGGTTTTAGAGTGCCTGGGTCAAAACACACACCGGCTTTGTGACCTTCGGCACGTCACCGTGCCTCAGTTTCCTCACCTGTATGATGGAGACACGAAAGGCACCGACTCACGAGGGGAAGATGAAGTGGAGTAACCTGGCTACAGGCGTAGAACGAATTCTGACAGGTAGTTAGATACCCAGTGCATATTAGTATTATTATGTGTCAGTAAAGCTGACCTGATGTAGACGTTGTCCGTCCTTCCCATGCCCATGTACCAGTTTTGTCCCTTTTTGGCTTGGCTCCTGCCCTTCGGTGACCCCGGAAATCGCGAGAGTAGTTAGCCCCTCTCCCCAGCCCATTGCCTTCTCTTGTAGTGGTTTACAGCAGTAGGTTGGAAGCTGAGCAGCTGTTCGGCCCATTGAGAGGCACGCGGAGAACCAAACTCCGCCCCGCCATTAGACCCTCCCTGGTTCAAGGTAGCGTCCACTTCTGCGGAGATAACCCCCGCGAGGCCGCCTGACCCAAAGAAGCCAGGGCTTCATCGTCTGGAGACTCCGTTCTCTCAGTCCTCAGTCTCTTCATCAGCAGACGAGAGACAGGGTGCCGCCTCCCCGGGCGCTTGTCGAGATTAAATGAGATCGCGGAGGTATGGAGCGTGTGGCGCATAGAAATCGCAGCCCGGGGGACCCAGGCCGCGTAGCCTCCTGTTTTATTTAGTCCCAGCGCTTGTTCTGTGTTAACGTTCCTTAGGTGCCAGTATTTAAAAACTGGGAGATTTCGTATAAAGTAAAAGCGTGCGTATTCTCTTCAGAAATTCCAAACATCTGGCAGTCCTAGGCCTCCATCCTGGCCTGGCAATGAGCTAAGTAGTGTCTTCTCGCTCTTAGGCGGGATGTGAGCCCTCCATGGCCCCTGTTGCTCCCTATTACCATTGATCCTAAACCCGACCCCTGGTGTCAGCACTCTCCAAACCCGCTTGCTTGCACCCCTGCCTTAGAAATAGATAATCATGCTTAGTGCTTAACCCCAATATGTGTGATGACTGTTGAGCTATATTTGTGAACTACTTGTAGTAATATGTCTTGTACCTCATAAAACATTCATAAACAATAAAACTATTAAAAGGATAAGATAAGAACCCGAGAGAGGCACTCTGCTCTTTCCTCCGTGCACGCTGGTGGCTGGGCCTGCTTCCTTGGCTTGGGTGGGGCTAGTCGGTGGAGATAGTTCAAGTCCTCCAGGTGGGGCCTGTGATGCACAACCGGGGTTGGAGGAACCACTCCCTGGAGCGAATCCAGAAGGGGAGATCTCGTTTTCGTGGAGGAAATGATGGCTTTCGGCAAGCAGGAGCTCAGCGCGTTTGAGGCTGACGTAGTCTCTACTGGGAGGTTTCGGGTGGGCAGAAGGAGGGACGGCCAGAGACGATAAAAAGTGGGTGGCGGCAGGCACTGGCCATCAGTTCCGTTCCCACAGGGCCAAGGGAAGGCCTGTTTCTCCCCCGAGAGCCAGGGAAGGACTTACCTGGGAACAGGGGCCGTGTGTGTGGTTGAGGGAGTAGGAAGCCTGGCCCTGGGACCACCTTGAGTGAGCTGTCCCCCCCCCCCCCCATGCTTCCTGCTGGCTTCCCCACCCCCTGGGCCCAGCCATCCTGAGAAAAGTGATCTGACGAGATCCCTGTGCGCTGAGGTCCTCCTGACTCCCTCTCCCTTCAAACCTTTCCCTCGCTCCCACAAACCTTTCCTGACTGACCATCTCGGTGGCAGCGGTGAGCCCCGAGCATCCAAGGCACGTCCCTGCCTTCCAAGGGCTCCTCTGTGCCAGCCCCCGTGCCGACTGCCAGGGATACGCAGTGACCCAAATAGGAGCCTATCGGGGAGACGGACGGTAAACCGGCAAATGAAGAGCAAGATGGTCGTACGTTCCAGGAAGGGAACCCACTGGGTGCTGGGGATTGATGACAGCTGGCTTCGATTAGGTCAAGGAAAGAAGGTGACAGGCGATGGGGAAGAGCTTTCCAGGAAAGGGAACCGTGGTCACGAAGGCCCTGAGGCAGAAAAGCGCAGGAGCAGGAGAGAGGCAGCTCCGGAGCTTGTAGGTTTGGTCCCAAGTGCCCAAGAAATACCCAAGGGGTTCCACGCAGGGAGGGGGCGGGGCAGCCTACCGTGATATTCTTGTGCTTTGAGATGATGGCCCTGGCACTCCACAGTGTCTCTGAGAGAGCCGAGGGACCGCCCGAAGGCACCGCTTTCTAACTGGGACCCCACACCCGAGGCGCAGATCTCAACAAGGGGCAGGTGTCCTGCAGATGCCTCCAAGTGCATGAAGGGGCGCCTCGCCCTGCTGCCTCACTGCAAACAGCTCCCCCCCCCCCGCCCCCCGCGGCCTCCTCAGCAGCCTCCCACCCAGGGGAGCTCGCTAGACAGAAAAGAGCGGGGTCATGGCATCGCTTGTGACACAATTTTAGTAATAAGCTTCCAAATCCATCACCAACTGAATCGAGGGATGCTGGAAATGAGATTCCATAGGCCCTAGTTAATGGACACCCCACATGCAGCAGCAGGTCTGCGTGTTTCGGGGGAAGGTAATTTCGAATGCGACTGTTGTTTTTTGGTGGTTTTTTTGCCCTTCTCCTGCTCTAGTTAAGGCTGATTTTACCACTGGGCAAATTGCATACATTTGGATCCATGCCACGCTAAATACTGTTTATTTTGGAGATCTGTCAGAGGCAAGTGCATGGAAGACGGGGGGGATTCTTATTTGAAAAGGCAATTCTCATCCACGCAGATGGAGAAGGAGAGGAGAGAGCGGATCTGGATGTGCTGAAGTGGTAATGCCATTTATTCAGTTTGCCTTTGTTACTTTGTGATTAAATGGTATTTTTAATTAAGTCTCATTGAGAGCCATGGGTGCCGCGGTGGTGAAATCAATTTGACAACCATAAAGGGGGAGGAAAGGCCCAGGAGTGTTGTAACGATGACGATGGGGGCTGCCGGAAAGCCAGGCGGCTTTAGAAGCTGGAGTGGGGAAGGGGAAAGGCACTAGTAATGACTTCCTGCAGGATGGGGCCACCTGCGACTGCTGGGTCCCGGAGGCCGAGGCCGGCTTCAGAGGTTGTCAGGAAAAGGATCCGCCCGGCCCGGCCCCCGTCCACACAGGACAGTCCCAACTCCTATGCTGTCCGCACCGTTTGGAGGCAAGACGTCCTTCCAGATAACCTGCCCAGCCCCTTTCCCCGTGATTGAAAACTGGTCCCCTCTGCACCCCTGTTGTATTTAGCCCGTGACCATCAACCAGATTTCCTTCTGATTCCTGGGCAGCCATGGAGGCTTCTGGCTGCGGACCTCCCCACCCAGTTTGAATCCTGGCCCTGGGTCTGACTCTAAGGCTGCCATCCGTTCAAACCTCTGTTTTCTTGTCCACAAAATGGGAATAATGGTAATGTATCTCCCCCCCCCCCCCGAGATCGCTGGCAAGATCGAGGAGTGGCACAGAAAAGTCCTTCACGGGGGGCGCCTGGGTGGCGCAGTCGGTTAAGCGTCCGACTTCAGCCAGGTCACGATCTCGCGGTCCGTGAGTTCGAGCCCCGCGTCGGGCTCTGGGCTGACGGCTCAGAGCCTGGAGCCTGTTTCCGATTCTGTGTCTCCCTCTCTCTCTGCCCCTCCCCCGTTCATGCTCTGTCTCTCTCTGTCCCAAAAATAAATAAACGTTGAAAAAAAAAAATTTAAAAAAAAAAAAAAAAAAAAGAAAAGGCCTTCACGGTACTGCCGTCTGTAGCTCTTCAGTGAGGTGTGAGCTACAACGGTCATCCTCCCAGTTTCCCCTGATGGCAGTTGTCGCTTCGTGACGCAGGCAAATCCCTCGACCTCTCTGTGCCCCAGTCGTCGTTTATATAACAGGGATGCTGGTAACGCCCCGCTCGCTGGATTGCTCTGCCCCCGCGACCGTGCATGTTAAGCGATTCACGTCAGGTCTCCTACCTCGTGCCGGAATCATCCGTTACGATTTATATTCTCCCGTTTGCACCTCACGGCTCCTGGTTTTGTTTTTGTTTGGTCTTGTTTTGTGTTCCTGGGCAGATGGCATGGAAGTTTTTATAAATGAGATAACTGTGAAAAATGATTCTTCAGTGTTCCCATTTCTCCAGCGGGATGAGATCACCCGTTGCGATTTTAGATTTGCGTAAAAAAAAAAAAAAAAAATTCTTGCCGCCACCTTCTAATGGATGATCTGTGTACAACAATTGTTTATCGACTCTGAATGTCTAAGCACCAGGGTCAGTCTGTTTCGAGGGGAGGGAAGCATTAATTAACTTCCAGCATTAGATTCAGTGATTCTTTTCCAATGATGCAGTGCGTGACTTTGCCCGCGTTTAATTTTCATCAGTCGTGAAAGAATCGAGGGAAAATAGTTCCTCTGCACATGGGTGTCAAGCTAAATGGATAACAGCAGATACAGATCTGTTTGCCTGTCTGCACTTGCCTTTAGACAAAATTCATCAATTTTACAAAAGCCACTCACTAAACATGGTACCAATACAAATGAAGTGCTTCTAGCACGAAGGTTTTCCTGTCGCTTTTTAATCTGGTAAGTGCGGGCGCTTCCTGCTGAGGGATGGGAAGTGCTGGCCTAGGACAGCACTGTGCCCCCACGGATGGGGACACAAAGGTCAAGGCCATTCTCCCGGAAGTTCGGGAAAAGCCCCGTGGTTCCGGACCCTGTGTGCTCAGAGCAAGTCTGACCCGCTTCGTTAGTGTTAGTGATTGGCCGCAGGAAGTCTCTCCGCAGCCTTGCTAGCTATTAACGATGAAATAAAGACCACAGATTAGCATGCCCTGAGTGGTGCCCGTTTCAAAGGCCTCCTACTTGCCCTTCCCAGCTTCTGAGCCAGGGAGAGGGTCTGCGAGCTGAACGGGACCCCACAGGAGAAAGTCCTCACCGCACCCCAATGGAGACCCCAGTGGAAACGCTTGTAAAACGCGGGAGCCCCGTGCAAATGCAAGGAAGCAAGATTGTGATTATTTGTTTTGTGGGACCGGTCGGATTTGGGTGGGAGACGGAAGGATCGGCGTGCATTTTGCTCACTTCCCATCAGGCGAGGCCAGTGTAAGGCGGGAGCTGTACACGGCTCACGGGCGAGGCCCCAACAAGCGGCTGGAACACCGGGGGAGTGTGAAACGACTTCTGCCCAAGAGTCGTGTCGGGGCCCCTTTTAAAAGTTTTCGCGCCCCCTGCGAAAATGCCCGTACCTGAGGAGAGGCAGGTGCCGCACTGGGGGGGCACACCCGCGCAGAGGGAGCATTCTTTCCTTGGTTTCTGTGCAAAACTGTCGTCGCCAGCTGAATAACCCTGCTCGTCCTTCCAAAGAGGGAATCCTGTTTTTCACTTGGGAGCACCCACCGTTAACCCAGCAGCCCCAGGGCCCCGGCAGGGCTGAGTCAGTTTCTCAGAGCAGCTACAGCTACCCCCCGTAACTCATCCCATACAGAACACTGGACCTCCGGTCACCCTCCTGCCCCCCGCCCCCCAACGCTTCAGACGGAGATTTCCAGTTGATTATGCCTTGATTAGGGTCGGGGAAAAGCAAGCCAGGTATATAGGATTCCCATTGTCCCCTCCGCTGCTCCCTACCAGGGTCAGGCTGAGCGGCCCCTCGGTGAACATGTGAACAATCAAGGCCTGTTTACCATGGACGTTTAGGGGTTTGTTTTTCTCTCTCTTTTTTTTTTTCTCAAAATCAAAACAGAGTTTCGTAGGCAGCGTATTTCATACATGCCTCTTGATCAATGGAATGATCTGTCAGAAGCCATTAAAGCCCCCATTAGCTTGAATGCATTCAAAGCTAAACTATTGGATCACTGAAGGGCCGTGGTGATTGTTTTTAATATACTGTACATTGATTTCTCCCTGTGAGCAGTAACATAAGTTTGAAACTAACTGTGTATGACTAAGGCTTCATTTGCTGTCTCCAGTCCTCTGCGAGAAGCATGGTTTCACTTCGACCAGAAATGTCTGTGTATAGTTTTTAAAGAGATACAGGCCTTGTTAGATTTCCCAAAGTTTAGGCTGGGTCGGGTTGGTTTTTTTGTTTGGTTTGGGGTTTATTTTCCCCGAGCTTTCTCCCGTTTCTTTGTGCCCATTAAGTGAGTTGTGCGTGCAGAATGAGACAGGCATCCCTGCCAAGGACCTCAAGTGAAGGGCGGTGGGGGAAATTTTTCTGAAAGCATGAAGCCCCAGCTGAGGCCAAAGTCGAAGTGAATTTGACAGCCTCGGGCCAGCAAAACTCTGCCCACACAAAACAACAGAAGTGTGGCCGTGTCAGGGGCCTCCTGGCTGCGGCACCGTGAGGAGGGTGTGAAGTTGAAGGTGGAAAAGCCAGGTGGGGAAGCTGGCCGAGGCCCCCCACCCCCCCACCCCGCCTGCCTGTGGCTGCCATATTGCCAACCCTTGGGAGTGTTGGTTCATCTTCTCGGCCTTAGCCAAAATGGATTCTTCTAACACTCATGGATTCCTCCCCAAATACCAGACGCTGTGCTAGGATCACCAGGTCCCTCTCTTCAGAGCCCTGCTCCTACTTAGCATTTCTGCTCTCAGCCCTTGCCCATTTTAATACAGAGCCTGATAATAGGAGAGCAGTTTGGCCAAAGAAGCAAGAGTTATCACATTTGCAAAGGCCTGTCTCCCAAAGAGGAGTTTTCATACATCGTACCCATTTTACAGATGGAACAGTTAAAGCCCAGATGGGAGAAATCAAGTTATTTAAGATGAATTATAGAAACTGGGTTTCAAGTTGCTGGTATGTATTAAGGTGCGGGAAGAATATAAACATTCTCGGACCCAGCTCGCAAATACACCTAATGTATGTGGAAGAAGAAGAAAGTTCCAGATTGCTCCCAAGAACAAGAGCAGCCTACCCCTCCGATTCCAGCCCAGAAAAGAAGAAATTCTGTTAGTCTAGAAAATAGTTTGTGTGCCATTAAGTCTTTTTCCCTTGGGCCGCAAGTTCCACAAAATGTTGGGGATTTTTAACTACCCAAACAGGCCATCGGAATTTATGGTGCAGGATATTAAAATCAGGCCAGGATTCATCACCCCAAACACACGGGTCAAGCAAAAGTCACAATAGTAAAATCTAGAGCAGGAGTCAGCAAATTACAGCCTACAGCCAAATCTGGCCCATCGCTTGTTTTTATAAAATAAAGTTGTATGGGAACGCAGCCACACGTCTGTTTCTGTATCATCCACGGCTGCTTTCTCACTCCCATGACAGAGGGGAATGACTACAGCAGAGACCACAGGACCCACAAAGCCTAAAATATTCACTACCTGGCCCTTTACGGAAAAGGCGTGCTGACCCCAAGCCCAATGCCGAGGAGGGGCTGCATCATCAGCAGTCGAGCATGTTAGGTGATTAACATCTTGTCTAGTACTTACTAATTACTCAACACGTATTAATGACGATGATGAATCTTATTATGGTATCCCAATCAAAACACTCAGGCCTGGGGCGCCTGGGCGGCTCAGTCGGTTAAGCCTCTGACTCTTGATTTCGTCTCGGGTCGTGCTCTCACGGTTTCGCAGGTTCCAGCCCCTGGCCGCGCTCTGTGCACTGACCTCAAGGATCCTGCTCGGGATTTTCCCTCTCTCCCTGTCTCGCTGCCCTTCCCCAGCTCAAGCTCTCTGTGTCTCTCTCGAAATAAATAAACTTAACACACACACACACACTCATGCCAAGACGCCTCTCTGTACAGCAACATGGAAAAAAAACATTCGAGGGCAACACTATTACGGGACAAAATAGAATCAACAGCCAGACCTAAGGCTCTCCCCGAGTTACAGAAGCCTGAGCGATGTAGACAGGAGAAGCCATCCCGAGGCGGATGGTCCAGGCATCTTGTCTCGCGGTGGCCAGGTCTGCAGGGAAGCAAGCCTGATCTTCTGAGTCCAAGTGCTGAACAGACAGGCAAGGGATCTTTCCTGAGCCCTTCTGCTCCTGTAGCAAGACTGAGAATATTCTAATGCCTCATTAGGAGAGGTGGGGATCTGGTCCATGATTTTTTTTTCCCCCAAGGCAGGCGATGGGAGGGCGCATCTATGCTCTCTAACTCCTACAGCTGACTAACCTGTCATTAAAAAGGGTCAGTAGAACACGGCTGCTGCTGCTGCTGTGGTTAACTTCCTACCCAGGAGCCTCTGGTTCTTAGAGTTTCTGTTAAGGAATTCTAAAGGGCTCATTTACGTTTAGTTCAGGCCGTGTAGTTGTAATGAAGTTGCAAAGCGTCCGTTGATTTTTTTTTTTTTTTCTCCATCCCTTGCCGTGCTGTTCGGTTCATTTTGCCTCCCAGAAGCCTCTGCGCTGTGCCTCTGCTGTCCAGACTCGCCCAGAGTGCCTCGGGTCTACACTGCCTCTCTCGCCACCTGAACCCTTTAGTCTCTTACAAGTCACTCTGTGTGGATCATTTTTGCTTGTCCCGTCACCAGAGTGTTTATGAACATAACTTCACCTGTCAGATTTGGCTTCCATATTGGACTCTCAAATCCTAGAGGGCACAGAGCTCACAGCATCTAACCTTTGCTTCCATTTTAGTACATCCCCTAAAACCCAGAATGACACCCCCAAGTCAGTTAATATTTATTAGCTATCAATCCAGCGAACTTTTATCTGACACGGAAGAGGTACTCGAGAAGTGTTTGTTGGCTGGCTGTTAGGGTGAAATTAACCTGATAACACATCGGATCTCTGCTGGCAGGATCTCCACTAAGATTTTCTGGCCACGGCTTACAAGGCTGCTTGGAACCTACCCCTGATTTCTCTCTCCTACTTCACCTCCTAACACTTGCTTCTCTTCTTCGTTCCGGCCCCACCCGATGTTGCACAGCATCCGGACCCCTTTCGTGGCTCTGGCGCTGCATGCTATGGGCGCTGGCCAGGAGCACAGCGGAACTTAGTGGCAGGCCGGAAGACGGAACTGAGAACGGGTCGGGCCAGGGAGGCCTTGCCCGACGCGGTTAGTGTCCCCAAGAGGCGTTTGATCAAGGAGGCGCCAATATGAGAGCCAAGGCATCTGAGCCGGTGGCTGGGGCTTGGCGGCAGGGGTCGGCAAGAGGTCTCGGTTCTGTCTGGGATTCAAGGGTGGCAGAGAAGCAGCCCAAGAAAGGAGCAGACGAGGCCTTCTCCAAGCAGCGGGGCCTTCAGCGGAGGGATCCAGGTTCAGCACAGCGCCGGAGAGCAAGCTCGCAAGCAACCAAACTGCCTTGGCCAGTGGAGGTTGAGGGAAGGCCGGAAGACCTCGGTGGATGTGAACTTGGGCACTGGGCTTGGACTGGCAAGACAATGTCAGATCCCACTGCCCGGGATCACATGTCTACTAAGCCCCCGCTGTCACATCACAAACATTTAAGTCAATTATGTGTGCTCAGCAGACACATACACACACATAAGGGCAAAGCAGCCTAATGATTCCATCCCCAAATTCTACGCAGTGAGTACACAGCCTGGAGTATGGGGGATGGGACCAGACTCTGAGTTCCCTTGTTCCAGAAGTTACCGCATGGCTTGAATCACAAGCCGGCTGTTACACCCGGTGCTTGGCTCTAAAACCACAGCGTGTCTTAGCAATGGAGGGAAAACTGTGCAAAGAGGACATACAGGTGGCAAATAAGCCCATGAAAAGATGGCCAGTGTCATTTGCCATTAGAGAAAGGCAGATGAAGGCCACAAGAGGTAGCCCTAGGCATCTATGACGCGGCTGTCATTTTTTTTTAATGTTTATTCATTTTTGAGAGAGAGAGAGAGAGGGGGGTGGGCACAGGGCAGAGACAGAGGGAGACAGAGGATCCAAAGTGGTCTCCATGCTGTCAGCACAGAGCCCGACGCGGGGCTCAAACCCACGTACTGCGAGATCATGACCTGAGCCAAAGTTGGACGCTTAACCGACTGAGCCACCCAGGCGCCCCGACGGCTGTCATTTTGAAGGTAGTGGTAACAACACCTCATGCTGGCAAGGGTGTGGAAGAACTGGGGTCACTTACTGATTGACGAAAAAAGGCACAGCCGCTCTGAAAACTACTTGGGCAGTTTCTTGTGAAACTAAACGTACAATTAGCACGTGACGCAGCAATTGCGCTCTTGCCCATTTGTCCCCGAGAAAGGAAATCTCTGTGCACGCAAAACCTATGCACACGTGTTCATAGTAGCTTGGTTCATAATAGCCCCCAAATGTAAACAGACTTGGGTGAGCGAATAAACATCAGTGCATCGGCCGTGGAATACTACGAAGCAATGAAAAAGCAATAGACTGTCGATACGTACGACAGCTTGGATGGATCGCTCAAGGGACTTACACGGAGCAAAAACGTCCAATCTCACTTATATGCTGGAAACGTGTATAAAATGAATAATCCCCTTTATCATATAACCTTCTTGAACTAACTGGAGTATAGAGCTGGAGAGCAGATTGGCGGGGCCCAGGGGTGAGGGGTGGAAGGAACTGGCTTCTTAGCAGCAGCATGAGAGAGCCTTGTGGTATCTTGATTGTTGGGGGGGGGTCACATGAATCCACATGTACGACACAGCTGTAGAGAACTGTCTACACACACGCACGCACGCACACACACACACACACACACACACACACGCATGCACCTGTGAATTTGGAATCAGCTCAATGGATTGAGTCCTGTCCGAGTCTTGGTTTTGATGTGTATCAGTTCTACAAGATGTTGCAATCTGGGAAAACTGGCTGGAGCTTCCTGTACATTTTTTTTTTTTTTTTTGCAACTTCCTCTGAATCTGTGATTCTAACAAAATAAAAAGTTAAACAGGGGTTAAACTGAGGGCTGACTCAGTGGGTTAAGCGTCCGACTTCGGCTCAGGTCATGATCTCCCGGTTTGTGGGTTCGAGCCCCGCGTCGGGCTCTGTGCTGACAGCTCAGAGCCTGGAGCCTGCGTCGGATTCTGTGTCTCCCTCTCTCTCTGCCCCTCCCCCGCTCATGCTCTGTCTCTCCCTCAAAAATAAATAAACACCAAAAAAATTTTTTTTTTTTCATTTAAACAGGGGTGCCTGGCTGGCTCAGTTGGTAGAGCATGGGACTCTTGATCTCAGGGTTGTGAGTTCAGTCCTCCTGCTGAGCCTAGAGCTTCCTTAGAAAGAAAAAAGTTAAGCAAAAAGACACAATAAAAGAGAGTGTGCCATTTTCCAGCATGGCACCATCCTAGGGGGCCCTTAGGAGTAACTGGACATGATTTCATGCATAGACACCCTCGTAAGAAGGGGCTCAACTCCTGACACCCAACGCTCGCTCATTACACCTCAGGACAAAGCCCGCCTTGCGGGAACCAACCCCCCCCGGGGCATGGCTGCCATATCCTTGTGAATCCTGCTGGAAGGAGACCCATCTCCCCATTCGTTGGCATGAGACGTTGACCTTCGGTAATCTGAAATGGCTTACCTGGCCTAGACTGCTCCCAAGTGCCCTCCGAACCCTGTGGATGGGAACCGTCTCACGGCATTATCATAGCAACCCCACGCGATGGTCATATTCCATTTTCCAGGTAAGGACATTTAGGCCCAGAGGGGCCAAATAACTTGCCCGGGATGACAGCGCTAAGAGCTGGCAGAGACGGGATTCAAACCCAGGCAGTCTGGCTCCAGAGCTAGAGCCCTTCACCTCTGTCCCTCCCAGCTTGACCTTAGCACCGTTTTCAATTCTGCCCAGGTGCTTGGTTCCACCAGACATAAAAGGTTCCAGACCTGGCAAAGGCAGGAGACAGGGTTACTTCCAGCCGCTGCCATTTGAAGTGAGTGGTTAGAAACCTGAGCTTTGGGGTAAATCTGACCCGGGTTCCAGTCCCAGCTGACCTTCCCTACACACACACACACACCACACACACACCAGTGTGACCATGGGAAAATGGCTTAACCTCTCTGGGCCCCAATCTCTCTTCTTTTAAATGGGACTTCCAGTAGCTCCTATGACTTAGGGTTGTTTGAGGGTTAAAAAGGAGAGAAGCTGGGGCGCCTGGGTGGCTCAGTCGGTTGGGCGTCCGACTTCGGCTCAGGTCATGATCTCGCAGTTCGTGGGTCCGAGCCCCGCGCCGGGCTCTGTGCTGACGGCTCAGAGCCTGGAGCCTGCTTCGGATTCTGTGTCTCCCTCTCTCTCTGACCCTCCCCCATTCATGCTCTGTCTCAAAAATAAATAAACATTTAAAAAAAATTTTTTTAAAAGAGAAGCTACACAAAGCTTTTAGCATAGTGCAAGACTCCTAGCAATTGCTCAAAAGAGAGAAAATCTAGCTTTTCAAATGAGAAACTTGGCTCTTTGGTGCCGGGTGGTAACTTGGGTGTAGGGGCAGCTACTTTGTAGCACTGTTGTATAAAAAAGGGCAATTTCTGATCTCCGATGAGAAACCAAGGCACCGTCTCATGAATCCCGCAGTTCGAAAGCAGCCCTTGCCCTTCATGGCTTGGCGGCAGTCGAATGAACACGTCCCCTCCGAATGAACTGGACAAGTGAACAGCTTTCAAGCATCACGTCTTCATGGGAAGGGGGATCTTGGAGGAGGATCACCTGTAAAGATAGCAGGGATGCTAAGGCACATCGATTCTTAAACGATTCTAGAAGCTACTCCGGTAGGGTTTGGGAGTAAAATTGATGGGTAACAAACACTACCACCACCCCCCAAAGTTTTTTAAAGAATATTTTAAAATTTGTGTTCGACTTCACAGAAAACTGGAGGAAACCTTCAGATGCGTTCTCACCTTTCTGATCTCGTCTCCTATGACCCTGTCCACCCCCATTCTCAGCCCCTGCCATCTCTCTCTGCACCATTCACTCTGGCTTCCCCACACCAAGGACTCACCCACCTCAGGACCTTTGCACTCGCTCTTTGCTCTGTTGGAACTCTCTTCGTCCAACTATCTATGCAGCACCCTCACTTTCTTGGGTTCTTCCTCAACTATCACCTTCAAGCGAGGCATTTCTTGACCACCTTCTACATAATTATGTTTTCGGATTTTCAACCGTAAGTCCAGAATAACATTTTTGCATAAGAGTTTCATTCAGATGTAACTCATATACCATAACCAAGATAACAGTTTTGAGACTGTTAATCTTTACTTCATCTATTATAGACTGTATAGTCAGGATTCTAATATGCATTTTTTTTTCGGTTTTACTGTCCCTGACATCGGGATGCATCTATCTTACAGTGGTGAATGCATGTCACAGTTTCACTGACAGTGTTTTGTTTTTTTCTTTCTTCGTGATACATAAAATAACGGTGTACCTTATAATCGCGGGCATCTTTGAACTGATGACATCGGGTGTTTAAGACTTCCACCACCATTTATCCTAAAGCACAGGTTTCAGCAGCGCCGTTGGTAAAGATACAATGTACACTCTTGAACTAGGGTAGAAGGGTTCCATCTGGGGCCAGAGAAAACTGGGGTGGGGGGTGGCGGGCATCGGGTCAGCAGGTGGTGCTAGGTTCATCCGTGCTGGAAGGAAGGAACTGCTTTCATTTATTTACGATTCTCGCTATCCTCTTTAGAATCTTCTCCTGGTCTTCTCTCCGGTTTCTCTTTCTCTAACGCTTGCTGCGGGGATATTCCTTTTCTTTCGCGGATGTTAAAAACAACAATAATGCAAAACTTCACAGTGACTCGGTCTTTGAAAACTGACATCAAGGTGCATGTCTAGAGGAAATTTGGGGCTTGCCGGGCTGCCACGGGCAGTTTGCATTTAAATAGGTTGTGACTTTGATTTAAGAACTTGACCTGATGGGTAATATATCCAAAGCAGGAGATGCCGTATATACACTGTTTCCATCAGAAATATCAGGGTTCCGTGTGTGATGTGTTTACTTCTCTGAGTGGTTATGTATTTAATAAATAATGTGTTTCAGTGGGTATTATTTTCATTTCAGTGTTTAATACCTCCACAATATGTCTCAGATTCGGGGTTGAATGGCACCTCATAAATTATGAGCTGTTATTAGCTGCTTTCTCGTTGCATCTTAATTATCAGGCTGAAAAGAGAGGGCAGACTTTTATAAGCATTCATATTTTCTGTTTACAAGGCTTTTACTGGCGTCTAATAAATTTAATTACCTCTAATAAGAAGAGGAAATGAAGTTCTATTTAGCAAATTCATAGCTTTGAAATGCATCTCGTAGCTTTATGAGCATGGCAAGTTCCAGGAAGGTGAAAGCCATTTAAGGAGCAGTTGCGGGGTTAAACTAACTGCAAAACTGGTAAATTATTTTTTGTTTCCATTTTATTGCTTAACCTCCAGGGTAAACTTCAGGCTACCTGATAAAGCAGCCTCTCAGGAACCTAAACTTCACAGGCTTTACCCCCACGGGGCTGAGGCAGATCCCTGTATTAAAGGTGCATTTTTCAAACATAATGTTAAATTTGGGGAATTGATCGTGTAGCTGACCTACTTCTTTCCAAGAGCGGTTCATTCCCAGCCCCTTTGTGTTGCTCGTATTATAAATCCGTTGTTCTTTTAGGAGGGCTCCCCGCTGGTGAGGGGGTGGAGGGAGGAATCAGCGCCAGGACCACTATCATCTGAATGAAAGCCACCATTAACTGCATTCAGGCTGCAGAAAAGACAGGTGACTCGGATAAACACTTGCGACAGAGGGTGGGAACATGGAGGAGGCTGCGGCTCATAGGGATCGTGTTTGGGGGGAAGAGGGATCCTGTGAAATACTGAAGGGCTTACTTGCAGTGGGGCATGAGATGGTCCATTTGGATTTTTTTGGTCAGATGTCTTCCCAAGCGACCCTGCCAGGCATCTTGATTTTCATTTATTGTAGCGTACGGGCAAGGCAGACCCTTGGAAAAACCGTTCTCCTTAGCGCGAACTCACGCTTTCTTGGCCTTTCTTCAAAGACCCCCAAACAGTCCTGGCCTTAATAGGAAGACCCTGTAAATGAGTGAGGGTCTCTGAGAAGTGTCCCCGGGCCTGGAGCCCCTGCCCGGCTGTGACTCGGCCGCACTGCTCGGAAGCAGCCTCGCCGTTCACACTCCTGCTCTCGTCTAGAGTCCGCGGCCTCATCGCTGCCCCAGTGTCCTGTCCTTTCTCTGTCACCTCCCTCTTCCCGCTCCTGTTATTTCCACCGGGACAATGACAACAGCTGTCCCATGGGTCCTTCCGTTTCCAATTGGGCCCTCCTAGACTGTCACCCACGGCAGTGGCCACGGCTAGCTTCCTCTAAAAGAATAAACAGGGGCGCCTGGGTGGCACAGTCGGTTAAGCGTCTGACTTCAGCCAGGTCACAATCTCACGGTCCGGGAGTTCGAGCCCCGCGTCGGGCTCTGGGCTGATGGCTCAGAGCCTGGAGCCTGTTTCCAATTCTGTGTCTCCCTCTCTCTCTCTCTGCCCCTCCCCCATTCATGCTGTGTCTCTCTCTGTCCCAAAAATAAATAAACGTTGAAAAAAAAAAAATTAAAAATAAATAAATAAATAAAAGAATAAACATCGGTGCACAGCCCTCGGGTCCCAGAGCACCTGTCTCACTCCCATCCCCACACCCCACTCCTCTTCGTCCTCAGTCCCACCAACCCTCTGCTCCCAGCAGAGGACACTCACTAATTTCCAAATAACACCCAGCCTTTCCGGGGAGCTTAAATAGCTTCCATCGGTGCCTTTGCCAGAGAGGCTTTAGTGATTTTGGAGTCAAGGCTGGATTGCGATGGATTAAAGAGTGAAGACGAGGCCTCCTGGGTGGCTCAGCCAGTTAGGCGTCTGACTCTTGCTTCGGCTCAGGTCATGACCTCACGGGTTGCGAGTTCGAGCCCAGCTTCAGGCTCTGCGCTGACACTTCGGGACCTGCTTGGGATTCTCCGTCTCCCTCTCGCTCTCCGCCCCTCCCGCACTCTCGCTGTTTCTCAAAATAAGCATTAAAAATTTTTAAAAAATTTTAAAAAAAAGGGTGAAGACAAAATGGCCACGATAGGTAGACCACTTCCCTGTCTCAATAACCTGTATTAGGAAGAAAAGAAGGGGCCGTATCTCTAAGCTTAATTTATATGCATACTGGCCATGTCTAATTTATTCTGTCCTATGTATTGCCTATTCCTAACCTTTGTCATTAAAAAAAAATTCAGTCCTTTTTTTTTTTATTGATTTGTAAGAGCTCTTTGTATATTTTGGACATTATCCCTGTCTTGTATGAGTCACCAATATGGTTTTCCAGCTTATAATTTCTTTTTACATGTTGTTTATGGCTTCTCTTGTCATACATGGTCTATTTCATCATAAATAAACATTTGGATTCTTAACATAGTCAAATCCGTCAATATTCTCCATTCTTGTTTCTTGTTTCTGTCTGTAAGCTCCCCCTATTCTACTCAGGCTTTTTTGTCGTGTTTTATGTTTGTACCTTCAAGTCTATAATTCATCTTGCATCTGTCTTGGTGAATGATGTGAGAGAAGGTTCTGACTCTTCCTCCCCTCCCCACAGTGTGTCCAAGTGCCTAATCACCGGCCAGGGGACAAACGGTGCTTCCCAAACTGATGTGACAGTTCACCTTCTTAATATTCTACATTCTAATTTTTGAAGGAGAAGCATCTTGAACATGTTTAGAGAGATGAAGGGAGGGAGGATACACTAGACAGCATGAGATTGAAGAATTCAGGAAAGCTCGAAGTTGCTGGAAGAAGTCTTGGTCCTGGAAGGGAGGGAGCGGGCTGAACAACAGAGGTTCCCCTTCAGTGGAGACTGGAGTGTCCCCAAGGGTCACGTGAAGGCGGCACAGTAGGAGCCGGGAACGTTTACGTCGGAAGGCCTCCATTTTCTCCGCGAGGGAGCAGGCAGCCATTTGCTGAGAGCAGCAATAGAGTAGGACATTTGTCGGAAGCGACTCATTATGCAGAAGGTTTTGATTAAGGCAACGTGGAGGGGACACCTGGGGGGTTCCGTGGGTTAAGCATCCAACTCTTGACTTCGGCTTGGGTCATGATCTCACGGTTTGGGAGTTCGAGCCCCGCGTCCGGCTCCACGCTGGCAGGGCAGACCCTGCTTGGGATTCTCTCCCTCTCTCCTCTCTCTGGCCCCCCAGCCCCACTCTTAAAATAAATAAACTTAAAAAAATAAATAAAAGAAGGTGGAGGAGCGTCCAGAAGAATGGTGGAGTCTGTCCGATGCCTCCATAGTCTAGGCACTTCCCATCATCCCCACCGCTGCACCCCAGGGCAAGCCCATCTTCCCACGTGGATTATGGCAGTAGTTCCACAGAGGCAAGGACTTTTGTCTGTTTTGTTCGCTACTTTATCTCTGGCACCTAGAACAGTGCCTGGCACGGAGGAGACATTTACAGAATAAGCGAATGGATGTTGGGGGGCTCGTTTGCAATACAAAGAAGCCCCCCAGCCCCGAAGGCACAGGAGAAGGAGCTGAGGGGAAGGAAATGCAAGACATGAGAGACCAGACGGGGAAAAATGAGGATGAAATGCCTGCTGGGACCTGCTGGTCTCAGTGTACCAGGCAGAGGCAAGACAAGAGCCCAGGTGCTACCACCGTCCTGGGGAGCGAGAGATGTGTTGCCCCAGCTCAGCGTTCGCTCAAGAGTCCAACCAGAAGTCTGCTGGACGGGGTTCTTATACCCTGTCCAGTGGGAGCAGAGGCTCACCAGGGCCGGTGCAAAGTTTCACCCTCCCTGGGTGACCAGTGCACCCTCAGAGCTCGGCTGCCTCAGTCATCACAGGAAATAGCTGGAGATGATCTTAGGTGGCAAGAAGTGACTAGAGCCCTGAAGAAACCCTCGCCCGGGTGACTGAGGGGAGAGGATTGACCACCAAAGACTGTGCACCCCTCTGTGGAATTAGGCCTTGATGACCAGGCAACCGAGCCTCTCCTTAGAACCAGAAACCATCTGCGATGGTAAGAAGTGATCAGGCCCACAGAGAAGGTCCTGTCCATATAGCAGACTCTCAGAAAAGATTTGTGGAGCAGACAAGAGATCAGATGAGTGATATGGCCAGGTGGACGGTTGCATATCAGAAGGACATTTTCATTTTTTTTATTTAAAAAAAATTTTTTTAACGTTTATTTATTTTTGAGACAGAGAGAGAGCATGAACGAGGGAGGGTCAGAGAGAGAGAGAGACAGAATCTGAAACAGGCTCCAGGCTCCGAGCTGTCAGCACAGAGCCCGACGCAGGGCTCGAACTCACGGACCGCGAGATCGTGACCTGAGCCGAAGTCGGATGCTCAACCGACTAAGCCACCCAGGTGCCCCAGGAAGTTTTCAATTTTAAGAGCAATGGGGGGCGTTATTTCCCCTGGACTCGTCTGTTTTATTTTATTTTTTTTTATTTTTTGAGAGAGAGAGAAAGCAGGAGAGGGGGGCAGAGAGAGAGAGAGAGAGAGAATCTTAAGCAGGCTCCACACTCAGCACAGAGCCCAATGCAGGGCTCGATCCCATGACCCTGGGATCATGACCTGAGCTGAAATCAAGAGCCAGGCACTCAACCGAATGAACCACCCAGACACCCCTGGTCTGTGTACTTTTAAAGAAATCGTTGGTATTGTTTGCCTAAGACTTCAGACCCTCCACTTCGAAAGAGCATGGTCATTGGACTTCCCAGCCTTAGGTAGAACCAGGTGATGAATTCTGGCCAAAGGGTTTTGAGTGGAAATGTCACATGTAATGTTCAAGCCAAAGCATTTACTTATTTGTGCAAGACCCATTGGACATCTTTTTCCTTCTGGCATGTGCTACTGCATCAGCTAGAGTCCCCGAATGAGTAGGATAAGCAGAATCCTCCCTGACACCCCCCCCTTGAATGCATAGCATGAGTGAGCTGGGGGGATGCTTGTTACCTAGCAATAACCTATTCTAACTGACACACTTTCAGCTCTAATCTGAACCCTGATTATAACTGTACCTCTAGAAGAAAGGGAAGGGAAGCCTACTTCTCAGCTACTGAATTTTTTTCTTTCCTTAAAAAAAAGAATGCATACGTAGTAAAACATACATGACATAAAATGTACCATCTTAACCCTTCGAAGTGTGCAGCTCAGTGACACGAAGCACATTCACACTGCTGTGCAACCATCACGAGTGTCCATCGCCAGAACTTTTTACCTTCTCATACTGAAATTTTGTCCCCATCAAACAATAAGTCCCTATTCTCCCCTCCTCCCTGGTAACCACTCTTCTATTTTCTGTCCCCATGAAATCAACTATTGGAAGACCTCATAAAAGTGGAATCACACAATATTTGTCCTTTTGCGTCTGGCTTATTTCCCTTAATATAGTGTCTTCGAGGGTTCGTCCGTGTCGTAGCCCGCATCCGAGCTTCCTTCCTTTTTCAGCTGACTAACGTGCCATTGCACGTGTGTGCCACATTTCATTTAGCCATTTGTTTGTTCAACAGTGGACACTTGAGTTGCGCACACCTTTCGGCTGGAGCGTGAATGATGCTGTGATGAACGTGGAGATACGCAAATCCGTTCAAGTTCCTGCCTTCAGTTCCTTTGGGCATATGCCCCGGGGTGGAATTGCTTGCTGGATCATATATGGCAATTCTATTTTTTTTTCAACGTTTTTTATTTATTTTTGGGACAGAGAGAGACAGAGCATGAAAGGGGGAGGGGCAGAGAGAGAGGGAGACACAGAATTAGAAGCAGGCTCCAGGCTCTGAGCCATCAGCCCAGAGCCTGACGGGGGCTCGAACTCCCGGACCGCGAGATCGTGACCTGGCTGAAGTCGGATGCTTAACCTACTGCGCCACCCAGGCGCCCCGGCAATTCTATTTTTAACTACCTGAGGAACCGCCATGCAGTTTTCCATGGCAGCCATCTTGTGTTCTCACCAGCAGGGCACAAGCGTTCTGAGTCTCCAGGTCCATAGGTGCACATACCATTCTTTTTTTTTTTTTTTTTAATGTTTATTTGAGAGAGAGAGACACACACACACACAGAGGGGGAGGGGCAGAGAGAGGGAGACAGAGGATCCAAAGTGGACTCTGTGTTGACAGCAGAGAGCCTGACGCGGGGCTCGAACTCACAAGCCCTGAGGTCATGGCCCGAGCTGAAGTCGGACGCTTACCTGACGGAGCCCCCCAGGCGCCCTTATATATGTACCATTCGAATGGGCATGACTTGGTATTTCACTGCGGTCCATATTCCTTCTCGAGCCGTTCTTCGTCAGGTGGGAATGAAACCATGGCTGTCACTGTCCCTACAAATCGGAGAAATGCATTCAGTTTGCCTCCAGGTCTGAAAGCAGCCCTTAGCAAAATTACGACAGGGATGAATTCTGTCTTGTCTACCTTTTCTTCCTGCGGCTTAGGCCCCTTTGCAAATGTCCCCTACTTACAGCCCCTCTTGCCCACTGAAGCACACATTTACATCAGCAAGAGAGTGAGACCTCCCAGGAGTATTTCCTGTTCCAACAGAGGGAGGGTTTCACCCAGAGGAAAATGTTGCCGATGGCACAAGCTCGAAATTCAGTGAGGAGACTGTGCTGGGGTGGGGGCACCCCTGAGACGAAACCACACAGACAAGAGTGCCTCATAGAGAGGATGTCCCATTCCCACAAGCCACATCCAGAATCGCGGCCGCATCTAGTCTCTGTGCCGTTGTTCTGTTTACTGCGTTTGGAACTAGGCTCTCTTGGATGTTAGATGACAGCAGGATTACATGACTTTATCCAGAAGTTTCCCTGAGAACACAGAAGGCACAACTGTAAAACTCAGCATCTTTATTGGAACTAAGCCTTTCACAGGACTGAAATGGAAGCCTCACGTTCTGGGATGTTCTTAAAGCCCTGCCAAGCGACGGGTCTGTACGGACTGATGTGGGCACTGCGGGCAAGGCTCCACGATGGGGACCCGGGCTGGGCGGGTCTGGCCTGCCGGGCCTTCAGATTCCATCTTCGAACGTGATGCCCAGTGGCTCTGGCAGTGCTCCAGAGCGACAACCAGGGTGGCAGGGTGCCTTTGGCCCTGGACACTGGGGCTGCTGCTTACAGCCACCGCTGGGAGGTCGAGGGCTTGGAACTGGAGGAAGTTTAGGCTCCCCAGCTCCAGCACGTAGCTCCTGAGTAGCTCTAAATGCCATTGCTTTCTGTTGAAAAGCCAGTTACAGGGGGTGACCCTGCGGGAGCTGTGGATCTAAGGAGTCAACGCCATGGGGCTGCCTCCATAGCACCGTCTGTCACCAGGATAGACAGGCTCCTTACCCCCCTTTTCCTCTAGAGTATGCCTCCACGCCACTCCAGATACGTCTTGCTTTGCTTCTAGGCACCTCCTGGGGTCCCAGGGCTAGATCTCCTCTTGCTGCAGGAGGCATCATGGGCAAGCACACTTTCTTTTAAGTCCCTGCCCAAAAAGGAAGCAAGGCTCCATCTCACGGGTCCTCATAAGAAAGCCAAGACCACACAGCCATGGTGCACAAGGGTTGCGTCAAGGTTGATATTGACTACGAGACATACACTAAAGAGGAAGACCTAGCACTGAAATGTAGGCTCTGTCCGCCTAGAAACCAGGAGTCCATCCACTTAACAAGGGAGGCTCCACCTGCCCCCCACCCCCCGCCCCTTCCACACACACCTTGTCGCCATATTGCAAGAGCTAGATTTTCTTCCCAGGCAAGAAGCTCCTTCCTAAGGTTCTTTCTTGCCTGACTTCTGGTCCAAAGGCCTCACTGCATACCCCTTTTAAGACAAAGTTGGGTTTTTAAAATCAGTTAATATCATAATTTCCTGCAAAGAGAAGCCCTGTACTCCATGACATTAGCCTTCAACATGAAGAAGCAGACATCTTAGCATCTTGTCTAAAGCATGTGTTGCCAGGTGACCCCATCCCCCCAGCACAGCAAGGAGGGTCTTACCTAATCTCTGCATTATAAACTCTCGCAAAGAACAATCCTGATGTCCACCTCTGGAACTACCAAGGGTTCAAAAATGTTGGGGTCCAGTCTCAGACCAACAATGCTTCCTGATTCTCAACCTACAGGGTGGCCAGTCTTTCCATAACTGCACAGAGACATGAACCAGATCATCAGCTTGGATCCCAAAGAACATTACAACCCATTATCTAATAAATATTCATCAAACACCTACCACAAGCTTCCCCTCCTTCTAGGTCCTGTGGGGAGTCAAGACTCTAGCTAGGCAAATCTCCAGCCCAATTTGAGTAGGAAAGAGGAATACGATGGAAATCCCGTGATATGATTCACGTCAAGCCTGATTTCAAAAACAAGACTTCATTAAGCAGGAGAAGCATCACTTGCTCTGGGAATTTTGTTACAGAATCCTGGGATTCTAAGGCTAGAAGGATCTTGGAAATCAATTGTTCCTCATTTGACGAAGGAAGTTGAGATCCAAAAGAGTTATATGACTTGAGTTATATGACAGCTAGTAAAGTCAAAACTGGATCCATCACCCAGCGTTCCTGACTTCCAGACCTTAGCGTGTGTCATGGACGAAACTAATGCTCTCAGAGGGCCCTCAGTGCCTGAGCCTTTAAAGGACACAGAAACATTTGTTCATCTTCCTTGAGCTCACTGGGACTTATTTTAGTTGGAAGCAGAAGGAGCTTCCTTTGCCTTTAAAGACAACAGGCCGGACTCATTTATGGTTGGACCACTTGTGTGGGAAGACAGCAGCATCCTGGTCAACCCCCACCTCCCCTCAATCCACCAGCCTTTCCCTCGCCAGCTCCAATCACCACCACACCCGCTCAGGGAGACAGTGGCTCCCTTCGCCTTCTCTGGATTAGCTAAAGTTAGTGGGTGCACCCTTCTCGAGGTTAAGTCTTCCTTTGATCCCTGTAATCACTGCCAAAAGAGTTTGTTTTCTTAATTTGAGACAGAATTTACGTGCCATAAAATTTCACCCTCCTGAAGCCAACAGTTCAGTGATTTTTAGTGATTACATTCTCGAAGTTATACAACAACCACCACTGTCTAGCTTCAGTACATTGTCATCACCCCAGAAAGAAACCTCATATCCATTAGAAGCCACTCCCAATCTCCGCTCTTCCCAGTCCCTGGCAACCACTAATCTATTTTCTGTCTCTATGGATTCACCTATTCTGGACAATTCATATAAATGGAATCCTACCATCTATGGCCTTTGGGCCTGGCTGCTTTCACTTAGCATATTGTTTTCAAGGTTCACCCATGCCATAGTGTGTAACATGTTTCGATCCTTCTTATGCTGAATAATATTCCATTGTGTGGACGGACCACATTTTGTTTACTTACTCACTAATTCACGAATATTTTGGTTGTTGCCACTCTTGGGCTCTTATGAATAAGGATGCCGTGAATATTTGGGTATGAGTTTTTGTGTGGATGTGTTTCAAGTTCTCCTGGGTATATACCTACAGGTGGAATCGTGGGGTCATACATACATACATACGTACATAAACTATATGTTTAACTTTGTGAGGACCTGCCGGGCTATTTTCCAAGGCAACTGTACCGTCTTACATTCCTGTCAACAGTTTATGAGCAGTTTATTCCTCCACACCTTTACCAACACTTAGCACTAGCCATCTTTTTGATAATAGCTGTGCTAACGGGTGTGAAGTGATATCTCATTGTGGTTTGGATTTACTCTTCCCTAATGACTAATGGTGTTGAGCATGTTTTCACGTATTTATTCACCATTTGTAGTTTTTCTTTGGAAAAAAATGCCTATTCAAATCCTCTGCTCATCTTTTACTTGAATTCTTTCTGTTCTTCACTGTGGAATTGTAAGAGTTCTTTATATATTCTGAATACTAGTCCTTCACCAGATGTTAATTCACAAATAGTCTCCACATTCTGTGGGTTGTCTTTTCACCTTCTTGCTGGTGTATTTGGAAGCACCAAAGTGTTTCATTTTGATGAAGTCTAGTGTATTTCTCTTTTCCCTCTCCTTCTGTTGCCTGTGGTTTTGGTGTCATGTCTGTCCAAACGTTATTAATGAGCCCCCTTTAATTTCGCGTCCAAGACAACACTGAGCAACATTCACATGGTAACTGTACCTCTCTGTTTTAAAGAGTGGTCTTTTTCTGTTTGAGTTGACCAGGGCTCTCAAAGTGTTCTTGATGGAGAACATGTTCTTGATGGAGAACACAGCTGGGAAAATGTTTCCAGGGGGCAGAGTGGAAGATGTTTGAGGACTAAATTGTGGGTTAGGGTGATGATATCCAATTATTAATGTCTTGGTCCTCATTTGAGAGGAGCAAGGAGTTCATATTTGCTTTAAAACTCTTGAAAAGTTAGAGACAGATATTAAGCTCTCCTCTGCAATTTTTCAAGTCCTCTGCTGGCCTCTTGGCTTTTGGCCAAGGTTTGACCAAGTGACCATATTCTTCTCCATGAAGCAGACTTTGCATGGCAGAGAGCCCACCCAATTTGGCTGTCAATCCAGTTCTATGGTAGACTCTACTACTCTTTTGGGTTGTTTTTTTTAAGTAAACTCTACCCAAGTGTGGGACTCGAACTCACGACCCTAAGATCAAGAGTTACATGCTCCACTGACTAAACTGGCCAGGCACCCCAATTCTGCTACTGTTGATGGCTCATCAACAGTCCTGCTCTCTGCAGGACAGATGGTCTGAGCCATAGCAGTTCTCACCTCTTGGAAGGACCAATTATGGTTTTTGCCCTCTGAAAAGCTTGTGATTCTGACAAAGCCCTGACTCTGGGCTCTGATGGAATTCACTTGTAGAGCTACTTGGAGTCCCCAAAGGATCCTTCAGGGACCTACTCTGTCCCAGAGCAGGAGGGACCATCAGGAGTCCTGGGCAGATCATGGCACTGTGGAATTTGGGAGATGCCTATGGTCTGCTTGGGGAGGTCACCTTGCTCTCCTTATTTGACAAAGAGCCCTGAAGCCTGATGGGTGGAGTCTGAAGTCAGATTGTTGCTTTTCTTCATCTCTGCCTTCGTTCTCTCCTACTTGGCCCCTTCCTTCTGCCAGCTTCCAACCAGCAGCCTGGGCACAGCCAGAGTTCCAGATCTGTAATGGAAATAAATGAAGGAAGGCCTTCAAGCAGGGACCTTCAAGCAAGTGAGGCCTTTGAATCCACTACCCCCGGGCTTGGCCAGCTGACGTGCCACTGAGTAGATGGTAGTAACAGAGAGGCAAGGCAGGGGTGGCTGAGAAGGCACTTAGAATAGAGATGGGAAGTTGATGAATTTGCCCCCTAATGAGAGGGATCCATCATGCTCCCAGCCTCACGGCCGCATCCCCAGGATGAATCACACAGCAGATAAGCAGGAGATGAGACCCCCTGCCTTCCTTTCATTTATTAGGATTCAGAGAAAATGAATCTGATTTGGAGCTCTCCGGGGTCGGCGATGGGCTGGATTCCCTTTTAGCTGGGAGGTGGAGGGTCTGGAAAGGTTAGCATCTTGTCCAGCTCAGAGGCCGGGGAAGGGGTGGGGCGGGGGGAGGGTGTGTGACACCACAACATTAGGGAATGAAGTTCGCTGTCTGACCCCAGTGGCCATGAAGGTTAAGGAGCTGGTGACAGCTGATGATTTCTCAAGGGCGTTTTGTTTGCAGATGGCTTTCTAGTGATTTAGGCGGGTCGTTAGCAGATCAATACTTTTCTCAGGAGTCTCTGAAATCCCCGGCTGCTTGATAGTTGAGGCTAGGCAGTTATTTCTAATGAGCAATGGTGCCCAACGGCAAGGGACACCCCCCCTTGCTATTTGTTGCCACTATCTGACGGCCTATCGGTGCCGCTCGGTGCTCTGGGTGTTTGGCGAGTTTGTGTTATTTGTTTGTTATCACTGTGTAGGTGAGTCACCTGAGACTCAGGGGATTAAGTGTCTTGACCACAGCCATACGGTCAAACTGTCCGAGCTGGAATATTCTCTCTCTCTTTCTCTCTCTGCTTGTGAGCTTACACAATGTACTCAACCTTCCTAAGCCTCGGTGTCCTTATCTGTTACATGAAATCACACGGGCTAAGTCGTCGGCCCTCTGACTGGCACATAGTTAGTCCTTGATGAATGACAGCTGAGGAGCAGCCCCGGGCATGTCTGGCTTCGAAGTTCATGTGCCTTTCATAATATCACAGGAGCCTTGCAACGGGGTGCAAGAAGGTGGAAGAAGGTGGAAGAAGGGTGGCCGCGTTTTGACAATGTGTATAATTTTCTCGGGACATGTGCCAACTGATGGTGTCATTTCTGGTTGAGCGTCACTTGGCCAAGTCCCGCCAAGCCATTGATCTGGTCAGGATAACACTGTAGTTAAGTGTCCAGGCTCTAGAGGTAGGCTGCCTGGGCTCAAATCCCAGGGCCACCACTCATGAGCCGGGGGGACCTTGGCCAAGTGAGATAACCATTCTGTGCCTCAGATTCGGAGCCTTCTCCTATTAAATGGAGAGAATAATCGTCCCTCCCTCATGGGTCTCTGAGAAGATTAAATGAGTTAATACGCGCATGCACTCAATGAATGTTAGTTGTTACCTACTCAGCAAATTCTATCAAGCACCCACATGCTGGGTATTGGGGAGGTGTCAGAGGAAAAGACAATTGTCTCCTCTTTCATGGGGATTATATTCTAGCGTGGGGTATAGGGGTAGACAGAGAGCAAAAAAGTTACAAACGAGATAATTATAAATGCACTCAAATTGACCGGGGGTCAGGGAGCCGGGTCAGGGAAGAAGTCTCTGAGGAGGCTGCATATGTGCTGCTTCCTGGAGAGGTGGCTAGATCTGGGGACAACAGTCCAGGCAGGGAATCGGGGGACAAGAAAAGAATTGGCACGTTTGCGGAAGGCAGAGGATGCCCAGGAGGCGGATGCCCGGCGAACCTGGCAGAGAGAAGGATGAGCTGCCATGGAAAACTGGGAAGAGCTTGGTCACACGGGGCACACGCGTGGGTCAGGAGTCGGACTTTTCTTGGAAAAAGCTTCGAGAAGTCTTGGAAGGTGGTTGAGGCACGGGCGTGGCCTCGTCTAATTGCTGCTGCTTGACATCCCGTCTAGCCGAGGGGCCCCGGGGGCCACGGCTGGAGCCGGTGGCGGCAGGGATGGCCTGACTTGGGGTATCCTGACGGGGAAGCTGAGGGAAGGAAGGAGGTCAGGGGTGGCCCCCGAGTTTGGGGCCTGAGTTCTCCCGATCTTCCTGAGCTATGCCGCAGCTCCAAACAGCCCCAGAATCTCAGCAGCTCCTAAAACAAAGTTAGGTCCCGCGTTGGCTGTGGGCCGCTGTGGGCTGCTGGTGGGATCCACTCCAGAGACGGAGGGATCGGAAACAGGGAAGAGAACTGGCAGGAACACCCGACGGTTCTTCAGGCTTCTGCCCACTTTACGTCCTCCCACATGCCATTGGCTGAAGCAAGCCACGTGGCCAAGCCTGATGTCAGGGGCAAGGGTCAGAACACGCTGCAGGTGTCAGGCCACGAGGAGGACAGCAGAATCCTCCCACGGCAGGGGAGACACAGTCTGAGAGCAGGACAATATTTGCCACAGGGGCCTGGGCTACCCGGCGAGTGCCATTTATCGAGACCAGGCTGGGGAGGCTGGAAGTTTGGGGAGACACCATCAATAATCGTCCCCTTCACCTCTGGACATCTGAGTTCCCAGCAGGGGCTTTGAGCCAATGTTAATTGAATGAGTCGGACGCGGGCCAGCCTGGAGAGGGCCTCCGAGGGGAGGCAGACTGGATGTTCTAGGGACCAGAGGGCATCCAGGTTAACTTCCCTCAAGAAAAAGGCGGTAACCCAAGCCTTTCTTCTTTGTTCAGCCACTCGCTTCAGTCTGGCCACCGAGTTCTCGGGAGTGAGCCAGGCCCCCCTTCTTTGTTCTCTCTCCTCTACTCCAGGCCCGGGGTCTCGAGGGCCTCTGGGGAGGTCAAGCGCTGGTTCCCTGCCCTCCTTTTCAGAGATCAAAACATGGTTCTCCGGTTGAACAATGGCCCGAGCATCTGCGATATGTTAACTGTATAATGGAATGTAAGTCGAAGGGCTTTTAAAAACACGAAGAGAGATTTTATTGTAACTAATCGTGATGGATGGTGAGTGTGGTCACAGTAGGAACATAAATCTTTGTGCCAAGCCTCGAACTAAAAAGCCAACCAAGTCCGGAGTTCAGAGAGCCCTGTCCTCGGCCACGGGCAAGTCACATGGGAGGGGGGCCGAGGCCTCACCTGCATGAGGAAGGCAGCCGCCCGCCCTCCCTCCCTCCCTGGGGCCCCTGCCCACCCCGGGGCCCGGACCGATGCGGGGAGGTCACTCTGGCCTCCGCGGCCTCAGGGACGGGCTGTCCCGCTGCCACCGCCTGGTCTGCCATCAGCGGACAAACAGGCAGGATCACCGCAAAGGGACAAGACAGGGCCCGCGGAAGCCCCGACCACTTTCCCGTTTCATTAAAGAGAAGAATGAGGCAAAGAGCAGGGTGAGAGCTCAACAGAAGAGTTCATGTGTAATAGCTGTTCCTGTTAGCTACGCTCACCCTTTTAGAACCATCTCTGCTCCCTCGAGTGTGGCTTTTATTTACTCGTGAGACAGGTTGAGGCCCTGCGGTTGTTGGTAAAGGACCCTGGGCTTAGAGTCGGGAGTTCCGGACTCAGGAATCGGCTCCGCCCCTCCGTGACTCCAGGCCAACCAGTTAACTTCTCCGGGCCTCAGTGTTCTCATCCATCCTCTGTCAAATGGGCACAATACTACCCAGGCCACCGAATTAAAGGGTTAGTAGGAGGAGCTACAGGAACGATGTATGTCTCAAAGCACTTGGAAAACCTTAGAATGTATCATTTTTACTCCATTTAAATCTGGAAAACAGCTCAAAAAGTTTGCGCATATATATATATGTATATATATATATATATACATATATATATATGCATGGAATTTTTTTTCCTGGAAGAAACAAACAAAAGGGCGAGGAAAATGAGAAAACCAGGTGGGCTTCACCTCCAGCATGGAGATGTGGCTCGGCTCCTCTTCCCACCCCCACCCCCACCCCCACCCCCACCCCCACCTCTCTTTTATCTCTCAGCTCAGCATTTTGGAATCAGGGCCTCCGCTCGAGTCCCCATGCCGTCCTCACGCTGAGCCCTGCCCCTTCTAATAGGAGGGGTTCTCCCCGGCCTTCTCGACTCTCCAGATTCTTCTCGGGGTTTCTCCATGCCCGCCATTAAATACAGGCGCTTTGTCACTTGTTGGATTATTTTTCACTTCCTTTTTTTTTTTTTAATGTGCATTTTTGAGAGACACAGAGAGCACTAGTGGGGGAAGAGCAGAGAGAGAGGGAGACACAGAATCCGAAGCAGGCTCCAGGCTCTGAGCTGTCAGCACAGCTCGAACTCACAAATCGTGAGATCGTGACCTGAGTTGAAGTCAGACGCTCAACCAACTAAGCCAGCCAGGCACCCCTTCCCTTTCTGCAGCTCTTAGAAGAACTATAAAATGTGGGTCCCTTGCTTGCTTTCCTGTCAGTTTTCTGGAATAGCTGAAGTTTGTTTTGTACCATCAAATTCCTTGCAACATTTCTATGGGATTGGGGAAATGAAGGGGAGAGAAGAATAGACTCAATTTTCAATCTTAAAAACCACTTGTCAGGAGCAATGGAATTCTTTTTGAATTTATTAAGGTCATCCTTGGAAGCGAAAGATAATTTTTGTAAAGATCCTATGGAAAATGTATTTATTTATTTATTTGTTTGTTTAATGTTTATTTATTTTTGAGAGAGAGAGAGAGAGAGAGAGAGACAGACAGAGCATGAGCCCGGGAGGGGCAGAGAGAGAGAGAGAGAGAGAGAGAGAGAGAGAGAGACATAGAATCCGAAGCGGGCTCCAGGCTGAGCTGTCAGCACAGAGCCCCATTCTGGGCTCGAACCCACGTGCTGTGACATCATGACCTGAGCCGAAGTCGAACGCTTAACTGACTGAGGCACCCAGGCGCCCCGATCCTATGGAAAATTGAAAAGAATTTGGTCTTCTCTGTGGGGAACATGGCTTGATATGTGTATATTAAATCAGCCTTATTATATTATTTAATTTTTTATATCCTTATTTAATACTTTTGAGCCCTTCTCTTTTAAGATTATCCAACTAGGGGCGCCTGGGTGGCTCAGTCGGTTAAGCGGCTGACTTCGGCTCAGGTCATGATCTCGCAGTCCGTGAGTTCGAGCCCCGCGTCGGGCTCTGTGCTGACAGCTCAGAGCCTGGAGCCTATTTCAGATTCTGTGTCTCCCTCTCTCTGACCCTCCCCCATTCATGCTCTGTCTCTCTCTGTCTCAAAAATAATAAATAAACATTAAAAAAAAAGATTATCCAACTAAATAGCAACTTTTTTTACTCTATCTGAAAACTTCTAAACTTAATAGTGTTAACTCATTTATGTGGCTTTATATTTAATAGTTAATCTGATTATGGACTCTGATAGTAATATTTGCTTTCTACTATTTTGTTTTCTTTTTTAAGCTTGTTTGATTTCCTTTAAAAAGAAACCATACAGATTAAATTTACTTTCTTCCTATTATTAAACAAATAATCTAGAAGGACATACTCCATTTTTGTTCAGTTAGTGGCAACCTTTAAGTTTTTGAAATGCGTCTTTGGTCATTTTTCTCTGTCACCGTAAATCGGTATCTATCAAACGTCCCCATGTGTATAATGGAAGATGTCTTGAATTTGTCTCTTACCTCATTAAATTGATTTTCTGCAGTATCCAACCTGCTGTTCAGATGATGGTTTTTAATTAATCAATTGTGTTTTCTCGCCATTCACTCTTCCCTTATCTCAGATTGTTTCTTTCCCAGCCTGCTTGCTCTCATTTCTGGCTTCAGTGTCCTCTTGAATATTATTGAAAAGGCAAATCAGAAATGTCCTAAAGCTGTCTACTTCTCGCAGTAAGTCTCTGTGGCAAACGCAGGGCTTCTTTTTTAATTTTTTTAAAAAATTTTTATTTATTTTTGGGGGAGAGAGAAAGCACGAGCAGGGGAGAGGCGGGGGGGGGGGGGGTGGTGGACAGAGGATTTGAAGGAGGCTCTGTGCTGACAGCTGTGAACCCGATGCAGGGCTGGAACTCACCAACCATGAGATCGTGACGTGAGCTGAAGTCGGAAGCTTAATGGACTGAGCCATCCAGGTGCCCCCAAAAGAGGGGCTTCTTTTGCCCTTCAGATGGCCTCTTTCCTCAGGCCTGTAGGAGCTCCTATGTGCACAGAGCCCTCCCTGCCCACTCTTCCTGCCATCTCCCAGGTGGGAAGCGCCCATGGGCTTCTGTGAAGGTCTCTCCTACTTCCTTCCCAGGCAGACTGCCCTGAAATGCGAAGAGGGACGGGGGACTGGTCTCCTGGGCCCCTTCTTCCATGTTTAGGGGTCACCCTTACGAAGAACGGTGGTATTTGACAGACAAAACTGATAGCAACCAACTCTTCATTGGCTCTTCATTGCAAAAATAAAACAAAATAAAGCAAATGAAAATTACCAACGAAATAGACCACATAACGCCACTCAATCAACGTTGGGCCTGTCCCTAGGCCACGGGTTTCTCTCATCTTACACAAAGATGATAATAACGGGTTTCTTTCAGTGACAAGTTTGATCTTAAAAACAAAAATACATTAGTAGATAGCTCAGTTCCCGTCCTTGCAATTGATTCATCAGCAACAATTACGGCTGTGTACAAAGATTCGGTCCATGATGAATACACAGTTGTCTTACATTAACAGACAACTGGAAACAGCCTGGAGGTCAGAAATACAGGACTGATTGATTAAAGCTTGGTGATGCAGCCCTTAAAATAATGCAGGAATATTTAATGACATGGTAGCATTTTCATTGGTGAACAACACTCACAAAACCGTGTTTGATCTCATTTTTGCAGAAGTGTGCGCGCGCGCGCGCGTGTGTGTGTGTGTGTGTAAGGGAGAAAGAGAGAGAGAGAGGAGAGAGAAATAATGGAATCAGCAGTTCCCCAACATGTTAATCCCTGGGTGAGGTAATTATAGGGATTTAAACATTTTTATTCTTTTTGCTTTCCTGAATTTCCCTGCATTCTTTTCCTTGCCCGTGTAGTACTTTCGTACTAAGGGAGAAAAGATACTTTTTAAAAATTGGTTCAGTCGAGGATTTCTGGGAACCCGCATAGAGGTTATCTCCCCGTTAGAGGATTTTGTTATTGTCTACCTTCGTCTTCCCCCCTAAAAGAACACAATGAGAAAAGCTGGATGTTTTGGACATGCTAGTAATGCGAAATCATATTAATATTCATCGCTGTAGTCCTAGAGCTGGTCGGAGGGGGCTGGAGGCATCTCTCTCAAGGAACGGGGGCTGGAAGAAGTGCAGTGATGCGCCCGAGATCACATGACCGCCTGAGGACAGAGCTGACCCCACAGGGGAGGACTCCTGACTCCCCCCGGGTTCTGGCCGTCCCACTAGGGCTCTGCTACAAACAGCCCAACTCAAGTTTGTTTTTTTTTTTCAATTTTTTAAAAAGCTCATTTGTTTATTTTGAGAGAGAGAGGGCAGGAGAGGGGCAGAGAGACAGAGAATTCCAAGCAGGCTCCGCACCGTCAGCACAGAGCCCAACGTGGGGCTTGAACCCACGAGCCCTGAGATCATGATCTGAGCTGAAACCAAGAGCCAGACGCCCAACCGACGGAGCCACCCAGGCGCCCCAGCATTAACTCCGGGTTTTGCCAGTGCTGAAGAGGAGAGTGTGCTCTTTTCGTTGAGGCGCAGGGAAAACCTCACTTCTAGAGTCTAAAGAAAAATGAACAAGGTGCCCACGACCATTATTTTGCTTTATGTGGATTCACAGAGACGGAGAGGGATAACTAAAGACAATTTATCTACGCGTGAAACTAAGCATTTATCAGATAATTGAAAAAAAAAAAAAAGAGCTCAAATCCCTGCATTAGACAACACAGTATTCTTACCATTTGTGCAATGATTTGTTAATTAAATTGCTGCTAAAACAATATTTATTTTTCACCTTAAAATCAGCTGACTATCAATCTACAATCAATACAGTATTGCCTGGAGGCACTTCCTGCTTCAAATTTGCTTCACAAATCTGCTGCAGGTAATTTATACCCAGTCAATAAGACATGTTTCAAAAGCCACTTTTCGCTCCCAACAGGCAACCCTGGTCTAATTTACAATTGGATAAGAACTGGCAAACTATACACACGTGAGTTAAATGTAATTTGTAATAGGATTTTTTTTTTTTTTTTAAGCAGGAGTGAAAGATTTGATTTCGTCTGTTCGGTATGCAAGTAATCATTGGCTATTTCTGGGACGATAACTGGAAAACATAAATTGCTTTTGTTTCCCCTTTCAGGCATAATTTTTTGCTGTTGTTATTTGGGTGGGGAGGGAGGGGCCTTCGGGGACCCCGAACACCGCATCACGTTTCCAGCACATGTTTGCAGAATCCACGGGTAGTGACTTGAGAGGCAATCATTTATTGTGTGGATTTCTTTCTTTTAGAGGAACTCTTTATTCCAAGACACATCTCTCCCTTGTTCCCTTAATATTTTGGAGGAGGCCAGGGCAAGACAAGAGCTGTCAAATGTTGGCTGCACCTAAGACTTACAAATTAATCCCAGGGCTTGAAATCTCAGCAAAGGTTGAAATCTGCAATTAGCGTCAGAAACTGCAATTAACATATCAGGAAGGCGCGCGCAGGTTGGACGCATGCCCCCCCCCCCCCCGCAACCGGCCCCCCAACCGGCCCCCCCGCACCCCCCCCAGAAAAATCCTCCAGGAAGAGTGTCTCTGCCCTCGCCCTGCCCGTGTGTGCGCCAGCTGCCAATTTGATTGGCTACGTAGTTTGGGCCGCACAATCCTCTCTTTTTCTTTTGGATTGATGTGTTTATTACTTTTTGTGACAGTGGCTCCCAAGGCAGATGTTCAATAAAGAAAAAAAAAAAATCTGATACAGACCCAAGTCGAGGGAGACGCGGTGGAGATTTGCAGAAAATTGGGAAAGTTTATAAGCATGGCGCGGTTATTGGAGATTTTGCTCCCAGGGTTTGTAGCACTGGTGTTATTTACTCTTCCGCAGACGGAAGCCTTGCAGGGAATTATTGAAAGCCGGGATTCCTGAGTTTTAAATTGCCCTCGTTTTGCGCACATCATGCCAGCCGCCCATCAGAGGGTGGGTGAGATTGAAGCTTTGAGGAATGGGAACTGTTCTGTCTCTGTCTCTATCTCTCTTTTTTCTAGAATGAGAAGAGCCTACTTAGCTTCTTAATGAGGGGGTGGTGTTTATTTGGTGGCATCAGGGAGCAGGGTCAGGCTTGGACACACCTGAATTATGTAACATTTGTCTTCAGGGCCCTTTGGGGTCCCAACTCCACACCCCCACCCACTTCGATGGCTGTGCCAGGCCCCAAGTCTCTGCTCTACTGGCTTGTCTCCTTCCTCGTCCTTCTGCACCCCTGCTCATTCCCCCGTCCCTCCCAAGAAGACGCCCCTGCTCTAGACATGTGCCGCTCTGCTGGGGACTGGGTGACAAATGCCAGCAAACTGACGTCGTCCCCAAACCCTCTATTGTTCTCTCCCAGCCCTGGTGTCACCAAAACACGTTGACTCGGGCACATTCTGGAGACAGCGCCTTCCGTCAGACTTTCCCTCAAATGGGCCTTGAGGACCTCCGGGATTCCTGTCTACACAGCTGCTTCTCAAGTCCCCCCCAAAGGCCACTTTTTATCAGGCTTACACCCCTCCACATCCCCTTCTGTGTCCTCCTGGAGCAGGTGAAGCTCTCAATCTATAAAATGACTGCACCACGGGACGCAGGCGGCTTGGTCAGGTGGTTACCTGCACTTGGAAATTATTAACCCCAAATAAATATTTGCAGAGAAGCTCCCTCGCTTGGTGTGTCCCAAGCTCACCAAAGCTCTGAGGAGGCCCGAAGGAAGAAAGCTCCCTTCATCTGGCTTTTGGTGCTTTCCAGACATCTTTGACCGTCTAACCACCACCCTCCGTGGATTCATAGAATATGCTATGTGGCAGTCCTCACGCCAGGATCTGGGAAAACAGTGTGTAAAAGAGAATGTAGTGTCCCTCCCTTCCCTTAAAGAACTCCTCTTTGCCCTCCCCCCCCCAGTACTGCCTTATATGAACTTGGGGTTTCACAGAGCCCACTTTGAGTAATATTTCTTTAATTCAAAGGAGTGGCTTTAATGGTGGAATTTGGAGGCCCACGGTCTTTCAGTGCCCTTAAAATCATACCATTCAGAGAACGGCTTAGTTGGCTCGCATAAAGCCCTGTCCGTGAGAGCGAACGAAGCTTGCGATGGTAAGAATTTAAAGCACTGGCCGATGGGGCGCCCGGGCGGCTTGGTCGGTCGAGCGTCCGACTCTTGGTTTTGGCTCAGGTCACGATCTCACGGCTCATGGGATCGAGTCCCACATCGGGCTCTGCACTGAGCATGGAGCCTGCTTGGGATTCTCTCTCTTCCTGTCTCTCTCCGCCCCTCCCCTGCTCACGGTCTCTCTCAAAATAAATAAAATGAACTTTAAAAAAATGTAACGGACTGGCTGATGGATAAACGCCATTTAACATTTATTGTAAAACGCCAGAACTGACCCTCCTCTGGGCCTCCTGGCCTAATGGGTTTGCCCGGGTGTCTCCCTTGCATCCTTCAGAAGGGGTAGGGGAGGGGTGGGGGTGGGAGAGGCAAGAGCTAGGGCTGGCAGGCCAGACAGTCATGTGATGATTATTGCTCACATGCTCTCCAAGGGGAGCTGGGACACGTAAGCCCAGCAGGATCAATCTGGCTAGCTTTGGGTATTTATCACAGGCTGGAAAGAGGCCTTGGAAATTTACAGCAGAAACTGATGGCTTTTCTCCTGAGAACACCGGATAATTCGAAACTTCAGTTTCAAGAAAGAGGTTGAAACACAGCAAACCATGGGGGCTACCCACGTTCCCACCATTCATAATTGGCCGATTAAACAGTTAATCCCGTTAACTTCTTTTTCTATCCGAAGGGGTTCTGTAGTTAGAGAAAAGTGATCCGAGAGAAGGGAATGTCTGAGGGCACATGCACATAAATGAGATATTTCACAGCTGGGAAGTACCAGGAATGAGGGTAACGTGACAGTCTAAAAGATGATTCGCACATCGTTGTGTCTCTTACTGTGGAGGTTTGATGCCCCCGGCATTGGCCAAGCCCCTTCTGCCCCACCGTTTGAGCAAAGACCCTCCTTGCCAGTGGAACCCTTGGCGTCTAGCTGGGAGGGCATCCTGGGCTGAATTTTGGCTCCCCGAGTTCAAATGGTGAAGCCCTAAGTCCTCGTACTTCAGAACATCACTGTAGGAGGTAGGATCTTTAAAAGGGAAATTAAGGGAAAAGAAAGTCTTTAGACTGGACTCTAATCGGACTGGAGTCCTTCTGAAGGGGGAATTTAGAGACTAGACACGGGCACACACCTGGACAAAGACCACACGAGGACACAGCAAGCAGGTGGCCGTCTGCAAGCCAAGGAGAGAGGCCTCAGAAGAGACCAGGCTTACCCACACCTTGATCTTGGACTTCCAGCCTGTGGAACGGTGAGCAAATACATTTCTGTGGCTTAGCTACCAGATCTGTGTCACTTTGTTATGACAGCCGGAGCAAGCTAACGCAGGAGGGGAGCCAGACTTGGGGGCAGAAAACAATTACAATTAAATTCCAAACTGTTGCAGAGAAAGTCAACGTACGGACAGTGAGGAAGGAGAGGAAGGGGAGGGGGCTTGAGCAGATATCCAGGAGGGAGGGCGGACTTTCGCTGACCATCCCCGAAAACCTCTGAGCGGCCCAGGCTCCCCACTGGCGCCTGAGAGATGCCAGCTGAGGGAGAACCAGCCGGGCAGCGGGAGAGAGGAGCGTGTGGGCGATGCAGTGTGTTTCCTGAGTGATGGCAGCGGGTCTATTCACTGCTTCTACTGCTTTATTTTTTCAGATGAAAAGTGAGGTTTTTTTTAATAAGTTTTTAAAAGTTTGTTTTTATTTATTTTGAGGGAGAGATAGGAGAGCAAGTGAGGGGCGGTGGGCAGAGAGAGAGAGGTGGACACGGTATCCCAAGCAGGCTCCACACTGTCAGCACAGAGCCCAGTGCAGGGCTCGAACTCACAAACTGTGACGTCATGACAGGAGCCAAAGTCGGACGCTTACCTGGCACCCCAGAAAGTGAATGTTTGCACCTGCCCATAGCCTTAGCCAACAAACATATTCCGTTATTTCCAACCTTTGTGTTTGGCTACTTCAGGCTCAGAAATATTGGTGCTGGTTTCTGTGGAGAGGAAATGTTGGAAGGGAGATGGAGACTCTCAGGTGTTCGTTTCAAAAAAGTTTCCATTTTAAAAATCGAGGGATTGCCACGCAGTCGGAGAACCTAGAGATGGAATGGGTATTTGGTTGAGGCAAGGAAAAAAATCTTCTAAATAGTGCTGGGAAATGACGATTTTTTTTTTTTTTAAACAAACCTCCCTTGGATGTCTGCATCATATAAATCTAATAAGACAGAGTAAAAAATATTGGATTTATTTTTACAAGTTAGCTATGACCTCCCGACCTTCTGAATGGATTCACTTCGCCCGGTTTCTCTTAAGGGCCTTAGGGTGATGACTAACTCATAAAAATAAATCCAATATTTTCCCCTTAGCCATGTCATAGCCAATGTAGGAATTCAGATGATGGGGCAAGGGAGGTGGGTTTTCATTTCTTTTGACCTCCCATTATGAGAGGAGCTGAACCCTCAGCCCTGGTGGGGCCTCCGGCTCGCCAGCACTCCCCGCAACCCGTGTACAAAGGAAGGAAAACAAGGCCCCGCGTTGGGGGCCAAGCCCAGGGCAGGGCCTTGTAGAAATGTGGTGACCAGTCAAGGGGCATGGCCTACCTGGGGAGAGACACATGCTTCTGGGCCTGGGGTAATGGGCAACGGGGAGGTGGATTGGTAAAATGGCCCACTGTGCTCCAGTGAGAACAGAAGTCCCACCCTTGGAGGAAGGTCTTCACAGGGGAAGGAATTTGGTCTCAGAGGAGTAATCTATTAGGCTAGAGTCCTTCAGAAGCCATTCATGGTGGGACCCTGATGCTGGTGGCGGGGAGGGACGGTCCCACGGGACTTCCCTGAGGAAGCCATGTTTGGGCTGAGAGAGGACAGGGAGGTCACTGGTGGTGGGAGGTGTGGAGAGAGAAGGGCCAGCACTCATGAGGCCGGCTGAATGGGGTGGGGGGGCTGTCTCTGTGTGAGTGCTGCTGAGCCCGAGGACCCGGCTAGGCCGAGCCAGGATACCCGACCTGGGATAACAAACGTTTGCTGTTTCAAATGCTAGGCTTGGGGGTACGACAACACCCTTGTTCCTTGAACTGATGTGACGTAGAGGATCCCGTGTGCTCGGGCCCCGTCTTACTAGTGCCGCGTGACCTCCGATAACCCGGAGTGTTTGCCAAGGACAGGGTCTGACTCCTTCCCCTGAGCCCAACTTCGCAGGGCGGGCGGAGCCCAGATTCGCTCGCCGCCCTCATGCCTCTGATGCTTGGACTCATGCCCACGGCCCCCCGTGCCCACTTATTATTTTTTTTTTTGCCAACACCACTCTGGACTCAGGGAGCCCTGGAGGCGTATTTGCTACCTTGTGAAGGGAAGGAGTGTTTGTTTTCCTCCTTGGGACTGATTTTTCCTCATGCGCCACTGCCCTCCTCAGAGAACTGAGTCTGGTATGCTCTCCTGGGCGAGACCGGTTGCCTTCTCCTCATTGTGCTCTTTCCTGGGTGTGGCAGCAGCTGTCTGTCTGCAAGAGGGCTGAGGGAAGCCGGCTTGGGGGTGGGAGTGAGGTGACAGGAGGTGAAGCTGGGTCTGCCAACACTCGATTGCAGCCTGAGGAAGTGTCAGCTGCACAAGCCATAGAATGGGGGGCCGCTGAGTTGGGGGGGTCTCTGGGGCCACTGCCAGTCTGGGCCCCGTCCGTGGGCAGAGGCCCCACCAGCCTGCCTAGTAGGGAAGCAAGACCCGCCATCTTGTCGTTCCCAGGTACCTCTCTGGAGTTCTCCTCATGACCACGGCTCCGTTTAAAGTCTCCCCCCGACCCTTTACGGTGTAGGAGAGACACATAGTTTGCGGGGGAGGGTGTGGAAAGACTCCCCAGCACGGTCTTATGTGGGTAACGCCCCACATAGCCCCTTCCCAGCCTCGGGGGAGCCCCTCCTGTGGTCCTGGGGAGTGGGTTACTTGGTATTCGCCCAGCCACACATCTTTGGATGTTTCCTCCTTTGACCCTGTCCCGATGACACCTACTTTGGGGTCTTTTCATCCAACAGAAACCCCTTGGCCTCTGGGCCTTCCTTGCCTCCTCACCTGTTGGGCTGGATTTTTTTTGTTGTTGTTGTTAAGGTCTATCCTTTTTTTAATTCTAAAAATGAACCACTTTTTTTTTTTTTTTCTTTGTTTCAGTAAGTCTTGAGATAGTTCAGGAGTGTATAAACCACAAAAAAAGAAAAGTGATGCCTGTCCTAGAGTAGACGGTGAGAATCGCACATAATATCCATCCGGGGCGGAGAGGGATTAGGGTTTCCCACAAGGCAGGGCTGCTGAGAGGGCAGCGTGGCCCAGCGGTGAGCATCACAGCCCTTGTGTCTGAGAGGCCTGTCGTCAAATCCCGGCCACCCGACTTCTCCAGCTGGGCAAGCTCGGGCAAGTTACAAACCCTCTGAGCTCCACTTGGAAGGTTTGGTGAGGACTAAATACAATCACGGAGGGGCACCTCGATGGCTCAGTCTATTGAGCGTCTCGGACTTCGGCTCAGGTCACGAGCTCACGGTTCGTGAGTTCGAGCCCGGCGTGAGGCTCTCTGCTGTCAGTGAGGTGCCTGCTTCGGATCCTCTGTCCCCCTCTCTCTCTGTTCCTCCCCCACTTGTGCTCTCTCTCTCAAAGAAGAAGAAGAAGAAGAAGAAGAAGAAGAAGAAGAAGAAGATTTAAATAGTCATGGAGGCAAGCCTTGGGAAACAGTGGAACCGGGTGAGCACTCTGAAAATATTAATATGTCCCAAACTGAACTCACGGTCCCCTTTGGTAGGTCCACCTCTGCCAATGGTACTACCCACACCCCCCACACTCCCGAACCCCAAGCAGAGTCCTTGACACCTCTTCTTCTGCTCCCCAAGTCGGTCAGCAGCCAGCCACGCTGGCTTCACTGTCTGCTCTGTAGGTTCTGCACCTGTCCCTTTAGACCCCTCTCCCTCCGGCCGCCCTGACAGGTGGTTGGTGGGAATGTTTAATGGGTTACTGTTTGGGAAGATGAAAAAAATCTGGAACTAGAACGTGATGGTGGCACAAGAATGCCACTGAATTATATATATACTTCAAAGTGGTTAAAATGGTAACGTTTACGTTTCTTGTATTTTACCATAATAAAAAAAAATTACGCGGCCTTTGATCAATACCTCCTCATTTTCCGGTTCCTGGCAACCGCCATTTGCCTCTCTGAGTCTGTGAGTTTCACTATTTAAAAAAAATTTTTTTTAATGTTTATTTACTTTTGAGAGAGAGACAGACCATGGGTTGAGGAGGGGTAGAGAGAGAGAGAGGGAGACACAGGATCCGAAGCAGGCTCCAGGCTCTGTGCTGACAGCTCATCGGAGCTCGAACTCACGAACAGTGAGATCACGACCTGAGCAGAAGTCGGATGCTTAACCGACTGAGCCACCCAGGCGCCTCCATAGATTATAACTTAATCTCAAGACACGCACACAGATGGTAACTTTGTAGAGGTGATAGCTTGATTTCTACATCTACATCTTAAGATACATCTCTGGGGGCTCCTGGGTTAGCTTAGCTGGTCAAGCTTCTGACTCTTGACTTCAGCTCAGGTCATGATCTTGCGGGTCATGGGTTCGAGCCCCACGTCGGGTTCTGCGCTGACAGTGTGGATCGAAGATAAATAAATATTTTTTCAAAAGGCACATCTCTACATCTTAAATATGTACACTTTTTATATTCAAAGACGTCTCGATTAAGTTGTTCAGGAAACAAGGTGTTATTTCCCTGAAATCCAAATCTCACTGGGCCTCCAGTATTTTATTGGGCCGCTCTGTTTCCAGCACACTATACTTCCTATGGCTGCCTTCAGAAGTTCTAGTATCTTCTTCCTGGAAATCCCTCTCCACCAAGGCAGTCTCTCTCCTCCTTCTGCTCCACCCTGGCCTTCAGCCGCAGCCTGGATAGGATGGAGTATTGCCTGAGACTCTGCCCGGCCTCTTCCTCTCCTGTTCTTGCCTCTCGGTCCACAGTGACCATCTTGCCCAGTCTCCTGGGCTTTGCCTGCAGGGAGAACCCCAACGTCGCTGAGAACCTTCCGCGATACCTTTTGGACCAGTTAAGTGGCTCATCCGGGAGGTGGGGTGGCGGGATTTGAACTGTCAGAAGCCACAGACTCTCCCTCAACATCCTTCCATCCGCTTCTGCAGATCAGAGCCGGTTTCCCACTCTGTCCTCGTCTTTAATATAACCAATATCCTCCAAGGCTCCGAGGTCAGCAGTTTGCCTTTGGGAGCACAAATTAAAGTGACACCACCAGGGGCATTATTGGTCTTAGCAGAGTCAACATGGAGAGCATCCCCTATGTGATATTAAGAGTGACTAAGCAGAGGCACTGCCCTTCCAGCCAGGCCTGGGCTGAGTCCGGGAGGCTCCTCTGGGAGCTGGCAGGGAGAAGGAAGAGGGGAGGAGCTCTGAGCTGTCAGTCACCTGCCGGGACAGCTCACATCACGGCCCTGGGGGGCCGTGGGACAGAAGGTAAAGGTCAGAAACTCTCAGCAAATATTTGGAGGTCTGTTCCCACACTCGGTGGGTTTGGACATAAGGTAATCCTCTTCTGGAAAGGGCCCAGTAATCCCTGAGCAAATGCCTGGCCTAACTGGTAACTCCAGGGCTGAGCCAGCCCCTCCCCCAAGGGGATAGTCAGGAAGGGAGAAGGTGAATGCCACACCCCAGGTCGAGGCTTGAATGGGAACACGCCTGTTGCTGAATGCGTTAGCGTGGGACCTGTGGCATTAGCCTGTACCATATTTTGTTATCTATAAAAACACGGGGCATGCATCATACACTGGGGTATGAGCCGAAGATGGGGCTTCAGAGATGAAAGACGTGGTCCGTGTCAGGAACCCAGACTCCGATGGGAGAGCAGGTCTGTAGGCTCCCTGGGGACACACAGCATCTCTTGTTTTGCTCCCTGTTGGATCCTCAGGAACTAATGCAATGAAGTGATTAAAGGAACAAATGAATGAATGAATGAATGAATGACTTCTAACACAGTGGGGCTTCTCACCCCATCCCATGGGACTCAGGATGACTTTCCGGAGAGAGACTTTGAAGTCAGAGAAAGCTGGACAGAGAGGGCATGGAAGGGTAGACCCAGGCAGAAGGACCAGCATGTGCAAACTTTGGGCTAGAGTCCCCCTCAGGATCCAGGTCTGGAAGGACCTTGCAGGCCATGGGGAGGAGCTTGAGTTCCTTCTTGAAGCTCCGGAAGGATTTTAAGTAACAGAGCAACAAACTCTGATTTGTCTCTTACTTCATGTACGTGGAGGATGGGATCACTCTATTAATGTATATTAAAAACAACCCCCCCCCCAGGGGCGCCTGGGTGGCGCAGTCGGTTAAGCGTCCGACTTCAGCCAGGTCACGATCTCACGGTCCGTGAGTTCAAGCCCCGCGTCAGGCTCTGGGCTGATGGCTCAGAGCCTGGAGCCTGTTTCTGATTCTGTGTCTACCTCTCTCTCTGCCCCTCCCCCGTTCATGCTCTGTCTCTCTCTGTCCCAAAAAAATAAATAAAAAAAAAAAACGTTGAAAAAAAAAAAAAAACAACCCCTGGTGCATACGAGACATCCCACTGAATCTAGGCGAATACTGTCCAGCAGAAACATAATGTGGGCCACGTGATAATTTTCAATTTTCTAGTAGCCACATTTTAAAAAGTAAACAGAGGGGTGCCTGGGTGGCTCAGTCGGTTAAGCGTCCGACTTCGGCTCAGGTCATGATCTCGCGGTCCGTGAGTTCGAACCCCACACCGGGCTCTGTGCTGACAGCTCGGAGCCCGGAGCCTGCTTCGGATTCTGTGTCTCCCTCTCTCTCTGACCCTCCCCCGTTCATGCTCTGTCTCTGTCTCAAAAATAAATACACGTTGAAAAAAAAAATTAAAAAGTAAACAGAAACAGGTGCTATACTTGATAATTTATTTAACCCAATATCACTGAAATATCCGGGTACATTTTACATTATTCCACTGTTGTTCTACGTCTTGGAAATCCAGTGTTTATTCTTATCTCAATTAGCACCTTCTCAATAGCCACCGTGGCCACCATGGGCACAGGTGTAGACAGTGTGTAGGAGGCGATCATAGTCTCTGTCCTCCCAGAGCATCGCACCTGGAGGAGGAGATCCACAATTCCATGAGCAAAGAAAAGAGTAGAAGGACAGTGACAGTGACGGTGAGGGGTGGAAGGGAGGATCCTGACACCCAGGGAGCATGGCAGAGGGACCTAAATCAGGGTAAATTAGGTGGAGTCCTTAAGGATGAATGGGGGTCAGTTAAGGGAGGGGGGAGGGGGGAGGGGTGGCCTTCAGCTATGGGCTCCTGGCTGGTGGCTACATTTGCTTAACTGTCCTAAGCCCCAGGACAGTGGCTTGAGGTGAGTCTGATGCTGGGTCTCTGGGCTTCCTTCTAAGAGCAATGGGAACCACCTGAGGGTCATAAGGAAGTAGAGGAGTGACCACGACCAGAGCATTTACAAATAGTCACTGTAGTGGATGGAGGGGCAGAGCCGAGAAGGACAGCCTGTTGCCTAGTGCAGTTGTTGTAGCAACCAGGGGTCCCCCTTGAGAGTACCCCCAAGCCTTGGTTTCTTCCTCCAGAAAATGGGTGCGCGATGGTGATGGGGTGAGGAAATAATAAACTGGCACATAGTAAGTGCTCCAATCAGTGGTAGTTACTGTACTTCCTTTCATTTATCATCTCGTGGCCGGCTTGCCTATAAGCCACTCTTTTGTATCCAGTCCACTCCGCCGAAATCCTACTGAAAACAGGGCAGGTGTTTGGGTGGGGTCTCTGGCTGCTCCCTTACCTTGCAGATAAAGGCCAGCTAGGTGTTTTCCAGGCTGTCGATGTGAAAAGCACCCTATTTGTGAAGCACATCCTTCCTCTTCTCTCACCCCCTCCCTCCCCACCCCTGCTTCCCCCAGGTTTCTCTTCCAACTCATGCGGGTCCTTTGTATTAAAGATTACTACTCCATTGGTAAGGACCAGGTCCTCTGGCTCATTTTTTTTTTTTTTTTATCAGACCAGGAAGCAGGAAAAAAGGCACCAGATTGGAATCTCTTTGAGGACCAAGGCATACCAGACCCTTTCAAACCCTCTCACTGAGATTACCCAGCAAAGGAGGATAGACTTGGATTACCCTTCACTCAGCCTCTCAGCGTCCGGGGTGTGGTGAGAGCATGGGCTAGGCATTCTACTCCAGGGAAACATTTTCTTTTAAGTGTCTCCTGTTTCATCTTTAAAAATTAATAAATTTAAATTCTCATCCGTAATTTATCACTGTTCGTTTTAATATAATCATAAAATTTTACATTCTTTTCTAGCTGAGTTACATGATCTCTCTCTACCCCATTAGTTTTCCCAAGACTCTGAGATGCATGCACCACCATATAACCCCGGGAGGTTTGGAGCGCCTCAGCTCGAGATCAAGTCGCACTCGATCCCCATAAACACCCGCCTGCATTCCTTGGGTACCATGTACCTCCCGGACGTTTGACAGATTCCTAAAGATGCAGGGTATGCTGAGCGGATGAAGGTGAACGGCCACGGAGCACAAACTTCTGGAATAAAGTAATCCCCCGGGGAATGCGAAGGTTCCCTGAATTCTCCAGAGCTCCAGAGAGAAGATGGTTTTATTTTTCCAGCTTGTGGAATTTTGCTAACTGGAGCTTTGGTGGCTAGCGAAAAAAAAAAATGTTTCCAACTTACTGGAGGGACCTATTATTGAAGGTGTTTGATGTAATTTCTGTTTGGCAACGGCTGGGCCTCACAGGTATTGAAATTGGAAGTGTTTTTTGCATTTTGCAAAGCCATCCATTATAGACACCCTCTATGTGAGCGGACATGGCCACGCAAACTGGCTGTCAGAGCCTCCCAAGAATGATGCCAGGAGAAATGTCAAAGACAATGTCCTATTCTTTGTCTCTTGAGAAAGAAGTCATCGCCAGGTTGCTCAGGCATGGATGGAGTTGACTCTTCTCTGACACATCACTCACATCACAGTGAAGCTTTCAGAGATTCCAAACAGGGATTACAGTTCCCTCGAAGAAAAACACTGTCTGCTTATTTTTTGCTCATATGAACAAGATGGCTTCAAATTTACATAATTAAAATTCTGTCTTTCAGATCGTAACAATGGGTAATTAACATTGTTACTTGTCAGCTGGGAGATACCTCGGGAGGAGGCTATCAGAGCCCAGGCGTTTTATTTTGGGCCGCATCTCATGGACAATCAGGGCTAATTGAATCACCCCCATCTCATCGGCAATGAATGAGAGAACACTGAACATTGCTAGCCCAGCTCACGATCAACTCAGAAAGGCTGCTTGCTCAAACAAGCCTTGCGCGAGATCAGAACCTCAACCCCGCGTCGAAGACAGCAGCCTGACAGTCTAATTTAGAAGCGTTGCTTAAAATCTTAATCAGCGCGTTGAAATTAACAGAGGCGAGTTTCGACACCATGTTTGTTGTTTATGGTTATCATTTTTAATAAACGTTAAAATGTTTTTACAGGTGTGGAAAAAAGGCACATCCTGTGGCCACCGCTCTCCTACGTTCGTACTCTCTACCAAGAGAGAGAGAAAAAACAAAACATATGTCATCGTCAAGAATGAAGACGTAACATATTCATCAGAGCTTGCCTTGCTTTTATTTTGTGGTTCCCTGAAAGCTATCTGCAGCCCTAAGCCCGGGCCCGTCTTCCCTGCCCAAGTGATATCTTGATTGACACATCTCCAAATAAGCTTGCGAATAGCTTTCGTATTAGCCTCAGAATAATTCAGATGTCAAATTACGGCACACAGACTCCCTGACTCCTCTCGAGCCCCAGAATGATTTTTTTTTAAATATTTGGGAGAAAATATTAAATTTTATTTGGGTTGGGTCAAAGTTCATATCATTTGGTAATAAAGAGCCGCAGAGGGTGTTTGCACAGTGTGGGCCGCGTTGATTTTATTTTGTGCCACAGCTGCAGGTCAGGCTGACCCTTGGCCGGCAGTTTGGAGCGTGCAAGCCTGCAGACTCCCGGTACCCTTGCAGTTGGCCGTGGCTTTCCTCCGGACAGAAAAGGGAATGAGAAAAGAAGGAAGGGAAGGAGAAGCAATGCATTTCCCTCTCTGCACAGGGATCCTGGCTGATGTCATCTCTAAATATGCAGCTTTAATTGCTCCTCTCTGGAGCAACAAGGGAAGCGGAGATCTTAGTTACTTGTCTTCATCACAGATGAAACCAGCACAGCCGACCCAGCCCGGATTGTCGTCCCGCAGACCATACAGAAGCGTTTCTGGCAAGCAGGAAGGCAAAGCAGTGCGTGCCGGGCTGATAATGACCACTTTTCATAATATTTGTTGGATGCTCTGTAACGTGTGGCTGAGAAAACTCTCATTATTACTGGCTGTTGACGCAGCTGTAAATATTTAACCAAGGACGCTACCTGCTTTGTGGAAAGACTTGCTAATTACACCTGCTTCTCTCTATAATTACATATTGTTGTAAAATTCCATGATAATGACACAACTGTGTCTTCCTCATGCAAGAGGTAAATTTATGCCAAGTACGGCACCTGAATTTCCATAAGCAATTAGCCTACACATTTATATCCCTGTGTTTTCCTGTGATTTTATTGAAATGAAAGATAATGAATTAAATCCAATTACAGCAAGAAGACAGCTCGCAACTTGATGTTCATTTCGAACCACAGTTGTACTTCATAAGCAGGGTGAAGAAGAGAACTATATTGCCGGCGCATACCTTTGAAGCATCCCGATAAATTCAAAGTATCAGCCTGGTAAGCACGGACCCTGATAAACAGCCCGCATCGGAGACTGGGGTTCTCTTGACAAAATGCTGCTCAAAAAAGGTGCACATTGCTAGTTTGAAGGAATGTGAGGTGCTGCTCTTGGCTTGTAGCCTGATTATTGATGGAACAAGTCTATAAAAAATAAGTTTTCCCAGATGCCGTAATAAAGCTCAAGACAGTAATCCGGAGTTCACAGGGTTTGTCGAGGAGCGCGAGAGACAGAGCCCTGGAATTCAGGAAATAGACAAATAGTACCCTTATCTTATTACTTTAAAACATGGGCATTCCTATTTTTTTTGGAAATCTTGCCTCACCAGGAGACTGAGAGAGACGTAGGGAGACACAACCCCTATCTAGGCTACAAAAAAAAAAAAAAAAACAAGGTTACCTGCATTAATCAGGAGGATGTTCAAAGGTGCAGAGCCCGAGAAACAAAATGAATGGCATCATACAGACACTTTCAAAATGATTACGTCTCGACATCTTTATTCTTTTCTTTTTTTTTTCCCCCTTCCCTATCTTTTTTTCTCCACCCCTCTTCTCCCTCTGTATAAATGCAAACATCTCAAAATGTCACAAGCAGAGAAGTGACCCATCCTTTCACGGCACAGGGGACGATTATGCTCTGAGCTCTGCGTCATTTCAGACACAAATATAATTCCCAGGGTTATAGACTCTCCAGAAGAGTTTTAAACCTGATGATGAATTCACTTATTTATTTAGTGGTCACGACTATTCCTATGAGCACTTTAGTAAATAGGAAGGTGATGGCGTAATTACAGCAGGCAGGGAGGGCATGATCAGTGACAGCCTGGTCGGCTGGGCCCCGGAGCTGATAGGTTGTCCTGCCCAGCCCAGCCAGGGAACTGTTCTCTTCGATTTCCTCTCCGTGGCGAGGCTGGAGTGTGCTTGCCTAATGGTCTGCTGTCGATACAGTAAAAATGCTAACCCGTCTTTACATCTAATCCATTCTGAGAGGGCTCTTTACATAAATGGCCTCTTCCATTTCTTCATTTTCAGAAAAGCCAATCAAGTAAGATTGAACCACATAGGCCATTGGTACAGTGTTTTTGTAAGTGTGTGTGTGTGTGTGTGTGTGTTTTAAAAGGCACAATGATTAATTCTGAGACACAGCGTTTTGTGTTAAGTTGTCTTTGACTATTTTCTTCCTTGCCTTTTTTTTTTAAGGGCTCTGAAAATCAATGCTATGCTCCACTACCATCCATCTTTATATAGTAATAAATAAAGTGGGAGGTATTGATATTTTTGACTGAGCTTTTAAAATTTACATACTAATGACAATTATACCCTTGTGACTGTTGATTTCTGCTGGTGTTTACTGTTTGTGATTCGAGAAAGAGGCAGCTGAGTTTCGCCTGTTTGCTCTGATGTTCCTGAGTGTCTCAAAGCCCCGCTCCGGGTCTCAGATGGAGATTGAGGTCAGCTGGACACTGGGTCCCAAGGAGAGGAGAGCTCAGGAAAGCCTCGCCCTCCAGAAGTTCTGTAAAAACTCAACCAAGCGCAAGGTTGCAGGACCTCAGGCTTGGCAAAAAATGCTGTGGAACTGAGTAGAGTTCTATCAAAATACCATACAATGGTGAGCAATGGCCCTCACCAATCAGCACTGGACAGGGATGTCCTGGGGGTCCTTTTGCCTTGCCAGATGTTAACCCCTTAGGTGCTGAATTATGGGAAGGGTGGAAGCTCTGGGGAAAGGCCAGGGCAATGAGCGACCAGGGGTTGAGGGTAATGGCTGTTTAGCAACTGGTAGAGAATATCTCGATACTTAATACTGATGCAGACTGGGTGCATTTTAGCTCTGGATGTGAACCCCCCCCCCCCCCCCACATACACACCACCACGGCCACACGCATGGTTAGAAATCTTGAGGTCACAGAAGTATTGTATGCCCTTTCCATTCCTTAAGAAAAAAAAAATAATAAATGAGAATTTTGAAACCCTGACATGGAGTGCCTTGCTTACCTGGTACTTACAAACTATTTCTGGTAAATTCTGGGTTTGGACAGAAATGTAGACAACCACTGCCTGTCCCCCCCCTCTTGCCTTCTCCCTCTTTCAAGATAGGCTAAGGGCATCTTCTCAGCATCTGGCAAGTGTTTGTTGTGAAACAGAGACAAAGGCCTAGTGGAGAGAGAATTAAAGGAGCAAGGTCAGGGCCACTGTATGATTTTATCTGATGAGGCCAAATCCCTCGGGCCAATCGGAGCACTACCCACAGGGAGAGATGGCCAGGAAAAATACCAACAAACTGGCATAAAGGCCCCAACTTCATTTAAACAATTATGTCGGGCACCGGGACAGCCTTGAAGCTAACAAGTTTATTCGCAGAGATTAATTTGTCAGTAATATTGATTGTTGGAGGCCTGTTTCATTCTATTTAAGATTCCACGAGGCACAGAAAGCAGCCACTCGTGCGTGGTTTTTCCCTCTAGAATTTTCCAGGATGTTGGGGAGGCAACTCCGGGAGATGCCAGCCGAGCAGCAAGTTCTGTCAAACTCGCTAGGCCAAGCCGATCCCCAGGGCAAGGTGGGTGGGTTTTGTTTACATTTCGCCGAGGCAGCAATAAATTGTTTGTTTACACACGGGGGTCCTTTTCTCCCCCCCCTCCCCTCCCTTACTCGGGTCACCCAGCGGGCCAGGCGCCTAGCATGGAGAGGAGCCAGTGGAGCTTTCCAGATGCAACCCTGAAGTCATTATGCAGGATTATCCAAATATTAAGGCTGCTGAAAGTTCGCCTTCTCTGGTTTCCTGCTGCATGGAGATTGCTCTGTTACATCCAACTGTCCAGGAAGTGCCTTTGCAGGAGTGTCTGCAAAGAAAGGACAGAACACCCGAGAGGTGTGGAGGAGAACTCACTTTCATCAGAGGATCGGCTTTCAGGCTGGTTTGGGAGCCCAGAGCATTATTGTATTACACGCTGCACTGAAATGCGCCTTGTTCCGCTTCCTTCTTCCCCCCTCGCCTTTCTTTCCTTTGAGTGTTTTCGAAAGAAAAGGGGTTTTTTTGTTGTTGTTTTTTTTTTTCCTTCCAAATTGCGCTGGGAGGCAAATTCTTGAACGGTGTAATAGAAAATGTTAGACAATATTCCTTACCGGAGCTATTGACATTTTGGATAGTTGTGACGCTTTGATTTTTCTCAAAACATATGGATCAAGCCTGGCTGCATTATTGGACAGGAAGTCCTGATGAAAGGCCTTCCTTTATCTTTCTTTGTATTTCCCCCCCTCTGTTTGTTCATGGCTTTCTCTCTGAATATAATCGTGGTTTTCTTAAGCTGTCCGGGGAGTCGTTATTGCCTTACTAAATATTTTATGGTTCACAGCACACCATACCTGCCAACTGCCTCTTATTTGCTGTCAAAAATAAAGGGTTCATCCTTCGGAGTGGGGAAGAAAAAGAGAGCCGGTTTATTCTATTGTCTTTATTTTAAAGTTTCTCCTATGCACCAAATGCATGGAGACACTGGAAATCCAGGAGTGGTGCCTTTCATTTGCCGGGGACACGGCTGGCCATTTATTTATTTATTTGCGGCTTATTTATTTATTTGCCGCGCACTCTTTTCTATGATTCCCAGCCCTTGTTTCTTTGCAGTTTCCCGTCCTATTTGTTCAAAAGGGAAAAGTTCAAAGCGACTCTGTCAGCTGAGGGAGAAGCCTGCTGAATACTAACCCTCCAGCGCCCGCCTGCGCTGACCTTGAGAGAGGAGCAGTAAACGGTCCCATTGCAAACCCGCATGTGTGTTTTGTTAGACCAGGTCGGGAGGGGTCAGGGCTCACCTGAGGCCAGCCGAGCCGCCGACCTGCCCGAGCAGCAGGGTAATGCATTTTTAAAAGGGACATTCTCGACTCTGAATGGGCCTAATATGGTCTCTGTTTAAAACCCTGTCAGAATCCCAAGCACACACTCCATAAAATATAAATAAGTACTTACTGTTTGCAGATGTTGCTTGTTTTTCATAATGTTTGTATTTGAAGTCTCGGATCCTCACTTCCTGTCAGGTTCCCCCATGCCTCTCTCCTCCTGTTTCTGAAGGAACAAGGGAGAACTTCAGATCGCAATTTCTCAATGAAGACACTTTCTGCCAAGTCTGTCAGCGTCCCTGGTACAATTAGCATCCTCTCTCTCTCCCTCTTTCTCTCTGTCTGTCTGTCTCTCTCTCTCTCTCAACGCTGAGATTTATTTCTCGCCAATTTTACATGGGCCACGGAGAGCCGCGTCTCTTGTGGGTGCCTTTGCAAGGGGCTCCAGGCTCAGGAAGGTGTGATTTTTTTTTTTTTTTTTTGAGGCCCAGAAACGCGAGGCTGTTAAGTCAACCGGCCTGTAACTACACACTTGGATTAATTGGAGAGAATTAGGGAAAAGACTATGGGGAAACGCCATCATTGTTCCTGGGGAAATTCGGAGATGGGGCCTCATATGTCTTTGCCATGTTCATCCCGAGAGCGCCGGTGATAAATTCAGTGCAGGTGTCTGATTAATTTATATGTGCGTTTGGCAGCGTCTGCGCCGCCCGGCCCCTGAACCTGACCCCTCGATTTTTACCAGGGTCCTTCTCAGGCCTTTCCGGAGCTGCCCCGAGCTTACCCCTGCTTCCACCCCGCTCTGAAGGGCCCGGATGAGAGCCCGAGGGAGGTTCCATCTCTCTCTCTGTGCCCGTGGACCCCTTCTGGGCCTCCTGTCTCCCTTCTCGTTTCCTGCCTGCTGCCCCAGTGGGGGTGGTGGGTGACAGGTGGGACTGGCCGCATCTTTTTGCATGACAAAGCCAGCTGGCCGTTTATTCCAGAGTCCCCGGTGGACAATGCGTGGAGAGGGCTGTGGAAGTCGCTTTTTGTTGCGTAGCCCTCCCACGATCCAGCTGAACATTTCAATAACCCACTCTCTGCACCACCACCCCCCGCCCCCCACTATGAGAACTTGGAAAGCAACGTGTGAGCCCTCCCCGCAAAGCCACGGACTTGCAGAAATCAGCATTTAGGCATATGTTTATTTACTTTTTTTTTTTTTTCCACCGTGTAGGGAGTCCTCTGGTTAAAAAGGCGAGCACAGCCCTTCCTCTCCAACCCCGTCCGTTCTTTGCTTACAAAGTAGTAGTGTAGAAGGGCCCCTCTGTGAGGTCCCCGCTCTGCCTTATTTCTCAGGTCCCCAGTTTTGAAGCCAGTGGTCATCAGTGTCCTCAAGGACAGAGCCCAAATCCCTGTTAAGGATCAGAGACTCCCCTTCGCCCACCTGGCCTGGAGATTGAGCACTATGCTGTTCACCTGCAATTTGCTGTAGTGTCTAGTATTTTAAGAAAAGAAAAAAAGAAAGGAAGGAAGAGAAGAAGAGACACACACCAAGCCTTCCCTAGCCTCTCCGCGCTTTCGGGAGGATCCGATTATAAACACGTGCCCGGGACGGCGCGCCCCCCGGGGGCTTGAATCAGGTCAGTGGGGCTTCTTCATCTCTAAAGCACAGAACCCATAAATCAAGATGAAAATCCTTCAGCCCCAAAGCCTTACCAATTGATACAATTTGAAAATGGGCAGCGGAGAGGCTGGGGAGAAGGCTGACACGATGACTTTTATAATAGCACAACGTTTAAGGTTCTAGAAATAAAAGGAAGAGGAGGAAATCAGGCGCGTTGGTCTCTGCCTGCAGGCTCTCTCAGCTCGCTGGAAGCTCCCGCAATTATTTCTGCTCCGGCTTTCCCCTCCTCTTTTTTTTTTTTTTTTTTTTTTTTTTTCCAGCAGTCTGTTTGAAATGAAGCAGAACCGGGCACGGCAAGCTTATCAGTGTCATTAGCTGACAGGGCGCCCCGCACACCTGCTTTCACTTGCTGCCACTCCAGGCTCTAATGCCACAGAGAATGTTGCTTGGGTCCTTATAATGTGTAAAGATTCATTTATTTCACCTTTTGAACCTGCCTGACCCCCTGGGCTTGTGTTGGGGAGGGGGAGGAGGGCTGCAGAAGGTTTTTTCCTGGCACTTAGAAGAAGCTGACAATTAGGGGTCTGGCCCTGGGGCTGTACTTATGATAGAAGCTTAAGAGAGAGGTGGAAACTTAGCCGGGGAGGCGCTGGAGCCGGGCAGGGCTTGGGCCACCGGACCAGGGACTGGGGGATGGTGTGGAACAGCATTCCCCTGGCAGCTGCGTCCCTGGGTCTGCCTTGGTGCCCCCCCCCCCCGCCCCGTTTAGGGCTGCTATGACACATAGGCACCCTTTCCTTCGGAGACCCCGCCCCGCCTCACAGCACACCTATCAGAATGCCCCCGCCGCTCGCTTTCCCAATGATTGTCGAAAAGGGTTTTTCGACATCATTTTGCCTTTGAAATGATTTGGCTACGAGTACCTCATTTCGTTTGCGATGGTTGAGGTTTCTTGGCAATCGTGCGCACCTAAGAATTCCTGCGAAGGGAGAAATATCTACCCTTCAAACTGTTTTTTTCAGCATAATGGAATTTTTATGAATACTAAACTTGGCCATTCATGAAGTTGCTATAATATTAACTTTTGCAGACATTTTAATTAAACCCCTATGAATTTTAATGTTATGGTTTTCTTTGCATTTTTTGGAATATAAAAACATGTCCAACATGTTAATAGCTCCTGAAAAGGAAAGACTGGTAGCCCCAAACCTGATACCCTAGGTGTCTAATTACACTTCCCCAACCCCCCGCCCCCCGGTACCCTGTTTTCTTCTTCTTTTTTTTTTTCTTGCTTTCCTTTGGTATGGGTTTGATTTATACATTTGTCCCTTTGGAAGTATTAGCGTAAGGTCTTAATTTTCTAGGAATAAAAAAGTAGTTCTTGTGGGTTGACATTCTTTTAGGACTTTGATTCTGGTTCCTCCTATTTTGCATCTCCTGACTAGTATGAGACAGAGTCGGGTATATACAACCTCTGCCTGGAAACCTGGGGCTTCCTTCACTTCTGGATTTCTCCTTCTTTTCAAGAGGTTGGCTGTGTACGTCTGGTATTTCTGCCATATTAGTATTAAGATGAGCTCTTTCTTAGGAAACCCCAGGCCCAGGGAAGATCATCCCCCCCCTTGCTTTCTTGAACCCAAGTTGAGTTTTCTAACCGAGGACATCACTGCTCTAGGTCCTGGGCTCTCTTGAAACTTGAAAGAGTCTGTGCTGGAAAAACATCTGCCTTCACATATAAAATAGACTCCTTTGGGAATGCAAGCTGGTGCAGCCACTCTGGAAAACAGTATGGAGGGGCCTCAAAAAACTAAAAATAGAAATACTCTCTGACCCAGCAATTGCACTGCTAGGCATTTATCCGCAGGATACAGGTGGGCTGTTTCGAAGGGACACATGCACCCCCATGTTTATAGCAGCACTATCGACAATAGCCAAAGTATGGAAAGAGCCCAAATGTCCATCGACGGATGAATGGATAAAGAAGATGTGGTATCTATATACAATGGAGTATCGCTTGGCAATCAAAAAGAATGAAATCTTGCCATTTGCAACTACGTGGATGGAACTGGAGGATATTATGCCGAGTGAAATTAGTCAGTCAGAGAAAGACAAAAATCATACGACTTCACTCATATGAGGACTTGAAGAGACAAAACAGATGAACATAAAGGAAGGGAAACAAAAATAATATAAAAACAGGGAGGGGGACAAAACAGAAGAGACCCCTAAATATGGAGAACAAACTGAGGGTTACTGGAGGGGTTGTGGGAGGGGGGATGGGCTCAATGGGGAAGGGGCACTAAGAAATCTACTCCTGAAATCATTGTTGCACTATATGCTAATTTGGATGTAAATTTTTTAAAATAAAAAATAAAATAAAATAAAATAAAAAGACTTCTTTGTTATTCCCTGGGTTAATGATTTCAGGGGTTTAGCATCTTTTGGGAGTGCATGACTTTCCAGTGGTTCTGTTTTCTATTCTTGGTGGCAAAGTAGTCCTGGATTTGTGACAAAATTTATTTTATTTTTAAAAGCTGCAAATTCCAAGTGAAGCCATCCGTCAGTTGACTTCTGTCTGAATCCGTTTCCTGGTGGGAATTTGATTCTTGCAGACACCGCATAGTTCAAAGTTCATATGCTTGAATTCTAAAGATTCTTTGGGATGAAAACATCTTAGCCCCCAGTACTGGGAAGTGAGTATAGCATCATATAATCTGGGCATGTATATGACTGCATGGTGAATTAATACTTGTCAGACCTTGTTACTGTGAAATAGCTGTGGCAAGGTAATGACCATCATTCATTTTATTTTATTACTTTTTTTATTTGATTTCATTTAGGCTTTGGCAAAGGTGAGGGGACAGACTCGTATGTCCTGTTTATGTCTGATATCCAAAGCCCCTGGGGCGGGGGGAAGTGATGCTAGCGGAAATTATGTAAATTAAAGAGGAAATTTGCGAAGACACCTTGACAAACTCAGAAATGAAAATATCTTGCTTTAAACTGTTTGGTCATCCCGATTCTTGGCTCTCGCACTCACGATTAGTGGAGGAGGTCTGGAAAGGGCCTGGGGGAGGTATGACTCTCATCGTGAGTGGCTTTCTTATTTGCAGATGAAATGGTGGCTGAGAGTTAGCATTCAAAAAAAGGAAAAAAAAAAAGCTAAATCTGTCTTAGCTAATTTAGAAGAGGAAGCCAAATGAATGCTGAAACTTCTGGTTTTCTCAGCCTACAAATCCTCCCTAGGCCTATTAAAGTACTTTTAATTATGAAGGGAGCCCATCGTGGTGGGGGCATCCCCTGGGAAAGAGAGCATTCTAAGTGAAGGGAAACTCTAGCAGGCAGTTGATGCTGGACGGAAGGCAGCATGGTGTACTGGGAAACAATATAAATTCAAATCCCACTTCTGACACTTCTTAGGTATGGGACTAACTTTAATACAGGCTATTTTCTCTGATTATAAATCCAAAAATTTTTAAAAAGTACTCACCACAATTAGTGTAGTCACCACACAACATTACTACGGTGTTACTGACTAGATTCCCTACGTTGTACTTTTCATGTTAGTGACTTATTTATTTTATAACTGGAAGTTTGTACCTCTTAATCCCCTTTATCTGTTTCACCCATCCCACCACCTCCCCTCAGGAAACCACCAGTTTGTTCTCTGTATTGAAGAGTCTAGTTGGGTTTTTCTGTTTGTTTGTCCATTTGTTTTGTTTTTTAGAGTCCACATATAAGGAAAATCATGTGGTATTTGTCTTTCTCTGTCTGACTTCTTTCACTTAGAGTAATGCCCTCTAGATCCATCCATGCTGTTACAAATGGCATTCTTTTTGATGGCTGAGTAATATTCCATTACACACACACACACACACACACACACACCATATCTTCTTTATCCATCCATCTACCAATGGACACTTGGGTTGCTTCTATATCTTGGTTATTATAAATAATGCTGCAGTAACATAGGGATGCATGTATCTTTTTGAATTAGTGTTTTTCTTTGGGCAAATACCCAGCAGTGGAATTACTGAATGATAAGGTATTTCTATGTTTGATTTTTTGTGGAATCTCCACACTGTTTTCCACAATGGCTGCACCAATTTACATCCCCACCAACGGTGTACGAGGGTTCCCTTTTCATCACATTTATGCCAACGCTTGTTATTTCTTATCTTCAAGATACTAGCTATGCGCACAGTTTTTTATTCTTAATAGAAGCAAAAAGAAGAAACCAAAAACACATCCTCAACCTGATGCATTCAGAAGAAAACCTACTCTTCATTCTTTCATGGCTATCTTTCCAAATCATGTTTCAAGTATAGACGTACATACTTACAGTACAAAAATAAGATTGCACATGGCATTTTATAAACCCTCTTTTCTCTTCATGTTCAGTTCCAGACAGACATCGTTGTTAACCTTCTGTAATGACTGCACCACGTCCCATCGTACAGATATATTTTATTTACCCAAACCTCTATTGTTGAACATGTAGGCTGTTCCCAACTATTTATAATTATAAAATGGCTCTGAGAAGTCCTTGCAGCTAACTGTCCACCCGGGTTCAAGATTACAGTATTTCCTTAAGGAAAAAATTTCTCAGAAGTCAGATTTTTGGATAAATGGGCATGCATATTTTTCTTTGAACAAACTTGAAGGTTGTTGGATGGGTACAGTTATGTATTTTCTAAAATTTGGGACTCTGGGCCATTATTTCTTCAAATCTCTATTCCTTTCTCACCCCCTTCTCCTTCTGGGACTGCCTTGAATGTATAGATTAGCCTGCTTAGGGGCGCCTGGGTGGCGCAGTCGGTTAAGCATCTGACTTCAGCCAGGTCACGATCTCGCGGTCCGTGAGTTCGAGCCCCGCGTCGGGCTCTGGACGGATGGCTCGGAGCCTGGAGCCTGTTTCCGATTCTGTGTCTCCCTCTCTCTCTGCCCCTCCCCCGTTCATGCTCTGTCTCTCTCTATCCCAAAAATAAATAAATGTTGAAGATTAGCCTGCTTAATGGCCTCTCATAGGTCTTTGTCTCTTATTACTTTCCTTCATTTGTTTTGCTCCTCAGACTTAATAATTTCAAAGGACTCCTCTTCCAGTTTGCTGATTGTTTGTTCGAATCTGCTCTTACCCACTCTAGTGAATTTTTCAGTTCAGTTCTTCTATTTTTCAGCCTCAGAATTTCCTTTTGGTTCTTTTAAAATAATGTCAATCTCTTTGTTGATATGTTAATTTGGTTCATATATTGTTTTGCTGGTTTCTTTTCGTTCTCTGTGTTTTCTTTTAGCTGTTAGAGCATATTTAAGATTGGTGTGGTTTTTTTTTTTTTTCATGTCAGATGGGTAATGCACCAAGGTCGTAACAAAGTTTGAGGGAGACCCACATCACACGACAGCATAAACACCCAATCATCATGCTTATGAGCTACAAAGGGATGTTTAAGATAGTTATTTATTTTTATTTTTATTTTTTAATTTTTTTTTAATGTTTACTTATTTTTGAGAGAAAGAGAGAAAGAGACAGAGCACGAGTGGAGGAGCGGCAGAGAGAGAGGGAGACACCGAATCCGAAGCAGGTTCCAGGCTCTGAGCTGTCCACACGGAGCCCCACGTGGAGCTCGAACTCACAAACCGTGAGATCGTGACCCCCGCCGAAGTCGGACGCTTAACCACCTGAGCCCCCCAGGTGCCCCTTGAGATAGTTATTATTTTTTTTAATATTTTTTTTAACGTTTATTGATTTTTGAGACAGAGAGAGAGCATGAACAGGGGTGGGTCAGAGAGAGAGAGGGAGACACAGAATATGAAACAGGCTCCAGGCTCTGAGTGGTCAGCACACAGCCTGATGCGGGGCTCGAACCCACTAACTGTGAGATCATAACCTGAGCCGAAGTCAAACGCTGAACTGACTGAGCCACCCAGGCACCCCGAGATAGTTATTTTAAGGTTTTGCCTGTAAGTCCAATGCCTGTGTATTCTCAGGGAAAATATTCTGTTCCTTTGCGTGGGCCATGTTTTCCTGTTTCTTTGTATGCTTTGGGATCTGTTGTTTAAAATGGGGCATTGAAAAAATCAATCACGTCTCCCAGTCTTTGCAGACTGGAGGTTAGGACCTTCACCAATTAGCAGGGCATCTTCTGAACCTTGGGATGAGCTTCATGAAGGTTTAGGTTCTTCTTGGGCCTTTTCTAGACATAGGTTTCCCCTGGGCCTGTGTACTGCTCCATTATTCCTGGCTGCTTTTAAGTGCCTTCATTTTCCTGAGTTTAACCCCTGTTTCTTCTCAGACTTTAGCTGCTCTATTACGTTCTCCAATCAGTAATCACTTGCCTCAGGAGTCCGCAGGTCTATAGTCCCCTTGAATTTTCATGAGCCATGACGACTGCCTCCTGCCTGAGATCCAGGCTGTGGTGCTTTTGGCCACGTGAGCTCCAGGTCAGATGCCACAGGAAGGGAGTGGGTAATTCGGCCACCGCTTCCCCCAAACTGTGCCATGTTGTGCCAGGGAGGGGCAAAGGAAGGACCAGTAAAAAGACCAACTGTCCCACCAACCGATCGCGACTTTTCCTTGGTTGGGCGTTGGCTTGGTTGCTGTAGATCTGTGGCTGATTTCCAGAGTTCCTATAATGTCATTTTAGCATGAAAGTGTTTATGCTAAAGGGAAGGTTTCACAATTTTTTAATCTTATTTAATTTTATTTTTATTTTAGAGAGAGAGAGAGTGCACGAGTAGGGGGAGAGGGCAGAGGGAGAGAGCGAGAATGTTAAGCAGGCTCCATGCTCCCCGCTGAGCCGGTGGCAGGGCTCCATGCCACAATCCTGGGGTCGTGACCTGAGCCCAAGTCAACAGTCGGACACTTAACCCACGGAGCCACCCTGCAATTCCAAAGAAAATCTTGGGAAGCCCCTCCTCCCTCCTTCAGTCTGCAGCACCAAAGTGAGTCATTCCTGAAATTCTGCGGAAAGCTGCTGCAAACCTCCCATCACCCTACGCACTTGGCTGCAACGGCCTCCAGAGAAAGAGGACTTCTTATCCTCCTTGCAAATCCCACATCCGGGCTTCTCGCCTTTCTAACCACCACCCCCCCCCCTCACGAGGAAGGGGATTCTGGGAAATGTAGTCTCCGGCTTCTCTGGGCTGCACAGGAACCCTGGGAAGGAGATTGCGATGGTGGGTGCTGAGTCGGCAGCTGACAGCAAAGGCACAGCCGGAACCACTCTATACAGTTGCTGGCACTCATTCCTTGATGGAAACAGACGTGTAGAAGTAAAGGCACTGTTTGTAATCATACGTGGCCTGTTGGATCCCTCTCTCCAAACATCCCTGCCTTGATGGCCATCTGCACACCTTTGAATGCTATGTAATTATTTCCTTAATCCTTTCCACCCAAGGGATTACTCTTTTATTTAAATAAATAGTGTCAGAGGAAATGATATGAATTCCACAATGGGAAAAGCAGGATCATTTGCAGTATATAAAAAATACCCATTGAAGAAGCCAGGGGTGTCTGGCTGGCTCCGTGGGTGGGGCGCGGGACTCTTGACCTCCGGGTGGTGAGTTCGAGCCCCATGTTGGGGGTAGAGATTACTTAAAAAAAAAGAAAAAGAAAGAAGTGGAAACAAAACCCTGTCGCCGTGTCTACCTCCACACGGCTCCCCTCACCCAATCACCACCCTCTTTGACCATGACCCGCCCCCGAATTCCCCTCTCAACTGAAGCCGGTCCTCTTTTGTCTAACTTATGTCCTTGGGATCCCTCCTCAGCTGAAAATGCTGCTGCCACTATTGACAATGACTAGAAACATCTGAGCCCCAGTCACTTTGGTCCATTTGGAGATGCTCCACTGGAGTCGCAAGAAGGAAAGTCGCTCCTGGCTAGAGCTGGAAGGCAATGCTTTCAGGTGAACCAGATGAAGAAAGTGGCTCCGTGCTGTCCTTAAAAGAAGAGGACACTGCCTTGCGTAGCACCTGCTCTAAACAGGTGTTGGGATCTTGACAGGGAGAGATTCCATGAAGAAAATCCCAACCTGTCCGTGGGACTTTCCCCTCCAGATGAAACCATAGCTGTTACAGCATTTCAGGGTGGCAAGTGTGGCCACATCTTCACAGTCGTCGGGGTCCGTGGGTGGGAAGGAAGGGCGTGGCATGGAATTGCCTCACCCTTCCACCTTCGCATACACTCAGGTGAGGTAATTCATCCAGCTGGCAGAGCTAGGAAGGGACAGAGCTGAGATGGGAACCTAGGCTTATCTAACCACCGCACGGGGTGGCCCCTTTGTTGGAGAGCTTCTGGAAACAGTGAGCGTTCCCCATAGGGTCAGCTCAACTGGAGGGAAGAATGCCAAAAGAGAGCACCTCTGCGGTTCTTTGACAAGCTTTAGGGCACCAGGCAAAGCGGAGCGACTATGACCTGAACTCCCCAGCTTCTGAAAGTGGGCTTCACAAACTGGTCTTAGGAGAGACACTTTGCTTCCTCGTGGAAAGTTGAGCCCCGAGCTTGAGGCAGCAACTTGTCTCGGAGAGTTCTGGCCGGGGAACCCTTGATTCCTAGGTACCTCCTGTCTCTGCATTTGAAGTGGTCACTTCTCCTCAAGGGGAGAGAGGAGACCAAGGCCACAAATGGAGACAAGTGTGTGATATGTGAGTTACCTGGAAAAGAGGAGAAGGGACAGATGACTGAGTAAGTGCTTTGACCCTTTGGAATCCATCTTTGGGTGCCAAATGGAGTCTTTGACTCTTGAGCCCATGACTGGCCTTCAGTGTCCTTCCCTCCCAGTGACAGTCGCTTGAGTCAGAGCTTTACATAATGAAAGTTACCAGCATTCATGGAGTAGCTACTATGTTCTGGGCACCCATAACTATTTCCTTGGCCAATAATGACAAGAGCCATAAGAGGATGAGACTTACACACTCCTTATCCATTAAGTTGGCTATTATTAAAAACCAAACGAGGGGCACCGGGGTGGCTCAATCGATTAAATGTCTGACTCTTGATTTCAGCTCAGGTCATGATCTCGCGGTTCATGATTTTGACCCCCGTGTCAGGCTCTGTGCTGACAGTGTGGAACCTGCTGGGGATTCTCTCTCTGCGTCTCTTTCTCTGCTTCTCTCTTGTACTCTGTCTCTCTCAGAATAAATAAATAAACTTAACAAAATAAAGACTAAGGTAAATTTATATGCACTAGCCTGGAAAACTAAAATGATTAGTATTCTCTTAAGTTAAAAAAAACCTCACAAGTTATAGACAAAAAGGTAGACTACAGTTCCATCTATGTTTTCAAAAGGTATATGTGAGTATATGTAGGGAAAAGTTCAGCATGAAATGTACAACACAACTAATAGGTGATGACTTCAGGGCAAGGTGATGGTAGAGGGAGGGAAGTTTAGAAGAGTGAAGGTTGTTATACACACACACACACACACACACACACACACACACAATATGGATCATTTATTTTGTGTTAGTACATATTTTGTAGTTTTTAAAAGTTTATTTATTTTTAGAGAGATAAAGACAACATGAGTGAGGGAGAGGCAGAGAGAGAGAGAGAGGGAGAGAGAGAATCCCAAGCAGTCTCCATGCTGCCAATGCAGAGCTCGATGTGGGTCTTGAACTCACAAAACCACAAGACCATGACGTGAGCCCAGATTAAGAGTCGGGCCCTTAACCAGCTGAACCACCCAGGTGCCCCTGTGTGAATATTAAAAAAAAATTCTCTGAGAAACTAGAAGCTTTCCTACTCAGATTCAGCACAAGGCAAGGATGTCCCCCACTCATCCCTCCTTTTCAGCATTATAGTGGATATCATAGCTAATGCAATAAGACAAGAAAAGTAAATAAAAGGGAAGAAAGAAATAAAACTGTCTCTATTTGCAGATGACATGATTATCTATGTAGAAAATCTGAGGGGCACCTGGGTGGCTCAGAAGTGGTAGCACTTCAGACGTGCAGGGAAGTGAGGATGGTGAAGAGGTTCAGGGGGGCTTTATGGTAAGGAGCATTAGGATGCTGATAAGTAGAGTTGGAGAGGGGATTCCGGGAGGAGGATATGATGTTAACAGAGTGACAATACTGAGAATATTAATAGCACTTCCTCCACTCCAGGTACTGTTCTAAGTACCTGCCATGTGTTATTTCATTTTGTCCTCAAGACATCTCAGAGAGGCAGGTACTTTTAGTAACCTCATTTTATAGATGAGGAAAGAGAAGCCCAGAGAGGTTAAGAAACCTGTCACCCAGCCATTTTTAACAAACATGCAGCCTGCAGGGAGTGGATGCAACCATCCACATTTAGGGATCTTTAGGTCATAGAAGTTGGCAGGAACGTAGGGTGGTGAAAAGAAAGTGGTAGACACAAGATAGGAGAGGGTATCAGTGCCCTAAATACAGAACGATAGGATGGGCACTGTTTCCATAAATGAATGAATCAGTTTACAATCTCTTCTGTTCCAAAAGGAACTTGGGAGAGGATAGCAAGTGGGAATCTTTGTAGGGCAGATGAGGAGGGGACTGGAGGCCAGTGGTGAGCTGGGGCAGGTTACGGGTGGTGGTGCTCAGTGTGGCTGAATATGAATATTAATTACTGGGCTAGCCAACCTCCAAGATGGCCCCCAGTGCTCCCCGCCTCCTGACATTCATGCCCTTGAGTAGTCCCCTTGCATGCTGAATAGAAATGACTTGTATAACCAATAGGATGATGTGCAAATGGTGGCGTGCTACCGCCAAGGTCAGGGCATACAAGACATTGTGGCTTTCACCTTACTGGAGTCACTTGCTCTGGAGACAGCGGCTGCCATCTTATGAGGATGCTCAAGCAGCTCGGTGCTCTCCGGTGAAGAGGAACCGGGGCCTCCTGTCCACAGCCGCATCCATGTACCGCCTGGGATTTGTTGTTTCCAACCCCAGTCAAGCCTTCTGATGACCACAGTCATGGCTGACTGTCCCGACTGTGACCTGATGAGGAAAAAGTACCACTCTGAATCCCTGCTCTCAAATCCCCGACCTAGAGAAACTGTGTGAGATGACAAATGTTTATTGTTTATTTAAGCCATGATGTTTTGGGCCTAAAACTTAGCCTGAGGTTAATTATATATATATATATATATATATATATATATATATATATATAATACATAGTGAATGTAATAGCCAAAATGACTCCTTCTGTCCTTCTGTGGCCCTGGTCTAGGCTTTGATGTTTCCTTCCAAAGGGAAGCACGTAATGGTAGCTGAATGTTTAGCCTAAGGAACGCTTCGATTCAGCAAGGCGTAAAGAAAGCTGGCAGAATAATTCTCACATGTGGATACTGTGTTCTTCTTAACTGGGGACACTTCCCACAGTTGCACCTACTTGGCTGCCAATTGCCCCACGTGGCTGTGGTTGTGCCTTCTGGGTGAGGGGAAACACCAGGGGCCAGAAGGCGGCGTCAACAGAGAAAGCCTACCACACACAGCTGGAGAGAGCCGGGGCAAAGGAAGGAAGCACCTTCCCTTTCCAGAACTGCGGACATGTTGCTCTCAGTCTTGCTTAGCCTACCAACATGGCTGCCCTCCTCCCTGGCCTGTGAGCAACCTGGGGGTAAGGGCCGAGTCTCACTGTCTCTGTGGCCCCGCCCCATGCTTAGTTGTCATCTCTGGGCTACATGAACTTGCACTCTGCCAGGCCCTGGCGATGGACGATAAGGTTGTTTGTTTCTAGCTGCTTGGCGGTTATAAGTAATGCCGCAAGGAATATGGAAAATGGCACATCCATAGGTTAAATTCCTAGTAGTGGGTATCTACATCGGATGCTCCGGCTCTGAATTTTCTAAATCCGGGACATCGCCCTATGGCAGGAGACCCAGGAGTTGTAAAGGGACGGTGAGCAGGTAGTTCCGTTAGTTAGAGGGATGCCCTGAGGCAGGATGATGTAGGAGGAGCTTTCTGGGGTCCCTTTCCTATCCCGGACTCCCAAATTTGGGTCACGCTGTAAGTAAACAAAGGCTATTGGGAGGGGGGGATGTGGCCAGAAAGAGGGGTCCATGCTACCTTGGCAAGCTTGTCGGCCACACTCTATTGCCCTTGGGTCTGTCTGTGTGTGTGCTTGTGTGTGTATGCACTCGTGCACCCCTGTGTGTGCGTGTGTGCGCCTATGTCGTGTGCGCGTGCACGGGTGTTTGTGTGCATGCCTGTGTGCACATGTGGGTGCCTGTGTGCGTGTAGCTGCGTGTGTGTGTGTCCTTCACATGCTGTGTGCCAGTTTAGAGCCCTCCCCCTAGCCCAGTTCTGGGCTTTCCCTCTGCAGTGCCCCTGCCTGCCTTGTGGTGTCACCAGAGTGCACCCCGCCCTGGTGGGAAGGCCCACGGATGATGCTGACAGAGAAGGAGGCCTTGAGTCAGGCAGGCTGGCCTTCCAGGGGCCTGGCGGTGGGCTCCCGAAGGGATCCTTGGATCTTTCTCGAGGGCAGCTAGTGAAGGCCTGGGTGGGCCCGAGCACCCTGCGTCCATGCTGCTGTGCCGTGGAGGGTGCGAGAAGAAATTCAGGCTCAAGGTCATGAGCTGTTACCTCTTCTCCGTTGGACTGAGCTTGGAGAAGTCACTTGTTGTCAGGAGCGAATAAGGGGAGACAAACTGGGCTGCGGGTCACAACGTTTCCGACACGGAGGCCAACTGCCTGAGCTTTTGGGGTATTGCATTTTCCCTTGCCCTCCCCCTCCCCCACCCATCTGTGTCACTCCGGCTTTCCAAATGTGCCTTCAGCCCCCAGCAGACGGCTCTCCGCCTTCCCGTCTGATTCTGGTTGCTGGTGGGCACATTGCTCTAGGAATGGGAACCAGACTTGGGCAACCACCGTGCCCAATGCCGTTTGCACAACCGGGAGCCTCTAATGCACACAGCATGGTCCCCAGGCGCCCCAGACGGGTGTGGTTAGCCCAGCCAGCCACAGGGGCATGTCGAGGAACGGCCGCCCCTCCCTAACCAGCAATTAAGCCCGGGCTGTGACAGCAACAAGGGAGCCGTGGGTGGGGTGGGTGGGGGCTTTCTTCCTGGGTGGTGCGTGGGCCTGGGGCTCTGGGGCAATCTGGGATAAGGCGCTGGGGGTGCCGCCATGGGAAGGGCTGGGGCCCGCGGAACTGTTTCCCGAAACAGTTTCTTCCCGAAACCATCCCAGGCAGGAGGTCCCGCCCCTCGCTCAGCCCTGTCGTGGTTGCCTGTGGGACCCACTCCCTCCTGTAGACCTGCAGGTGAGCCCAGCCGCTGACCACAGATCAGGGAGCTTGAGGCCTCTGTGGGGCAGGGGGAGGGCGAGGGCCCATCTCTGTCCTCCGCACGGCCTCTGAGGCTTCGGTTTGGCTGCTGTGGGGGAAAGGGCATCGTGGGGGAGCTGTGAGGGTGTTTCCAGAACAGAGTGACGAGAAGGGGGAAGAAGAAGAAGAGGAGGAGGAGGAGGGAGGGCAAACGAAAAGGAGGAGGGGGGAGTTCGGGCAATGTGGGCTCAGTGGGGGGAAGCGTACCTCCACGCAAGGCGGTGGCCTAATGTGAGGGACGCCTCGGTGGCTCATTTGGTTGAATGTCCGGCTCTTGGTGTCCACTCAGGTCATGATCTCGAGGCTCCTTGGATCGAACCCGCATTGGGCTCTGGGCTGGCAGCACGGAGCCTGCTTGGGATTCTCTGTCTCCCTCTCTCTCTGTGCCTCCCCCGTGTGCATTCTCTCTCTCTCTCTCTCTCTCTCTCTGTCTCTCAAAATAAATAAATAAATAAATAAATAAAATTTAAAACTATGTGAAAACTCTTTTTTTTTTTTTTTTTTTTTTTGCAAGGTGCCCATAGTTGGGTCCCCAGAGCTGCTCCTCCCGTGGGCTGAGATCCGTCTTTGGCCCAGAGTGGCTCAGGGACCCCGGGGGAGGCCGGAGCCCTGGTGGTGGCAGCCCAGGGGCGGGGGGGCAGTGGCGGGGAGCCTGAATGAGAAGCCTGGCCTGCCCTCTGGAGGGACCCCCCCCCCCACCCCGCCGCTGCCCCAGGGGAAGAGGGGGATGAAAGCCGGCGGGGCCGTGGCAGGTGTGGGGTAGACATTGGCAGCGAGGACGTCCCAGGGGCTTGCCGTCCACGTTTGTTTCTGTGCGTCCGCCCCGTGTGCCCGGCCTCCCCACCCACCCAGGCCGTGCCCAGAGATGGGAGATGGCCCATCTGGCAGCCGGCCCCAGAGGCCCTTTTGTGCTCTTCGGCTGGAAAGGTCTCTCGTGCCGCTCAGAGAAGGGGATTTGTTCCTTTAATTGACAATGAATATCAGAAAGGTCATATTTACATAAGGAGCTGGGTGGGGGTCGTGTGCGCCAACAGGGAAAGAAACCCACAAAAAGGAATGACATCCAGCTCTTCTGCGAGAGGTGCCCAGAAGGTGGGGGGGCGGGGGGGGGGGGGAAGGCCAGGGAGGCTGAGGAAGGATAAGAGGCAGAAATGAAGAGTCTTGAGAAGGGGGAGAAGGAGAGAAGATGGGGAGGACGGAGAGGGCACAAGGAGCGGACGGGGGGCACAGAGACGCAGAAGAAGGAGACCCGACACCTGCCCGCACACGCCGGTCCCGGGCAGGAACGCCGGCCGCTGGCGATCGCAGGGGCCGAACCATCCTCCTCCCCTGGGCTCGTTCCTTAAATTCCACACGTGGCCAAAGTGAAGGGCGAGTCAGATCACAGCACTGCTGTGGTCACAGCTACTGGATGGCTCCTCCCCCACGGACCTCAGGAGCCACTCCTTTTTGCGGCCCCCCCCACCCCCCCCCAGCCCTGGCCCATGTGCCTTGCCTACCCTCTGCCCTTGCGTTTCCCCGCCAAGCCCCGCCTCTTCCCCAAAGCCTCACCTGATTCCTAAAAGCTCCATGTCCGCACCCCTGGCCTGCCCCGAAGCCGGACTTCCCAGGCCGCGGCATAACCGCGTGCTGCCGAGTCGGGTCCCCACAGGGCTCTGTGCTCCCAGAGCGGGGAATCCTGCCTTGGCCACCATTGCACGTGCGCGACATACTCCCATCTGGGGCATTATGTGTCGAATCGTGTGGCAAGTTTTAGTCTCTTCTAGTAGAGTCCCCAGGAAAGGGTCGTCCTCCTTATTCTCCTATGTGGGGGCTTTGCGATCTCTTGGGGCAAAGACCTGATGAAAGGGCGCATCTAGTTTCTGTTGGAGGCTCCGTGGGGGAAGGGGGTAGGCCAGTTAAGCCTCAGTTTCCCTCTAGCTGCGTTCTGATGGGAAGAGCATCCACAGAAGTATCTTGGTCCCCCAGAAGAGCCCCCCACACACACACACACCTTTTCTCCTGCTGGCATCACTCATGACACTGGGCAGGATGGAAGGACAGGAAGCTGCCCCAGGGATAAGCCTCTTGGTGGAACGTTTACAGAAAGCCCCGCCCCCCCAACCAGGGCTGAACCAGAGCCCCGCCCCCTGCCCCCCTTCTGGGCTTGATGTGCTGCTTCATGTCCACACAGTTGGATGCCTCCTGAGGTCACTGACAAGGGAAGGTTAGAGTCAGCGATTTGGGGACACAGCTTGCAGCTGGTCCCCTGGCTGGGGAGTCCATCCACCAGGGCATCAGTGGGGGTGTGATGGATAGCAGGGGAAACCCAGTGTCCATCCACACAAGAAGGTGGGAGATTATCAGTGCAGGAAAAGCCGTGAGTGTGTGTGTGTGTGTGTGTGTGTGAGAGAGAGAGAGAGAGAGAGAGAGAAAGAAATGGGGACCTGAGGTTAGCAGTAGAGGGATATATGAGGGCCAGGGGCCTTATTATTTTCCAGACAGAAGAGGGGAGTTATTTTTATTTTTACAAATAATGTTATTTTTTTTTTTGTTTGTTTTCGAGAATATAAAATCTAAGAACTGTTCTTGTGGGTATCCTTTTCCAGAAATGGTATCATCCGGGAGTCATTTGACCCTGTCGAAAGTCGAAAGGAATTTAGTAGCAGGAGAGAGGGGAACCCGCTGCCACTCTGGGCTTGCCCGGCGAGTGGGCCCTTTGGGGGACACTTCTGCAGGACAGCGTGGGGGCCGAAGGCCCAGCGAGGCACGGCGGGGTGACGGAGGGGCGAGGGAAGTTTGAGTGTCATGTAAGTGACCATGTTTCTTTCTTCTTTCCATCAGAAGGCAGTCAGGGAAGGAACGGCGTTTACGTGTGCTCCTGTGAGCCGTTCCCTCTGCCTGTAAGAATTCATTCTCTGAATTGTGAAATATGTCCTGTGGGATACAGTGATTAAGGAGACTGACTGCTTATTATATTTTACAATAACTTTCTAAAATTATAAAAACGGGGGCACCTGGGGGGCTCAGTCGGTTAAGTGCCCACCTCTTGATTTCGGATCAGGTCATGATCTCACGGTTCCCAAGATCAAGCTCCACGTTGGGCTCTGCTTGGGATTCTCTCCCTCCTCTCTCTCCGTTCCTCCCCTGCTCACGCTCTCTCTCTCAAAATAAATAAATAAGCATTAAAAAAGTATAAGTGTGTAGTCATAGAGTGTATATAAATAGGATACAGTCTATGAAAAAACATCGCTTTACTGTTACATGTTATAATTAATGTCATAATGAAATGCTAATACCCACTCTCATTAACTGACTTCTCCCATGATCCAGGCTTGACGTGTTTCACTTGATTTATTTTTCACAGCAGCCTTTTACGTGGATGGTTCATGTTTCCATTTTTAGATGCAGGAAAACTGAGGCTCCGAGAAATTAAGTGGCCAGAATTGAGGCTGGAACACAGGACCAGTCTTTGGCTCTAAAGCCCACAGTCTGAGCCTTGCATTTACAATGTGTCAAGGGAACTCAGGGTGCAAACAGCAGGCTCCCCTGGACGGTGCTGGAATTTCCCAGGGTTGGGGCTTCGGACGGCATGGGCCCCGGGAAAGGACAGAGTGCATAACAGGGAAGCCCGATTCCACGTGAGATGCCCCACAATTAGTTCCTGCTTTTTTTTATTTAATTCTTCCCCTAATGTGTGTTCATCATGTAACTCGGGAAAGATTGGTATTCAGGGAAGAGGCATCAAAGGCGGTAATTAAACTGTCTCCACTGACGCGCTCAGTCTCTGAGAACAGACCTGTTTGATTCTGCAAAGGAAATCATTGGTATTTTAACGGGAGGCAGGAAACTTTTGATTAGCAAGTGATAGATAAACAGATCGATGCCTTTTCTGGCGACGTTTTCAGCTCCATTATTGTCACTGGAAAAGAGAAGGGGGTTGGGGAGGGGCGGGGGGGATAAGATGAGAGGAGATGGCGGTGAGTCCTTGGGGGCTTGCATCAGTGGGGTGCTGGGGAAGGGGCGGAGCTGGGGCCCCAGGAGGAGGAGGCTGCCCCCGCCTCGGGGCCCCAGGAGCTTTGTCCCCCCCTGGGGATGGCAGGCGAAGCCCCCGCCCCTCCCCTGCAGTGACAGGGCGTTGTGATGCCAGCCGGGCCTGATGAGATTCCCCTGGCAGCCGGCCTTCCCCCCAGGCCCTGCAGCCCCTGCGCTTTATTGCCGCTCTCTCAAGGTCAGAGGGAGTTAAGACCAGAGATTATACTGTGTCAGTTGTGCCTTTTTGAAATATGACTCGGTGTAAGCTCTTTCCACACCAGAGGAGAGATGCCAACATCGCACTTCAGTCTCTAGCTCGCAATGGGCTTATTGGGATTTTAGCAGGGCTCTGGTGAGATAAGACTGTTTCTTCTCTCAGGGTGCCCTTTCACAAACTTTGGTTAAGCGAGGCCCTAACTTCGCGAGGGTAGGCTTCCAGATGGATCCAGCGCCCTGGCAGACGAAGCAGGGCCACCCAGCGCCACTGGCCCTGGTGCCCTCCCCGGACAGAAACGCGGGCTCCGTGGCGGCCACCTTGGCGCCTCCACCCACGTGCCTTCCAGCTGGGATTTGGGTATTAGCTACTCCGGGGCTCAAATCACAGCTCCTCTTCCTCAGCCTCAGTCTTCTCATCTGTAAAATGGAGACAGCATGACATCCATCTCTCAAGGTTCTCTTGAGACTGAGGGATAATGTAGGAAAAGCAACCTGGCCCTTAGTAGGTGCTCAATAAAAATGGAAAAGCCATTCTGCTTTCCCTGACTTTGGGCTCTTGTGTTCTAAGATACCCGGTGGAGGATGGCCGAAGAGTAAAAGGCGGCCGGAAAACCCCAAGATATCATCTGGGACATACACAGCTGTGAATTTGCCAACCCCTTCCTTCCCCAGGCTCATTAGAGACGTTGGCCACCGGTGCCATGGCCCCCGATGATCTTGGATCTTTGTGGTTCACTCCCTAAATGTGAGACAAGCCTGCTGTGTGGGTACCAAGATCCCAGGCCTTGGTGCCCTTCTTCAGCCCCGTGGTTCCTTGAGTTTTCCTCCGCCCCATCTCCTCTTGCCTTTCTTCCTCCTCCTTGTCATTTTCCCCCAATTTCCACCCCCCACCCCCCCACCGATGGTCCCCTTCTGCCTCTGAGGATCTGCGGGGCATCGCCATCTATCCCATGGGCTTTGTGCTGACAGTTCTCCATCAGGTCCTGGCTCTGGGAGCCGTGAGTGTGGGCGAGTGCCTTGGTTGAGCACCGTGGCTGGGCGTCGGGTTCCTCATCTGCAAAGTCCATCGCCTGGTGTAGCTGTGAGGATGTGAGAAGAGATCAGGGGTGCAAAACACTCAGCCGCTGCTTGGTCCAAGGTGAGGACTCCATAAACGTAGCCCCAGCAGGGGCTGTTCCTCCTGACCAACATCGCACCCGCCCCCCCCCCCCCCCGCCCCCCTTCTGGGTCAGCGTTTGGAGAGATGCTTTCTTTTCTAACCACCTGATGGAGCATACATAGATTCCGAGCATCTCTGGAGAAATAACCTCTCCTGAGCCTGAGCTTCACCGACCCTTGCAATGGCCATTTGGTGTTTTCTTTGTCGTCGCTCCCATCCATTTCCGGTAAGACCTCCAGGTTTACTTCCGGTGAATGACCACTGGCCACTGGGGTTGCTCTTGGCCTATCTGTCAATCAAGGTGCTCGGGCAATGAGTGGGGCAGTGACTCAGTTTCAGCCAATGAGATTCTCCTATTGTTTGATACCGCCCCTCTCTCCTGGCCAATGGGTGGGCATGTGTCCGGGGCTCAGCCATTCACGTTTACTCTCTCACGACATACAATGGCCGGAGCTGGATTCGAGTCTTAGGGGACTTTGTACAGGCCCCTGCCCCTCCAGGTCCCTCTTCCCTGCCCTTTTGAGCCCAGTTCTTTGTCTTTCCTTTGATTCTGAGAGCCACCCGACACCTTTCCAGACAGTTCCCCTCCGTGTTTACACCAGCCAGGGTTGGCCTCTGTTGCTTGTCACTGAAGAACCCTGACAGGTCTAAGCTGTCTCCCTCGGGTATTAAAGGAGCCAGGTGGAACCAAGAGCGAACATCCTTCAGTTATCCGTGACAGAAGAAGGGAGGACAGCCCGCCATCCCATCCCCAGTCTCCCCCATCCTGCGGAGCCGGACTGATCCAGCATGAGCAGGGGTGAAGAAACACCATACGAGCAGCGTCAGCCTGACCTCCCTGACCCCGGGGGCGCTCTTCGAAGAGGGGTCCTTGGCTTTGCCCTCTTACGGAATCCCCTCATTCTCTGCGGCCCAATCCATTACTCAGACTTTGGTGCTCAAATTCATCTCAGCTGTCTTCCTGCCTTTGCGTGCACCCCCACCCTGTCTTCTGCCCCGGTAGCCCTTTCTCAAGACTTGTTGAATCTAGCCATCAGTCCCTCCTTGCAGGAGCTACCCCGGCTTTGGGGAAGGAGGGGCTACCATGGCCAAGGGGACTCACTTTGATTCTCCTCCCCACATGTCCTTAGGGGCAAGTGAAGGGTGTGTGTTTGCCCGTGTGTGGTGGGGGGACCCCCTCCCTCCCAGCCTCCACAGGGGCTGGCGCCATCAGCCTTAAACTCCTCCTCCCTTGGGTCGGTGAAGATCCTCAAGGTGCCCAGGCCCTACCCTGGGTCATCGGCTCTAGTCCTGACCCTGGCCCAGAGTGAAGCTGGGGGCTGAGAGGAGCCCATCTCCATTCTGATTGCCCACTGACCCCTGATTCATTATCTGCTTGGAATCAAACATTCCCGACCAGCCGGCTCTGGTGGGCACACACCCATGAGCTCAGTCAGGCTTGCCTGGTGTATCTCTGGCCTGCCTTACCCCCAGGCAATGCCATGTTCCTCTCAGAGGGAGGCTCCTGGTGCTAGTCATTGATTTCTGGGCCGTGAAGAGCCCAGTGCCTCCAAACAGCGATGCTGAATAACCAACCCATTGTCTTTTTTGGTCCAGCTTGGCTGGTGGTATTTCTCCCCACTTCTTTGGGGAGTACTCTAGAATATAGAATATAGAGAGAAATGGAATACATTCCATTTCTAGAATATAGCTCTGGCTAATGCTAGAGCTCCCCATGACAAAGAAGGAGAAGGCATGACTCTCATCCCCAGCAGGTGGGAAACACTGAACGCCTCTAACCTACTCAGAATTTCTAATTCCTGTATCTTTCCTCTGTTTTGAAGGTTTCTTTCTTTCTTTCTTCTTTCTTTCTTTCTTTCTTTCTTCTTTCTTTCTCTTTCTTTCTTTCTTTCTTTCTTCTTTCTTTCTTTCTTTCTTTCACACCAATCACCAAACCCAAGTCAAACTAGCGAGAAAGGAGCTATTATGGCTTGGAATGTCTTCAGGCACAGCTATATCCAGGGGCTTAAACAATGTCATCGGGACTCTGTCTCTCAGCCTCTCTCAGCTCTGCTCTCCTTTCTTTGGCTTCGTTGTCATGGCAGCCAGAAATCAGTTCTGTACCCTCAGAAATAAGTTCACTGAGGAGAATGTCTCACCTCTGATTATGTTCATGATAAGCCTGGAATTGACTCTCTTTTGCTCTGCTTTGCCTAGATTTGGACATGCACCTGTCCCTGAACCAGCTATAGCATCTAGAAAGATGTGATGCTCAGATTGGTCAGAGCGAGTCACATGATCAGAGTTAGTTAGCCCCATGGACAGAATGTGTGATGCATGGTTCCTGGAAGCAACACCGGATGCTGTTTCCAGAAGAACAGGATGTTGGCCACGTGCCTCACCGCCCGAGCCTCGATGCGGGGCGGAGGAGGCTCCTGGCTCTTTCGGACACGATTAGAGCAGGAACCTCATTTGGCTCCGGAGGGGGCAGGCAGAGCCCCGACGACAGGAACCAGTAGCTGTGGCTGTGTTCTTTTCCTTCTCCCACCTGACCGAGCCTTGCAAGCAGGTGATACAGGATCTGGAAAGGAACCAGAGCGGAGATGTAGGATTCAGGTCGGGGCGGCGGGGGGGGAGGACCTTCTCCAGCTCCATGGGCAAGGGCTCCCCTGGGCTAGGCACCCAGCCGATGCCCACAACCTGACAGTCTTGGCTTCCCGGCCAAGCAGTGTGACACTTTCCCTAGTGTCCAGAGGAGTGGCCATTGGTCAAAGAGCACTCAGGGGGTGCTCGGCAGGGGGTCGGGAGCCCCTGCCATCTGGTGGGAAGAGCCAAGCACTTAGCACCTGGTTACAGCCGTGTGCTTGGAAGTCAGACCAGTCCTGGGTTCAGGTCCCGACTCTGCCACTCTGGGCTCAGCCTTCTCACGTGAAATGGGGTATGGTGGCCGTAAGAACAATGGGCAACACTCACGGAACATGTTTCATGCCTGTTGCACAGACTGAGTTGTGCACCCACCGCCCCCCCATCCCCCGCCCCAATTTATATGTTGAAACTCTAACCCCCGGTATGACTGTGTTTCCAGATCCGGAGGGAAGAACACAGTGAGAGGCGATTGCAAGCCAGGAAGAAAAGGCTCCACCCAGAACCGAATCAGCCGGTGCCTTGATCTTGGACTTCTAGCCTCCAGACTCAGAAATAAACTTCTGCTGTTTAAGCCACTGGGTCTGTGTATGTTATTACAGCAGCCTGACCAGACTAATACACTTGGCTTTGTTTTAAATATTCTTTGTATATATCATCTTATTGGAGCTTCACGGCAACCGTATGACGTAAGGTGCTGCTATTTGTATTTTACAGATCGGTTGCAGGCATATGAGGCTCAGAGAGGTTAAGCCACTTGCCCAAGGTCACACAGCTAGTCAGTGGCAGAGCAGGGATTTGAAACCGGGTAGCCTGGTTCCAGAATCCAAGCTTTAACCGCTAACGTGCACCTACTTGACTGGCTTGGTGTGCAGAATTAGTGAGGTGCTCTATGCCAATGGCTCGTCCTGGGGTCCGGCACGTGGGAATTGACTGAGATCCCTTTCCCTGCCAACCCGTGACCTCACGGGCGGGGTTGGCCATCGGGCTGCACAGCCACGTGAGCGGATCAGTTGCATCGCAGGGTTTCCATGGCAGGTGCGGCCAAGAAGGCCCCAGGCAGCCTTGTTGTGGCCCCAGCTCCCAACAGCACACTGCTACTGGAGGCTACTGTTTGCCCATTTCACCCATCACCAAGCAACACGGTGCTGGGGGGAGGCTGAGTAAGCACATGGGAAATGGAAATGGCTTTTGGAAACAAAGAGCCAACTTGGGAAAGGTGTTTGTCTATTGGGCCTGGTGATTTGTAGGTGCCTGGCGGCGGGGGAGGGGGCAGGGAAGCGGGCAGTGGGAACTTATCACCAGGGTCCGAGGCCGATGACCGCCCTACCCGCTCGCAGCAGCTTCAGCCCCAGAGTGTCCCCATGTTGATGGCAACTCTGTTAGCGGCAATGGGCAGCAGGGGCGAGGTTAGCGATGCGAGAGTGGAGCATCTCGGGGACGAAGGCAGAGCTGGGGGGCAGAGCTGATGGCTCAGTGAAGGCAGGGCTGGGAGGCACCCATGGGGATCCCGATGGACCATTCCAGCTCATGCCACGGAGCCAATCTGCAAAGCACTCAGGGTACGGAAGCTCCAAAGGGACAGTCCATTTCTGAGACCATCTTCCATGACCTAGGGAGGACCCCGGCCGGAAAGAGACCCCCTCAAAGGCGCCCACCCTCCTTTCCCAAGGTGACCCTGGCCTGGAACGGACGCTCTGTCTCATTCTACCCGTGATGGAGGGTGGTTATTAACAAAAGTAGGACTCACTGTTGATTACCTTCCCCACCCCATTAATTTTCATTTCCCCTGGATCCCTCAAGGCGGGCTGCGGCTGAGGCGGTGGGACCCGTGTGCGTGCGTTCCGCGGAAACGCGCCGAGGTGCTCGCTCCTGGTCTCTGAGTTAGAATGTCCTACCCCTCTGCCAGTGGGCTTTTTGCTCAGTGTTCCGGCTGCACATCCGTGCTTACCAGTTAACTCTTCTCTTTCCTCTGTATAACACAGAGTGCGCTGCTCCGGCCCCCGTGCCGGGAATGTTGGGAAACCATCCGGAGACCGGGGAACCCGTCTCATACCTGGCCAGCGGCCACCGCCAGCAGAGAGAGCTCAACCGGGTGAAACCAGTGTGGCCCCCAGTCCGAACAGCGGCTCGCTTCTCCTGGGCCATCAGCTAAGTCCAAGTGACCAACTGGGTGTCCCCTGGTACCTTTCTTGAAGGTTTGCCCATGGAAGTAGTTACTGGTACTCACACGGCATCAGAACAACCTGGAACCGTGTTTGCTAACTACAGATGCCTGGGCCCTGTCTCCAGAGACTTAGTTTCAATTATTCAGGCGTGTGGCCCAGATAATTCTAATATACACCAGGGTTGAGAACCACTGATCCGTGGCCTCCTCCCTTTTACACGGGTGAATGCATGACTTATGGACCTCCCCCAATCTCCCCACCAATCTGTATTTTAATACTGCATGTGGTCAGCACAAAGGAATGAATCCCTAATGGTGAAGTGTAGGGAAAGTGGAAGCGGGGTTTGGGGAAGAATGGCGATGGTATGCTTTCTCAAGAGGTATAAATTCCTCTGCAACTCATAAGGCAGGTCCTCATTGCCATAATCCGCACTGTTGCCTGTCTTTAGAGGGAGCGCCCTGCTCGGGATTAAACTCGTGTTCCCCTTTGCTTCATTAGGAAGAGTTCCCAGGTACAGGGACAGACAGCGTCCTTGGATTCCGCGAGAGTAGCCTCTCCAGAAAGATTGGGAATGGATACCTAGGCCTACTGCCCTGAGAAAAGAAGCAACCAGCCAGAGTTGGGGTGTTGATATGGGGAAGGGGGTGGTGGTCCTGAATCTATGAGTGTCGATAAGGGAGATAGCCCAGCTCGGAGCTCATGGGTGACATTCCCGTGGTGGCAAAGCCGGGTGCTCGGAGCGCCGGCCTGGGGGCTCCTTCGAGGTTGTGTGGCCCCATCGGAGCCCGGGCGTCACATGCTAGGCTCAGGCTGTGGTGCCTCCCCTGTCCAGCCTCCCCTGTGTGTCTCCCCCTGGTCCAGCTTTGAGTCCTTTATTTTTGAGGCGTCCTCTTCGGTACGCGGTGGCTGTTGGTTTGGCCCCTCTTTCCTCAGGTTGCTGAGAGTTCTTCTCTCCGTCTGTGATCGCTGTGATTGATCGCACATCGTCTCCTGGGCCTGGAAGGGTCTGCAGTATGCAGCTCGGGGGCTTTAGAGCCCCTCTAGAACAGAGGCGATGCCTGGGCTGATGAGGCTCCAGAGAACGCACTTGTTTCTGCCTCCTTCCAGGCAGCTGGGTCCTAGGGACTATCCAGAAGCAAGACTAGTCCCCACTCTTACGACCCCGCAGTCCGGCTCCCCTCCACATCGGGCCTGTTCCTGGTTCTTCAGCTACCCCAGCTCTTTTGCCCTCGCGGCCTCCTCACGTTGAGTCCCTTCGTCGGAAGCGCTTTCCCCTTGGCTCTTGTCACGGCCGAAACTCTTTCACTCCCTTCTCGTCCTTTCTTTGACGTCACCCCCTTAGAGGGGCCTCCTTGAGAGCTCTGGGTAAGTATATCCCCCTCCGGAACCGACCCTCACTTTGGTCTCTGCGCCCCACGCAATCCCTTCACGACGCACAGCCCATCTGTAATGACATGTTAATCTCTTCCCTCGTCGCCTCTCTGCTCCCCACCTCCCTTGACTGTATACTCTCCAAGGGCAGAAACCAAATCTGTTACATTCCCCTTTGTATCCCTAGTACCTAGCACCAAGCCCCTGGATAGGCCCTCAGGAGATAATTGTTGAATAAATGGATGAGTGGTTGAAACCACGAGGAACAATTCAAAGATTAAAATGCTATTATGCTAACATCTGATCCAATCGCCACTTTCCTTGGCATTTACCCAAATGAGTTGAAAAACTATATCCACACAAAAATCTGCACACGGATGCTTACGGTACCTTTACAAATACTTAGTTTTGTGCTTTGTAGGACAGTTATTTGAAGAAATGTTACAATGTCTAAAAGCTCTATAAAGTCTTAATCTCCACTCATGCCATGCAGTGGTCGGTTTGATATAATGCATAATAAAAAGCTTTTAAAACCCCAAACGCACCAAGTGCTACATAGTTTGATCACTAAGTCATCAGTTCTCAAGGAAAAGGTCACAGAAGAGCTTTACCTCAGCCAAGAACAAAACTTGGAGGCAACCAAGAGGCCCTTCGGTAGGTGAGTGGATAAATAAACTGTGGTCCATTCACACAATGGAATATTATTTAGCACCCCAAAAAAAAAAAAAAAGAGCAATCAAACCATTAAAGGACATGGAGGGACCTAAAATACCTATTGCCAAATGAAAGAAGCCAATCTGAAAAGGCTCCATACTGTATGGGTCCAACTACATGGCATTCTGGAAAAGACAAAACTATGGAGACAGGAAAAAGATCAGTGGTTGCCAGGGTTTAGGGAAGGGGGGATGACTAGGCAGAACACAGAGGATCTTGAGGACAGTGAAAATGAAAATGGTCTGTGTGATACTATAACGATGTATACACGTCTTATGCATTTGTCCAAACCCATAGAACGTCCAACGGTAAGAGTGAATCCTAATGGAAACCATGGACTTGGAGTGATAATGATGTGTCAATGTAGCTCCATCAATGGTAACAATGGACCACGCTGGTTCGGGGTGTTGATAGTGGGGAAGGCTGTGCATGTGTGGGTGGAGGGGGCATATGGGAAATATCCTTTCTTTCATCTCAAAGTTGCTGGGAACCTAAAAATGCTCTAAAAAAAAAAAGTCTCCTTTTTTCTTTTAATAAAGCAGATTACCAAGGAAAAAAAGCTATAATGCTAAAAAAAAATGATGAATTCATAGCTGTAGGGAAGTGGGGAAAGAGCTCATTTATGTGGGGGATCAGATAAGACAAACCCATGCTAACAGAAGAGAATAACAGAATTCTTGTGTGTGTGTGTGTGTGTGTGTGTGTGTTTTCCTTTCTACTGGGCAGTATACTACGTCAGGCATTTTCCAAACATCATCAAAATTAACCTCATTTACGTATTAGATTAGAGACCTTAAGTATAAGATTAGAGATTAACCTCTCCGCTTTAGAGAGGCTTAAGCCACTTGACCAAGGTCACGCAGCTAGTAAGTGGTAGGGCCACGATTGGACCTCCGCTTGTTCTCTGACTCCAGAGTCCATGCTCTGAACTGTTATGCAATGGAGACAAGTCTGGATTAAAGGGAGCTGGAGAAATGGCTCTTCTCCCTGGAAGCTGTTTTTAGTTGTTGTGTTGACTGGTAACCAAAAATGCTGACTGCGTAGCACAGTCCCCTTGAGAGACCCTGAGGGATGCCAGGAAAGCTCCGGGCTGGTGCAGATGGATAAGAGGAGATGGGAGGAGCCAGGACGGGGGGGTAGGAGAGGGCCCGTGGAATACTCTGTGTAGGGTCTCGGGATCTTGGGGGCCAGGCCTCCTTAAATGGACGGACACTTTGGTGGTGCAAGTGATATGGGAGGCCTCCTGGGTCTTCCTCAGTTGGGCCTCCAAAGAGCATAGGGGTTGAGCCAACAGAAGGAGATGGAAGGAGTCAGGGCCAGGAAACAGCAGAAGGAAAGGCCTGGCCTCAACAAGGCCAGCATCTCTGATCAGGCAGTTTCACGGGGGAGGGGTTCATAATTTTGCAGATGGAGAAACTGATAATCAAATCAGTGGAACTAGGGCTGAGGGCAGAAGGGTATCTAGCCACCACGCTTCCTTTCTGGAAGGAAAGGATTCATTCCTTCCTTCCCCAGATATTTCCTGAGCACCTACTGTGTGCCAGGCACTGCTTGAGATGCCACGGTTGGAGCACTGAACAGGAGAGACCAGTCTCTGCTCCCGTGGAGCCAACATTCTGGGGTGAAAGAGGGATGCACAAATGAGATCATGCTGTATCATATCGCATCATATATATTATATTATGCCATGCCATGTGAAGATACAAGGGAGGCACAAAGAGCGGGCCAGGCAGACGCCGCCGCCTGAGCAAAGGCCCTGGGGTAGGAATAAGTTTTGTGTGTTCAAGGAACAAAAAGAAGGCCACGGGCTCTGGAGCAGAGCAGTTGAGTGGGAGAGGTGTGCGGGAGTCACGCCCGCAGAGCCTTGTCGCTCCAAATGCAAGGGGAAGACACGGCGGGTTTTAAACACGGGTGTATCAAGACGTAAGGTATAATTTTTCAAGGGCCCCTTTGGTTGTGCTGTGGCACACGGATTAGGGTGGCACAACGGAAAGAGGGATGGACTGGGGGCCTCTCGGGAGGATTCTCAGCAGCCCGGGCTCAAGGTGAGGTGGTGTCGGGTCACCTTCCCGGCTTGGGGAAGGGGGCAGCCTGGACAAGGAGGGAAGTGGGCACGTTCCGGATGAGCTTTAGCAGCGGAGTTCTAGGCTTCTTCCCCACTAGGAGGCTCTCATCAAGAGGCGCATTTCTAAGAGGGTCCCCTGGGGTAACTGCCTCCCTCACACCCCCACACCCCCCCCAGCACAGGCCCACAGCTCCAGAACTGCCTTTGTTTTCAATCTGCTCTGGTGTTTGTGATTAAATTGATCTGCATGTAATTGATGTTGCTTCTCGCCAACCTGCAGAGCGACCGTATCAATGGGGCCGCATTGTTTTTCCGCAACAAAATCTCCTCCCTTCCCCTTACCAGAGGAAGGGATGGGGGGGGGGGGAGGGGGAGGGGTGCAACCAGTAAGGAAAACAAAAATCTTGGCCCCTATAATCCTTCTGATTCCTAAAGAGTGTCAGCCAGGGTTTCAAGACAACACATGTTCCCAGAAAACAGCCCTGGCTTGGAGACAGGCAGTATCCCATTCAAATCCCAAACAGATAAATCACCGCTTCTCACCAGCTCTAGTTAGTCATGTCAGAAATTAGAAGAGCTTGCATATTCACTGCGGTTGGATTCTGTCACATTGGAAATGCTTATGATAATCGAGATGCAGCCTAAATGCGAAGTTGCGGTGTGTGTAAATAACCAATTATAAGGGTTTTTAAAGGAGAAGCTTGTTTGCTTCTGAGAGACAGATTCTCCCCAGTGGAACTCGCTCTTGCCTTTGCACGATATGGATGTAATTTCAAGTATCCCTGGGTGTTCTCCTTGTGCTATTTATTTAAGGTATTTATACAAGAATAAACTCTATCGAGATGAAGCAGGGTAGATTGAGAGAGGCTCTCGAAGCCAGAGTGATATTGATTACAATTGCAGAGGATTGTGGTGTCGGGTCACCTTCCCGCCATTGATTGTTGATTGCTCTATAACACCCTCTTCTCCAGCGCCCCCCCTCCCCTCCCCTCTGCCAATCACAGACACATTAATTGTGGGGACAAATTTAATCACTGCTCCCTTGCAGTACCGTTGTGATTCCCAGCCATTTTTCACACACAGTAAAACTGCGGTCCGGCTGCGGAAAGGGAAATCTGAGGGAAGCAGGGCGCTGCGGAAAGGCACAATGCATTTCCATCATTTAATGAGGAGAGCAGGAAGGCTAGTTAATACTCTCTGATTAAGCCAGGGCTCCGTCTGAGTGTTGGGCTGGGCAGAAGAATGCAGGATCGACTCTTTCAACTGCTAGGAAAATTCTCCCGTCTTTGTCAATAATGAGGGGCCCTCCACCCTCAGGGGTGGGGGTGTATGGCAGAAAAAACAGGCATGCAGATTAGCTACCTGCCTGCTTAACCAGGACTAATCACAGAAGGGCCAGGCCAGCACTTACCAACTGTGGTTGGTGTTAATTTCATTCTCTCAGTAGCCTGTCTTGAAACAAACAAACGAAAAGCCCAAAAAACAAAAAAACAGACTAAACAGTTTTGGACCGCAAAGATTTTCGTCTTGCCAATACAGATAGTTAAGTGAATCCTGAACTAATTTTGCAGAGTAGGGTCTGAATCCTTACCGGTTCAGGTTTTCTTAACGTCATGGCAACAGCATCGTCACTCTGCCAGCTGTCATTCATTCATCCATTCATTCATGTTATAAGAACTTTGGTGCTAAGTGCTGGGAATACAGGGGTGAACTCAACTTGCCTTCGTGGAGTTTATATCCTAGAAAGAGCAGTGCATTAAAAAAAATGTATTACTGTCGTAAGAACACAACATGAGTTCTATCTTCTCAACAATTAAAAAAATTTTTTTAATGTTTATTTATTTTTGAGAGACAGAGACAGAGACAGAGACAGAGCACGAGCAGGGGAATGGCAGAGAGAGGGTGGGAGACACAGAATCCGAAACAGGCTCCAGGCTCCGAGCTGTCGGCACAAAACCCAGCGCGGAACTCAAACCCACGAACTGTGAGATCATGACCCGAGCCAAAGTCGGATGAGCCACCCAGGTGCCCCTCAACAATTTTTAAAAGTGCAAGATGTAATTGCGGGCTGTGGGTGCAATGCTGGACAGCTCTCTAAAGCTTATTCGTCTTACTTAACTGAAACTTTATGCCTACTGATTAATAACGCTTCATTTCTTCCTCCCTCCAGCGCCTGGTAACCACCATTCCAGTCCTTGATTTTATGACTTTGGCTATTTTAAATGCCCCGCGTAAGTGGAATCATGCAGTACTTGTCTTTCTGTATCTGGTTTACTTTGCTAGCACAACATCCTCGATGTCCATCCATGTTTTTGCCCATGGCGGGACTTCCTTCTTTCCTAAGGCTGCGTGGTATCCCACTGTGTGCATATACCACATTTTCTTTATCCCTTCATCTGTCTCCGGGCATTCACGTTGTTTCTACATCTTAGCTGCTGTGAATAGTGCTGTAGTGGGCATACGGGAGCATACGAATGGTCAACAGGTATATGAAAACAAGGTTGTCGCCAATTATCAGGGAAATGCAAGCAAAAACCAGGATGCGATGTTACCTCCCCCATGTCAGGATGGCTTTGCCAAGAAAAACTAAACCAAACAATCCCAAGAGACAAGTGCTGGCGAGGATATAGAGAAAGCAGAATCTGTGAGCCCTGTTGGTGGGAATGCAACAGAGTGCAGCCACCGTGGAAAACACTACAGCAGTCCCCCCCCCCCCCCCCCACCGAAAGTAGAACTCCCGTGGGATCCAGCAATCCCTCTTCTGGGAATAGATCCAGAAAAACGTTGAAACCAGAATCTCCGAGAGACGTTAGCCGGTGCGCGCGCGCGCTCCGTGTGGGAGCTTTACAACGCACGTCAGATTTACCTGCAGGGGGTCGTGAAAATGTCAGTTGCCAGGCTTTGTCCCCCTCCAGAGCTTCTGATGCAACAGGTCTAGGGTCGGGCTCCAGAGCTGGCATTTCTCACCGGTGCCCAGGGACTGCTGCTACGGGTCCGGGGAACCCCACTTTGAGAACCACTTTGCACCCGTTGAAAGCAGTGGAGGTCAAGTCTGGTCGCCCTGTAAAAGCCACCTTTTGGAAGCTTTTCAAATATCCCAGTGCCCGGGGGCCCGGGGAGGGGGTGGGGGGCTGGGGGAAGCGGGTGGAGGTGCCCACTGCCAGCGATTCTGATTTAACTGGTCCGACCTGGGGTCTTTGCTTTCTGCAAAGAGCGCCCCAGGTGACCGGGCGCGGTTGAGTTGGAAACCACTTTGCTTAATGTGAATGTGAAGAGTAGAGGCTAAGAGTCTGATGGATATCCTCGGGCCCTCGGCTCCAGCCCTAGCCCCGGCACATGGCTCCGTCCTCCTGCCCTCAGTGTCCTCATCTGCGACGTGCATTGTCACGGGGAGCAAGGGAAGTAACAGCGATGCCTGGCGTGTAGCAAGCCCTCGGTACGTGCTGGTCCTTCGCCTTGCTTTTAACTGGGGCACTCAGCGGGTCTTTGCCAATTTGCACTTAATTACGGACTACGTTTCCAGTTAAACACCTTGCCTGTGAAGACACCACAGAGGCTCACCCTGTTTGCCTCCCTCCGATTTGCCATTTGCCCTGGTGCCTTCCAGAGGAATCCCTGCCGTCTTCCTTGTTCGTTCAAACACCAGTAATAAGGTCCTCGTGCTTCTCCAGCAGCCCCAACTTCGTAGCGAAAGGGTCTTGTTTGCAGCTGTGGAAACATTCCACATCCAGGGTAACTAAGCAGAACACCCCGCCCTGGGACGTGTCTAATACACGTGCTGGAGATGCGGTGCCAGGAAAGCAAATGGTACCCGAGAATAATTCCTCAAATGAGCCCCAGGCACGTAGTGAAAGCTGTCGGAAGCCAGAGGACACATTAAAAAAATTGTTGATTGACGGTCAAGTTTGTCCCTCTTTCTATTGCTTTCTCATGACCTCCCGTGGTGTGTGCTGTGCGAGTTTCTTTTTTTTTTTTCTTAAAGAGTCATTCACTTCGGGGTGGGGGGTGGGGAGAAGACGGAGGGGCCAAAACAAGAAGTTGGGGCGAGAGACTAGGGGTGTGTACACGAGGGCGAAAGGCACAGAGAGAGGGTCCTGGGCACGTCTGGAAAGGTTTGAGATGCCAAGGCCAGGAATCCGGAATCGTTTCGGGGTAGGGAAAAGCAGGAAAGTGGTTACAGGGTCAGTTGCCCAGAAGCGCTCAGAAAACAGCCCGACTTGCCTTTTACAACTCAGGTTACCTGGGGAGACGTGGCCTCCTCCTTGTGGGTCATCCACAGATGGAGACTGGGTAGCTGGCTGGTCGAGAATGCCAGCCCCGGGATCAGAAACAAGCCCGGGGGTGCCAGTCCTCACCGCCAACTCTTGCCAGGTTGTGTGACCTTGGATAAGTGCTTCACCTAGTTGATTTTGATTTTTCATCTGTAAAATGGGTATAAATATAGTCTGGTGGCCAGAGCACAGGGGTGTCACAAGGATTGAACATGAGATCAGGTCTGTGAAGTATTTAGGCTGCCTGGGGCATGGTACCCTCTGCTTTTCATCCATCCAACAACTGTTTATTTAGTAAGCCTGACTTTGTGCCCGGTCCCACTCAAGGAGCAGGTACACAGGCGTGAATAAGGCAGGCAATGCCCTTGCTCTCAAAAAACGTATATCCTATTACAGACAGGCTGAATAAACAAGGGTAGTGGGAGAAGCAGCACTAAATGCTTTGCTGAAAATTAAAATAAGGTGCCTCTTGTTGCTACTAAAATAGGGGTCTCTTTTCCACTGGGGGGGCAAGACAAGGTCTCTATGAGAGGGGGACGTTTACACACACATCTGTATGATGAAGAGGCGGCCATGCAAATATCTGGAGCAACAGCATTCTGGGCAGGGGGACGAGCATGTGCAAAGGCCCTGCGGCCAGAGTGCAGAGAGGGAGAGGCACAGAAAGGAGGCCGGGGTGGCTGCCGCAGAATGGACTAGGCAGAATGGTGCAAGGAGAGAAATGGTGCAAAGAGGCAGGAACCACATTGTGGAGGGCCTCGCGGGTTCTGGGAAGGATTCGGGTGTTCTCCTGAGTGCGGTAGGAAGCCCTGGGAGGGCTTGAACAGGTGGCAGAGTGACTTGGTCCGATTGCTCTTTGGAAGTGATCTGGGGCAGGGGTGAGACCGGAAGAGGGGGAGCAAGCAGGGAGGGAGCTCCAGCCATCTTGCAGGGTGGGTGCTAGCAGCCTAGCTGGCCTGCCAACTTCGCTTTTAGCCTTCATGTCCTCACTGGGGATGGCAGTGGGGGAGGGGGGGTGGGGGGCAAAGCCTCTAGTCGAACCCTGTCCCCCCACCCCCCAGCCCAGCTGCAATGCCTGGAGCATGGGTGTGACCCCCCTCGCTGGGACTCCCCCTGCTTCAGTGAGTCGAGCTGAGATGCAGCGGAGAGAAACACCCCCCCCCGGTTCCTGGGTCCCTAAGCACCCCCCTTACCCCCCTCCGCCACCGTTTCCTGCAGGGGAGAGGCGCACTGGTCTTCAGCTGGCCGGCCGGGAAGCGGCTCTCTGAAGGGACAGGTTCGCCCGGCGATGGTGCTGGGCGGTTTCCAGGGGTTTTCTGGATCACTCCTGCTCTTGGAAGCAAGTACCTCACCAACATGTGTCGGAAACATGCGCTCTCTGCCTGCTGGCTGGACACCCGGCCAACTGTTAGGAAGTTGCTTGGAATTTGCACCTCCCTCTTGCCGGGCCCATCTGGTTGGGGACCCCAGAGGGGCCCGAGCCCTGACGTCCAACCGGCCCTCTCACAGGCCTGGGTCGAACTGAAGGCCGCAGGCCTTTGGGGTCAAAGGAATTAGGGAAAGAGGGAGAGGAAGTGTGGCTCTGCAGAAAGGGTCCCCCATCTATGCAAGGTGGTACAGAGTCCCCTGGCAGGTGACAGCCCGGCTCTATCGAACCAGGCTTCTGGGAGCCCCCGCTCCCCAGCCTGTTTCACCCAACCAGAGAATTAGATTTTCCATTAAAATAAATTTCTCCTCCTTGGCTGACGTCTTAGCTAAGCCCCCAACCTGAAAATCACTCCCGGTTCTCTGCTCTTTTTTTTTTTTTTTTTTTTTTTAGCTACCTTTGTATTCCTTCAATTTTTATAGCCGATCATTTTATACGTGAACCAAGTACTAAACAAGCATTATTACTGCTTTGCGCACCGTGCACCACAGAGGCATAAATCCCACATTAACCTCATCCTAAGGAGCGGCTGAGTGCATTTTAATAAATGTCCCAAATGGTTTTAGTGTCTACTAGTCAAACGGAATAAAAAATGCACGCGCATTACGGGATGTTATGAACCTTTCTATCAAAAGTAATAATAAACAGACTGCTTGTTGAGCTTGGTGATTGGGTTACACTTTTAAACAGTATATTGAGAGACAAATCAAGGTAGAGCCGAGATGATTATGTGATATGATCCGGGGGGGGGGGTGCTATTTGAGCAGGTAGACCTCCCTCCCGCCTGGCGATGCGCATGCATTCCGAGCTCTCACCCCAAACAGTATCAAGAGAAACGAGCAAATTAAGAAATCTCTGCTGCACCCGGATCTTTAATATAAGCAGCCAGATAAAGGCAGGGACGCACATCATTTGTCAGTTGAATAAAAATTCAGATGAGGTATTTTCCTGACGCTGTGCCAGGCACCATTAGGAAAGCATTTTATTTTCCCGTGTCAGTGACGGCATGCGGTTGGGGCCAAACTTCATCAGCCCACAAGGTGTTACTTGAAATCACGCACAGCGCGGACTTCTGGCTTGGGTAGCACGTCCAGATGCATGTCCCCGGCCTGCCTTTCTCCCTTCCCTCTATGGGCTTTCCACCCAGAAAGCTCCAGAAGTTAATTCGCCATTTTGGTCATCTATCCAGAGTAGATAAAGGGTCACGCCGGTGGCCGCTTTGGACGTGCAGATGTTTTAGTTTGGGCACATCTGTAGGCAATCACGCTGCTTTCTGGGCAGGAACGGTGTTTTATTATGGGATTATATGTGTAATCTTGGATAAATAGTAGAAATTGGAGTACTTCAGTTGGAAGGCTTGTTTTCTCTCCCAGAGAGCAGTGTAAATAGCAAACCAGAAATCATTCGCTCGTCATTGAAGCAATAATCGAACTGGCCAGTCTCCTTCCTTCAGGCTGGATGGGGGGGGGGGGGGGGGGTCAGTGTGAAACTCGGGGCAAGCACGTTGTCCAAGGGGGTCAGGCCGGGTGCGGGGTGGGGCTCTTCCCGGGAGGGGGCTGGCTTTTGCTACCTGGCCACCTAGGGGATCGGGATCGTGTCTCAGAGCCTCATTGCGGTTCTGGAGCGCGGTCTCTTCTTCCACCCCTGGCCCCAACGTCTTCCCCACCAAGTGTGAGAAATGCTGAAACGTGGAGCCAGGGCAGAGGCGGGCGGGGCTGTTGTTACTGATACCTTTCTCCAATTCTGGTAATGCACATAATGATGTTACTCAGTTTTGTTTTACATTTCCAAAACAGATGTACCAAATCCCTGTAAAGCGATCTATGGTAATGCACTTAATTTTAATCTTCAATGTTAAAAGTAAAAACCGATCACTTAAAGCAGAAACATGTGTCACTTCTCCGTAAGTTGGCCCCGGGACCCAGCCTCCTTCTTGCCACTCAACTGTTTTGGCTCTGTTGTTGGCCTTCTCGTCATTCTGTCCTTCCTGTTACTGTCCCTCTTCTCTCTCACCATAAGGCGTTTCTCAAGGGGCTTCCCGACTACTAAGCGTCCTCTGTAGCTTGCACACACTTCTAACCTTGGGTGTTTCCCCGTATCCCAATGCTTGTTGCTCTGGGCTCCAGTGAATAGGCTCTGAAAAGCGCACGCCCACCATACTTAGGAAAGGTGGAAAAAGATATCTCAAAGTCAGGTTCGATTGTAGAGAACCACTGTAATAAACGGTCCGTGACAAAGGAGCGCTCCCTGACCAAGATGCTGGCTAAATCTTAAGGCAAGTTGGGTGATGATTCCCAAATATCTTTGCCCGTAAGGGCTCGAGTAAAAGCCCTGAGTTTTTCTTCTAGAAAATGGGCTGTGGCTTCTTAACGTCTAGGTCAATGCTGCTCTGAGGCTCAACAGAGGTGGCGATCGGGGTGTGGGGTCAGCCTGCAAATAGCAAAGGAGTCTGTAATGTAAGAAGAGGCATGCCCTAGTGATGGTCAGAAGGGTTTGAAATGGTGGGAGGCAAGGTAAGAATTTCTCTTCCAGTGCAAGACATCAGATCCCCAAACTTCGCTCATTGCCAGCTGAGTGTCCCACGCCACGCCAAGTATTTTGTGTGTAGTAGGGCTCTTTGACAGCTCTGTGGGCGGGACTGGAGGCAGAGGAGATGTTGGTCCCTTTCAGTTCTGAGGCTCTGTCCGTTGCTCGGCTTCCTGGACGGTGGCACTGCTGAGGCATCGCGTCCCGACGCGGGCCTCCCCTTCTGCTCCTCGTGGTTTCTGTTCCATCCTTTTCTTTCTAAATGCGTCTGCATCCGAGATTCAGATGACTCCTTCCCCCCTTCTCAGATCCCACGTTCCTTATCTGGGCCAAAATCTGGAGAGCTCTTTCCTTCAGGTGAAGCCCGTCCGAGGAAAGGGCGGGAGGCCTTGTGGGACGAGACCAGCAGCATCAGAATCTCCTGGAGGACTTGTGAAAACACAGTTTTCTGGGCCCCACCTGCAGAGGTTCTGGTTCCGCGGGCCTGGGGTTGGGCCTGGGAATCTGCACTTCTAACAAGCTCCCAGGTGTTGCCGGTGTTCCGGGGACCATATAAGCAGCAGTGATAAGACTCTTGGTGTCTTCAGGCCCTCTTCATCTTGACTGGTAGGTTCTGGAACGTGGAGAGGCCGGATGGCACCAGTGGAGATATTTTCCTAAGGGAGCTTTGGAAATTAAAGGCGGAGGAAGGGTCCTGTGGCCCCCCAAGAGCCTGTGTGCTGCTCTTGGGCTGTTGGGGGTAGAATCATCTCGGCTCTAACCATACATGGAGGGTCCTGTTCTCCGTCCAAAAACAACACGACGAACAAGAATTCAATTTGGCAGGGGTACTTTCTGTTTAAGCATACTTTCTCTTAATTTGATCACCCATGCAAGAGCCTTCCAGACATTTGGATGTTAGTTTTTAGAAATTCTGCTCATTTTCTCAGATAGTTTCACTCTTCAACATTTGGTTGGGGGAGGGCGGCTGAGAGGTAGAGACTTATACATTCAGATGGACATTATTCAACTAGAAACTGGAATTCCCAGCTAGTAGTTAGAAAGATTCTGGAAAGACACAGAAAAGGAGTTGTGGAAAGACACGCATTTGGGAGCCACGCCCACCTCCCTGGCATTTCCAGACCTGCCGCTCACGGGTGTGTGGTGCTGGGCCAGTCGTCTGATGCTCTCGGAGCCTCAGTTTCCCCATCTGGAATGTGTAATCAACAGCTACCCTCCAGGGCCGCCGTCAGGGTGAGAGGTGATGCACGGGCAGCTGAAAGCACACGCTGGAACCCCAGGGAGCCCTCAGTGACCGTCATCTGCCATCAGAATGTTGTCCTCACTATTTTTCTTATCATTTTAACATTTGCCCACCCAATGTGAATTCATTTATGTCGCAGAGTACTGAGAGAATTAGAACATCTTAAGACTCATCCATTTTTCTCTTTAAGATAATTGTGTCAAGGGGCACCTGGGTGGCTCAGTCGGTTAAGCGTCCAGCTTCGGCTCAGGTCATGATCTCGCGGTTCGTGAGTTCGAGCCCCGCGTCGGGCTCTGTGCTGACAGCTCAGAGCCTGGAGCCTGCTTTGGATTCTGTGTCTCCCTCAATCTCTCTCTCTCTCTCTCTCTCTCTCTCCCTCCGCTACTCACATTATGTCTCTCTCTCTCTCTCTCTCAAAAATAAAGAAACATTGAAAAAATTTAAAATAATCTGTGTCAAGAGGCCACATGAGTAATCTCAACCTGGGATAATTCTATCCCTTGGAGGGGGGGCATTTGATAAGGTCTGGAGATATTTGTTTGTTTTTCATACTTGAGGACTTGCTATTATTATCTAGAAGGTGGAGGCCAGGGATCCTGCTAAACACCCTGCAGTGTCCTGGGCAGCCCCCAGGACAAGGGACCATCCAGCCCAAAATGTCAAGAGTGCTGCTTTTTTTTTTTTTTTTTTTTATTCTCCCACTCACTGTATTTTCAGAGTATACAATGCAAAACAGGCCTTTCAACTCTAAGATACACAAATATGCTATCAACTTTATAAATGTTCAAGGTAGGTAATGGGCCAAGTCCTTTTAAGTACAGGTGCTATCTCTTGCACATTTTCTGAGTTGGCAAAGGAGCTCAGGCCCTCATACCCTTACTCCTGGATCTGTTACGTGGCTTTCAAATGTACGGGTAAGAGAGGTAGGGGTGCTAAAGAACTTACACCCAGACCAGAAGAGAAAAGCAGTTGTTAGTATTTAATGAACCTCTCCCCATGTGGCTTCAGGCTACCAGGACACAGGCTCCCCCCACACCCTTAATCTTCTGCTCAGCTCTTCTACTGAAGAATTTGGCCTTCACGATGACAGGCTGTTTGGGGAGCTTTCCCTTTCCCAATACTTTGTGGTAGCCCGATCGCACCACATCAATGATAGGAGCAGCTCCAGTCTTGTTTTTGGCAGCATTTACCCGTGTCTGCTCACTGACCAAGGTCCACGGTTTATCAAGGTTAACAGTTGGGCAGAAGCTCTGGTTCCCTTTTAAGTGGTAATGCCTCATACCAACTTTTCCAAAGTAACCTGGATGATATTTGTCAAAGTTGATCCTGTGGTGATGCATGCCACCAGCATTACCCCGGCCTCCTGGGTGCTTCCGGTGCTTGCCAATGCGGCCGTGGCCATGGCTCACGTGGCCCCGAAGCTTCCAGGTCTTTCTCAGTCTGGATGGCACGTCGGCGGCCCAGAAGAAAAACTTTTTTTAATTTTTTAAGTTTATTGATTTATTTTTAGAGAGACAGACAGCGAGCGGGAGAGGGGCAGAGAGAGAGAGAGAGGGAGGGAGAGAGAGAATCCAGCAGGCTCCACACTGTCCGTGCAGAGCCCGACGTAGGGCTCGAACTCACAAACCGTGAGATCGCGACCTGAGCCCCAAACCAAGAGTCAGACGCTTAACCCACTGAGCCCCCCCCCCCCCCCCGGGCGCACCAAGAGTGCTGCTTTTGAGAAGCCCTTGGCTGTATCTTTGTGGTTCTAGGATGTAAAAGAAAGAAAAAAAAAAAACAACCCAAGTTATTACGTATTGAGCTTTTTCTATGTGCCAGACATTGGGTTTGGTGTTCTACTTGTTTAATCTGTACAGAGACTGTGATGTGGGTGTTGTGACCGACCCTGGTGTGCAGAAGAGAAGCCTGTACTCAGGACGGACCGCTGGGCTTGAATGTACGCCCTCTTCCTTCTCCAGTCCCTGTGCCCGTGTGTTTCCGTTCTGCCAGCATGCTTGGACCGCCTGCTTTGTGCCGGGCTCTGCCTTGAGCCACAGGGACAGAGCATGAGCAAGATGGGTCGGGTGCCGGTGAGGGAGGGGTCCCCATCCCGGCCTGGTGTGGGGGACAGAGGGTGACAGCTGCTGTGATCTGACCCTGTGAAAGGGAACCGTGGACCGTCCCGCCTGCCCCGAGTTTGGGAGGGAGGGGTCCTAGGGAGGGACACCCCAGCTCATTTCTGGACACAATCCGTTTCCGGGGACAGCAACATGAAATGAAAAACACTGTCTAGGCTGAGAAAAAAACACTCTTTCCTGCCCTCCCAATGCACATCCCCCGCCACCATGACTCCGTCTGCATGGAGGAGGGTGGATGAGAAGGGTTGCTCCGCAGTCACACAGACCTGTGTTGAACCGCTGGGTAGCCCTGGGCAGGTGGTCTGACCTCTCTCCGCCATAGTTTCCTTGTCCAGGCGGCGAAACAGACAAGGTTAACACAGTGGCTATAACCACAGCTCACAGCGTCAGGGGCTGGCGATCCTGTGCGTCACCTCATTTAACCCCTGCGGGGCGCCCATGGGACCAGACTGAAGCCAGTGAGACCCTCGCTGCAGATACGAGATTGAAGGAGGTGCCAAAGCACTCAATAATCAGGAAAATATTTTTCGATGTTTATTTATCTATTTATTTTGAAGGCGGGGGGAGGGGCAGAGAGAGAGAGGATCCCAAGCAGGCTCCACGCTGTCAGCGCAGAGCCCGAGGCGGGGCTCGATCTCAGGAACCATGAGATCACGACTGGAGCTGATGCCAAGAGCTGGAGGCCTCACCGACTGAGCCACCCGGCTGCCCCAAGAAAAAGAAGATTTTCGCGCAGTTTTTAAACAGCAAATGCAAAAAATAAAAAATAAAAATAAATAAATAAATAAACAGCAAATGCAAAAAGAAATCCGTGGCGAACAAACTGTCGATATGTGCAGACGGCCCTGCTGTGATTCAGCCTCACCCGAGTCCTGGCTCTGCGTCACCCCATCCATCTACGGATGAAGAAACTGAGGCTTTGGGGGACGACGTCTCCTCCTGCTTTATAATCGAGGAGCCGTGCCAAGGCAATGGCCTTCAGTCTGCTCCGAACAGCCCTCTGTGGGCCTCCGTTCACTCACTCTTCACGGGGGATCAGGAAAAGAGACGGTAACTTGCAAGGAAACAGGGGCAGCTGGGCCGCTGGGCTGCAGACAGCGTCACCACTTAACATGCATCAAGAACCCGCAGCCTACTTTGAAATCGAAATGTACCAGGAAGCCTCCTGGTCAACTTAGCTCTTTCATCTTTTGGGGGCACCTGGCTGTACTTCAGACAGAAATCGGACGAAGCAAAGACAAGCCCATTGTCAGTGAGCGCAGATGGGAAGGAACGGAGAATTGGACACCAGAAGGGAGCATGTGGCTACTTGAAAGACATCACCCGGGGAAGGAGGAAGGAGCAACACATAATCGTATTTTTCTTTTTCTTTCTGTTTTTTTTTTTTTTTTCTTTTAATGACTTTCACAAACATGAGTTCATCTATTCATGGCAAGATAGAGATGGTGATTTTTATTTTACTATTAAAAATGTAAGCACAGGGAGGGTCTGGAATTAACCTCCGGTGGGTGATATGGCGGCTCCTTCTTTCGGGGTCAGGGAGGCTTAGGACTCAGGTCCTCTCCTCCCTTTCCCGTAGGGTTTGTTTCCGGGCTGGTCTCGGGCTCGCTTAAACCTACACGATGTGGCCAAAGAGAGGCTGAATTATTCACAACAGCCCAGAGGTGGAAACGGCCCAAGTGTCCTCGGACCGTGGATGAGCGAAATGTGGTCTGATCATTCAATGGAATATTATTCAGCCTTAATAAAAGGGAGGGACATTCTCACACCTGCTACAAAAGGGATGAACCTTAAAGGCCTTATACTAAGTGAAATAAGTCCGTCACAAACGGGCAAACGTTTCCCCTTCTATGGGATACCAGAGTAGTCAAATTCCCGGAGGCGGACGTGGAATAGCAGCTGCCAGGAACTAGGGGGGAAGGAAAAAGGGGGCGGTAGTGTTTTATGGGTACAGTTTCCTTTGGGGAAGGTGGAAAAGTTCCGGAGATGGATGGTGGTGATGGCGACAGGGCCACTCGAATGTACCTACTGGTCACCGAACTATACCCTTAAAAATGATTCAAGTGGAGGGGTGCCTGGGTGGCTCAGTCGGTTAAGCGTCCGACTTCAGCCAGGTCACGATCTCGCGGTCCGTGAGTTCGAGCCCCGCGTCGGGCTCTGGGCTGATGGCTCAGAGTCTGGAGCCTGCTTCCGATTCTGTGTCTCCCTTTCTCTCTGCCCCTCCCCCGTTCATGCTCTGTCTCTCTCTGTCTCAAAAATAAATAAACGTTAAAAAAAAAAATTTTTAAAGAAAAAAAATGATTCAAGTGGTAACTTTCATGCTTTTAAATTTTATCACAATAAAAATAAATTGGGGGGGACTCCTGGGTGGCTCAGTTGGTTAAGCGTCCAGCTCTCGATTTTGGCTCAGGTCATGATCTCATGGTTCGTGGGTTCGAGGCCCATGTCAGGCTGACAGCTCAGAGCCTGCTTGCGCGCTCTCTTTCTCTCTCTCTTTCTCAAAATAAAGAAATAGGTAAATAAACTTTAGAAAAAGAAAATGTTTTTTTTTAAAAGCAATAAAAATAAATTTTTGAAAAACTTGAGGCCGGGGGAGTGGAGCCTGGGCCTGAAGGGGCTTGCAGTTTCTGCCTTGGTTCTCTTAGAACACGGCCCCGAGACTGCCACGCAAGGAAGCCGGTCCAACCTTCCAGAGGGTCAGGAGCCCCTCGGAGAGGCCCTGAGGCACCTAGCGGACACCCAGGGTGAGCGAGGTCAGCGGGGACTTTCCAGCCCGGCAGGACCTCCCGCTGATTGGTGTCAGCATGACTGAGTCCCGGCAGAACCCGAGGAAGAAATGCTCGGCCGATCCACGGGACCAGGAGAAAGAAGAATATTGTTCCTTCAAGCCGATCCGCGTGTCTTTCCTTTTAGCTACTAAACATCGTTCTCCACTCCTGTGTCCGTGGTTTTGGGGAGGACACATATGTTGTTACTCCCTCCAGCTCCTGTTGGGGATTATACGTTTTCCTTTTAAAACACAAAACAAGAGGGGCGCCTGGGTGGCGCAGTCGGTTAAGCGTCCGACTTCAGCCAGGTCACGATCTCGCGGTCCGTGAGTTCGAGCCCCGCGTCAGGCTCTGGGCTGATGGCTCAGAGCCTGGAGCCTGTTTCCGATTCTGTGTCTCCCTCTCTCTCTGCCCCTCCCCCGTTCATGCTCTGTCTCTCTCTGTCCCAAAAATAAATAAACGTTGAAAAAAAATTAAAAAAAAAAAAAAAAAAAAAAAAAAAAAAACAAAACACAAAACAAGACCATCCATTTCATTGTCACACTGTAGCCAGGAATTTCATCCTACCAAATTTAGTGATTGCTTGGAGGGCCAGAAAATAAAATATGAACCTTGAGTTTCATACCACCCTAAAGGCTCATGGGTGTCACATGAACACCTGTCTCCAAGCTGAGGGCTCTCTCCCCTAGGAACCCCACCCCCCCCAAATCCTTCACTGACTAAAGGTAATCATTTTCCTATTGCCCCAGAGGAGGCCAAGCTCCTAGGAAATCCATTGTTTACACTTCTCCAGGTTGAACAATAACTTAACAGAGGCTTTCTTAACCGATTAAGTTAGAGTTTAGGTCAATGAAACATGGACCCTCACACGCTGCTGAAGGAGAAAGTACGTGGGACGACCTTTCCGGGGACAGTGTGGCAATCTTGACCAAAAGAACAACAAAAAAATACATATCCCAGGTCCCCCCACATTTCGCTTTTATGGATTTGTCCTAAGTAAATAATTGTGGATATGAGCTAAGATTTAGCTGCTCCAAAGTCCACCACGGTATCGATTATATTAATGAAAACTTGGAATAACCTGTATGTCCAGCAAAAAGGGATTGGTTAAGTGTTTTAAGCTACAACCATAGTGGGGAATGCTATGCAGCTGTTACAATTCTGTTATGGAAGACTACCCAGTGTTATAACTCACTTTTATGAAAACATGTGTTTAAGTGAGATCATACTAAATTGTTTTATTGAGATATTGGTTCACAACAGATTATGAGCATCTTTTTATAACCCTGGGTAGTTTTCTATAACAGACCTTTAACAGCTGCATAGCATTCCCCACTATGGTTGTAGCTTAAAGTCTTTAAACAATCCCTTTTTGCTGGACATATAGGTTATTCCAATTTTTCATTAATATGTCACATACGTATGTATACATACACGTATATATACATATATGTGCATATATACATACATACGTATGCATAAAGTACAGAAAGATATATACCAAAATGTTAACAATGGTTGCCTCTGGGAGACAGAATTAAGATTGATTTTAATTTCCTTCCCCCCCCAATAATTCCATAACTGAGTGTAAAATTAAACATTCTACACTCCGTGGTTTTTACTTTTGCATTAGGAGGAAACCCAATAAAAGAGACAGTGACATGCAGCTGGAAATACCCATCAAACAAAATACGTAGTTTTAATCACGGACGAGAAGCTGGGAAAACGTTGTCCTTCTTCCCTGGCCCAATTTTTTTTTTTTTTTTTTTTTTTAATGCGCGATTTGGGAGCAGTGAAGCCAGGCGGCCAAGACTCTGCTCTGGAGCAGAGGAGAGAGACGTTGACGACGCGGTGGGATCAGTAAGGGACATCTGTCCACGCAGCTTCCCACAGATCCTTGTTTAGGGAGCACGGCTCAAGGAATCTCAATGTGGTCTCCATCTGGATGGCCCCGGGCAACTGGATGAATACAGCGGCCCATGGAGCCAAGTTCCCGGATTGGAATCCTGGTTTTGCCTGTTACCAGCTTTGGGTCTTAGACAAGACAGACTCCAGACTTTTGTTTACATGAAGTAGGCTCAGTCACCATCTTGTACGTAGTGGTCCATCAGTCAGTGAAAGAATTGAAGACAGACGTTTTCTGGGCACCTATGATTGATGTGTTTTCCCAGAAGAAAGCACTGGAAGTAATTTAAAAACACCCAGGACCAAGGAAGACTCTTCCTGGGTGAGTCAGTGGTTCACCCTTTCCTGCCCTCACGGGAGCCTCGAGTGGGCTCCCTGGGCATTCCCAGGCTGACAAAGACCCGGCGCCCTTAGAACGAACTCATTCAGCCCAGACTCTGTGTCAGGTGCTGAAACCCCCAAATGGCTTCTGGAGGGGTCAAGGCGTAGAGGGATAGCCTATCTGTGCCCCACATGGAGAGGCCAGAAGGAAAGACAAATGTTTTAAACTCCCAGCCACCCAGCCTCCTGTTCTTGATATTTCCCTAACATATGCTAACATATGCTTTCCTCAGGAACTTCAAAAACCTGCTTTTAGCAGCAATGAAAGTAGGACCATGCGTCCAATTCAACCCGAAGCTTCAAAGTTTCCCTCTAATACCATTACCTCATGTACAGAAGAAAATGTAAATCTAAAATATGCTGGTGATTATAACCTTTCTTCCTGACAGACACTGTAATATAAATGCACATAAATTGAATTTCTTCTTTAAAGAAATTTGAATACCTTTGGAGCATTTTAGCAAATCATCTGCAGCCCTCGTGGCACCACATCAATGATCTGTGGAAAAGTGATCTGTCTGTAGCATGACTTCTGCAATAGAAGGATGGAGCGGGGCCGGAACATGCCAAGAAAAATAGGACGTACTTTATTGATATTCAAAGTTTATTTTATTAAACTTGCACAAAAGACAGAGACGCGGGGAGCTGGTGCTACCAGGGAAGGAGCTTCAAGTATTAACTCCCTCCGTCCTGCTCCTATCACCCGCCTGCCCAAATTGGGGAGAAAATGAAGAGAGGAGGGTAACTGCAGACCTGTCGTCCTGTTTCACTTCGACTCTGCCGCCGGGGCTGCGTGCTGGGGCCCTGTGTTAACTGTGAAATCAGAAATGGTAATGGTGGTGAGTGGGAACGGGAGGCTCTGATGCGTCTGATAAGAGTTCTCGGGGCCCAGATGTCCCTGGGGGGGGGGGGGGGAGAGGGGGGAGGGAAGGAATGTTTGAACTGTGTGTGCTTACCAGCTTGCACCCAGATGGGAAGGCAGCGGCTCTGGTCTCCCGTGCTCTTGGGGGGCTGAGCTCGGCCTGTCGGGGATTGACGGCTGATGGTCACCGCTAGGCTGGCAGAGCTGAAAAGAATAATAACCAAAACATGCGTCCAGCCCTCAACCCTTTGCACCCACGGCCGGGGCTCTGGTCCTGTGCCTCTCCGGGTTCACCGTTCAACTCTGGCTTGGCATTTGAAAGTGACCAGAGCGCTGCCCCCAGTGCCTCTCTGGGTGTGTGCCCAGTGGGTCCCCAGGGCCGCTGAGGCTGTGGTTTGGGTGCTCGGCCTTGGCTCGGCGGCCTGAAGTGACCCACCGTCGAGAAACCTCTGGGATGTTAGGACAGTCGCTGGTGGATTGGGGCGGGGGGCGGGGGGGAGTTTCCGGTTAGAAACGTTGTTTGGTGCACCTCATCTGAAAATGCCGGGGCTGCATTTGCAGAGGACCACTGTCCTCCAAGAGCAAATGTGGTGTATTCCCTGTGGGCCCTGTGCCCCGAGGGAGCCACCACAAATAATGAAACGAAGGTGGGTCCACTTTCTCCATCACCTCCTGGCTCGGGGGTCCCAAAGCTTCACCAGACACATTCCTGCAGCCCAGAAGCCAGCTGAGGCTACAAATCCTTCGGGCTGCCTGAAGGAGACATCGGGGCACCCCTTTCTTGGGCTGCCGGCCCTACGTTACTTCAGGCTCCTGGGCGGCTCTGCTTGGATCCATCGGGGCGGGTACCGTCACCCCCCCTTACAAAATAAAGCCACCAACCCCGATCAGGGACAGGACTACTATGAGGGTGAGAAGGTCTGCAGGGGCAGCAGGAGAGGAGAGTGATTCAGAGCAGGGCCTCTTACCCGACTGCCCAGGTTAGAATCTCACCTCAGTTTGCTTGTCAGTGACATGGGGATAATGCTACGAGGCCACACCACACGAAATTGCCATCAGAGTGGGTCAGAAACAGCCATTTCGTGGCAATTGCATATGGTTCGTGCTCAGGGTACCCACCCACAAGTCATGGTGAAATTAATGAACAGGAACATGCATAGCACCTAGAAATGTGCAAAGCACATGGTAAGAGCCTAGTAAGTGTTAGTTGTTCTGGTGTTTACTCCGACCTGTCACTCTCCTGCCCAAGGGAGAATTAGTCCTCGGAGGGGCTCATTTCCCTGGGGATCGTCTAAACTCATGGGATTCGGGGAGGAGAGAAGATTCAGATGACCCAGATCCGCCTCTCCTCCTGTCCCTTCCTATCCCACTCAGAGCACTGAGCCCAGCAGCCTTGCACGGATCATCTCGTGAAGAATGAATTCATTTGGCCAGGGCTGAGTCAAGGGTGAGGTAGGTGAGGCAAAATTTACGTGGGGACCGGAAAACCCAGGGATCCAGATAAACGATATTTTGTTTTGTTGTCAAAAAAAATTTTTTTTTTTTAAGTTTACTTATTTTGAGAATCAGAGAGAGCGGACGAGGGGCAGAGAGAAAGGAAGAGACAGAATCTCAGGCAGGTTCCCTGCCGTCAGCGCAGAGCCCCATGTGGGGCTCAAACTCACAGACCGTGAGGTCATGACCTCAGCTGAAGCCAAGAGTTGGATGCTCAACGGACTGAGCCACCCAGGCGCCCCAAGATAAATAATATTTTAATGCAATATTAAAAAAAAAAAAACTTTTTAAATGTTTCTTCTTTTAGAGAGAGCAAGCCAGGGAGGAGAAGAGAGAGAGGAAGAGAGAAATCTCAAGCAGGCTCCGCGCGGTCAGCGCTCATCCCTGTGCGGTCTCGAATTCACAAACTGAGATCGTGACCTGAGTCGAAACCAGGAGCTGGGCTCTTCACCGACGGAACCCCCCGGGCGCCCCATGAATGCAATGTTAACAACAAATCAAAACCAATGCCAAAAAAAAAAAAAAAAAAAAATCCATGACGAACAACAACATAGCAGAGTTTAGAACAGCACGCGACAGAGCAGGGGCTGGCGAGGGAGGTGAGCCCGCCGTGGGCAGGGGCGGGGACGGTGCAGGGGAGAGGCTGTGGGGTGGGGGCCGGCGAGGGCAGCCCTCCCCCCCCCCCCATTTCCTCTGGAGTCAGCAGTATTGCCGCTGCGCCTTCTTGTCTGTCTGTTACTTCCAGGTGGGGCGCTCATGAATTTTGAGAATTTATTTTTGTTTGAAAAAGATCCAGCGCCCCAACGACAGGTCACGTGACGCTGCGGCGGCCTGTCGGGCCGCGGTCTGCCCCCGCTGACAGCGCTTATTGCCATCACATAATTGCTTGTTAGACTGAACTGTACTGATTTATGGGGGATCAATCTTTCTGCTGGTCTCCGTTCCACGGGGTCCCTGCCAGGAGGTTGTCAGAGAAGCTCATTTTACCGGGAGACAGCAAACAAACAGGGAAACAGGCACTTGCAGATGTGGAGGCCAGAGAACGCTGTTGTCCCCCCCCCGCTCCATCCCCCCAACCCCCCCCCCCCCCCAGCCTCCTATACCTTCCATCATGAACAGCCACACGGGCCACAAGTGAGCGGAGGAGCTCTCCAGAAGAGCCCGGACTCCTGCCCAGGCCACCTGACTTGTCCCTGCACCCCGCCCCCCCCCCCCCCCCCCCCCCCCCCCCCCCCCCGTCTGGAACACATCAAAGGACGTGAAATAAAGGACGTGCAGCTTCCCCGAGTTTCTGCTCCTTAGCAGACCCTGAGGGAGTTTACTAAGGGGAATTTGTAAAGCTCTTCACCTTACAGGAGGCAGCAAGGCTCCGGTGGGGGCCGGTGGGAGGCAGCTGGTCTGCGGAGGCGGTGCACCTTGAAGGCTGAGACAGCGTCGGAAGTCAGACCGCGGATGCGAATCCAGGCTCGCGGGCTTTCTGGCTGTGTGGTCCTGGACAGGTCCCTGCACCTCGCCAAGCCTCAGTTTCCTGATCTGTGAAATGGGACTTCTTCCGTGAGCTAGTTACCATGAGAAAAGTTGATGTGTGTGAAGCCATGGGCCCCGTGCCTTGCATACAGTAAGTGCTTAATAAATGCTGGTGACCTACCCCCCCCCCCCCGAAGGTCACAGTGCTACACGGAGAACCACAGGTGTCTCCCTATCTGTACTGCTATTTAGCCTGAACTCTGGGAAACGGGGCACATTGTCTTCTGCCTCCAGCCAATGTCTGCTATCTGTGAAGTTCAAAACACAAAGGTTTCTAATGAAAGGATGGGATGGGGAGCTGGGAAGTCTGGCTCCCAGTCCCCGACCTTGAGCGGGTCCCTTTCCCTCTGTGGCACACAGATTTCTCACTGGTGAAAAGAAAGCTTGCCTGGAAACAGCATTTCTGGAGGTTTGCCCCAGGACCCTAGGAGTGTGGCAAGTTTTATAGCTCAGCGGGGCAAAGGAAGAGGGAGGAAGGTATCTGGGGTCAAATTCATTTAGGAAAAGTTATCAGCAGGCAAACCAAGCCCCACACAGAACTTCTTCAGAGTCCTCACGTGTTCAGCATTTCCGGGATCTGTCTGCCCTCGGAGCCCATCCTTGGCAGAAGGGATGGGGAAGCCACTCTAAAAACTGCTGGACTGAGGTCTTTTGTAAGTCTGTCTACACCCGGGTGTGATTCACGAGGCTGACCTAGGAGCAGCTAACTGCTTTGCTGGGCTCTTTCTCAGTCTCCTGTGTGGGCAGGAAGTCAGGGTGCAGCCCGGAATTTTCCAGGATGGACAGAGCCCCTGGCAGGAACAGAGTCCTTCCCCGTGACCCAGTGGTCTCTTCCAGCTTCACCAGAACAGGAATGGGCCTGGGGAAGAAACGTCTGGGCCCCTCAGTTCAAGGTCTCAATGCAGAGGTCTTTGTTCAGGGTAACGTGAGGGCCCAGGAAGTTATGCCAAGGACTGTGTTAGGTCCATCAGAAAAGCAACCCTCCCCCTATCCTAAATGGAAACCCTCTCGGGGAAGCTAACATCCATGATTTTCCTAAGACTTTGAAGAAGATGGGGTGACTGAAGACATCCACCCCGTGCTGTGGAGGCTGGCAGACTAGGTTTTGTCTACTTCCTTAATCAACAGTTCACTCATTCATTCAGCACGTTTATAATGAATACCCAGTATGGACCAGGCAGCGTCCCAGGCACTGGGGATATAGCAGTGAACACATACAAAGTCCCCGGGCTCTCTGAGCTTACATTCCTAGGCCAGGAGAGAGTAAACGAAGACATTATAGGTCAGGAGAAGGTGATACATGCTAGGAAGAAAAATGAAGCGGGTTAAAGGGATAGAGGAATTAGGGGCATATTTTCAATAAATGGAAAGCCCTGTAGAAAGTACTCACCATTCTAAAATGTTTTTAGGGGCGCCTGAGTGGCGCAGTCGGTTAAGCGTCCGACTTCAGCCAGGTCACGATCTCGCGGTCTGTGAGTTCGAGCCCCGTGTCAGGCTCTGGGCTGATGGCTTGGAGCCTGGAGCCTGTTTCCGATTCTGTGTCTCCCTCTCTCTCTGCCCCTCCCCCGTTCATGCTCTGTCTCTCTCTGTCCCCAAAATAAATAAACGTTGAAAAAAAATAAAATGTTTTTAATATTTATTTATTTTACACACACACACACACACACACACACACACACACACTGTGAGCAGGGGAGGGGCAGAAAGAGAGGGAGACACAGAATCTGAGGCAGGCTGCAGGCTCTGAGCCGTCAGCACAGAGCCCGATGTGGGGCTTGAACTCACGATTGGTGATCATGACCTGAGTCAAAAGTTAGATGCTTAACCGACTGAGCCACCCAGGTGCTCCTAAGGGAGCTATTTGAAATAAGGGATCAGGAAAGGTCCCTCTGATTTGGTGACATTTAACAGAGATCCGGATGGAGTGAGACAGCCATGTGCATACCTGAGGGAGTGTTAGTTCAGGGACAGCAATCAGTAAGTGCAAAGGTCCTGAGGCACAAGGGCACTTGGTATTCAAGGAACAGGAAGAGGCCAGTGGGACTTCAGTGGCGTAAGGGGGAGAAAAGTAGAAGAAAACGATCAGAGAAGCATCTGTAGGGCCTTGTAGGCTACACAAGAACTTTGGGCATTAAGGACATTCCCGTTGTTGTACAGCCATCACCACCATCCATTTCTAGAACTTCTCCATCACCCCAAACTGAAACTCTGTCCCCATAAAACAGGGGTTTCCTATTCCCCCGCCCCCTCCCCCGGCAGCCACCATTCCGCGCTCTGTCTCCGTGAACTTGACTTCTCTGGCTACTTCATATAAGTGGAATCATCCGGTATTTCTCTTTTTGAGGCTGAAGTGTATGTAGTCTGTTGTATGTATTTACTACATTGTGTTTATCCATTCCTCCCTTGATGGACATCTGGTTGTTTCCACCTTTGGGCTACTGTAAATAATGCTGCTAGGAGAACTTGGGTGTGCACATCATTAGAATAAGGATGGGAACGGTTACTTATTTGACACAAATGTCCTGAGGATTCAATGTAACTATTCTCACAAGTGCTCAGCACAGGGCCCGGCCCACAGAAAGTGCCAAATGGACACCACTCAATAAAGATTCAGGAACAATTGAGCGGTTATTATCCATGATGATCTGCAGCCAAGCATTTGATAGAGAAATAGCACAGGACTGTGAACCAAAAGAAAGAGCAAAGGGAGTTCTCTCTTTAAAATACAAACACGGTTTCCGTTACCAAAAAAAAGATGACGGGGTCATAATTTTTTAAATTAGGATACAGTGGAGAAAAAAATCCCACCCCTAATCCCACCATGTTAACCGAGTTTCAGTTTCCCTTGAGTTCAGAGGGATTAAATAGACTGCCTTTCAGTAGGACAGAGGGAAGCTGGAAGGACCTGGGCTTTGGGGGGCTGGCTGGGGGTGGGAAAGGAACCCCATAGAAGACCTGCTTTGAGAGGAACCACGGTGGGGGTTTTGCTTTCGAAAACCTGAGGCCTGGCTGGCTGGCTCAGCCAAGCTGGGATGCATTTTTTGGCTTCAGCGTTGGGAGAGAGAGAAGAATCAAAAAAAGGAAATATCATTTCCTTAACTACTAGGTATTAATATCCTGTTTAATTTAATTTCGGCTTTCTGCGCTGGTGAGCTCTTTTCCCTCTAACATACAGTGTCAACTTGGCAGGGAGTTTCTGACAGTATCTAAAGAGGATTTAGCTCTGAATCCTTGCCATGAAAGTGTCTCTATCTGCGCCCAGTGTAGGCTTTCAGAAGCGAGCATTGTGTCCTGCGAAGACGGTAATTGAGTGAATGAGGCCTGGCACCTGGGCCTGCCGCAGAGCACTGATAAGGACATAAAGACAGGCTGAAAGGGCCTGCTTGCCAGAGGCAGAGAGGCTGGCGTGTCCCCGGGAGGAGGGGAGCCCGTCATCCCCGCAGAGAGCTGAAGGTGGGGAGCTCGGCCCCCTGCAGCCCTGCAGAGAGAGAGGGTCCTGGGCAGAGTGGAGGCCAGAGTGTTCTGCACCTCAACGCAGTGAACGGGCACTCAGGGGGAGACAAGCAGGTGGCAAGCGAGGTGGGGCTGGCCCAGCTGGCTGATGTGCCTTCCATTTCTTGATAAACACCGTAGTCATCTTTGGCCAACCCTCTTCTAGCTAGCTGTGTAAGGACAAAGATCCAGCCGCAGTCCTCTGGGCGTGTATGTGTTTGGTCTTGTCTCGCGAGGCAGTGCGTTCTACCATGTGGAAGACTCCTGTGAGTCTGAATGGTTAATTTCCCTACTGATTCCAATGTGCATCCACCTGCCCTTGGTCTGGCCTCACAACCCTGAACAGGACTGCCCATCTCTCTGAGAGCTCTGGGCTGATCACAAAGCTCCACCCTCATGAAAAACAAACTCTTTCTGGCTCTTCCCCAGTGAACTGAAGACAATTTAAGAGACACATGACTATAGGGTTATTGCTTACCCTCCCATCCACCCATCCACCCATCCATCCATTCGTCCATCCAACCATCCATCCATCTATCCATTCATCCTTCCTTCCTTCCTTCCTTCCTTCCTTCCTTCCTTCCTTCCTTCTTTCCTTCCTTCCATACATTCACCCACTCATCCACCCATCCTTCCATCTATCCATCCATCCATCCACCCATCCACCCACTCACCCACTCATCCATCCATCCATCCATCTATCCATCCTTCCTTCCATCCAGCAACCCATCCACCCATCCATCCACCCACTCATCCACCCATCCACTCATCCATCCATCCATCCATCCATCTATCCATCCATCCATCCATCCACCAACCCATCCATGCATCCATCCATCCATCCATCCATCCATCCACCAGCCCATCCATCCATCCATCCATCCTTCCTTCCTTCCATCCACCAACCCATCCATCCATCCATCCACCAGCCCATCCATCCATCCATCCACCCACCCACTCACCCACTCATCCATCCATCCTTCCTTCCATCCAGCTAACCCATCCACCCATCCATCCACCCACTCATCCACCCATCCATCCATCCACCCATCCATCCATCCATCCATCCATCCACCAACCCATCCATCTATCCATCCATCCACCAACCCATCCATCTATCCATCCATCCACCCATCCATCCATCCACCCACCCACTCACCCACTCATCCATCCATCCTTCCTTCCATCCAGCTAACCCATCCACCCATCCATCCACCCACTCATCCACCCATCCATCCATCCACCAACCCATCCATCTATCCATCCATCCACCAACCCATCCATCTATCCATCCATCCATCCATCCACCCATCCATCCATCCATCCACCCACCCACTCATCCACTCATCCATCCATCCATCCACTCATCCATCCATCCATCCATCCATCCATCCATCCTTCCTTCCATCCACCAACCCATCCATCCATCCATCCACCAGCCCATCCATCCATCCATCCATCCACCCACCCACCCACTCATCCACTCATCCATCCATCCATCCACTCATCCATCCATCCATCCATCCATCCATCCATCCTTCCTTCCATCCACCAACCCATCCATCCATCCACCAGCCCATCCATCCATCCATCCATCCACCCACCCACCCACTCATCCACTCATCCATCCATCCATCCACTCATCCATCCATCCATCCATCCACTCATCCATCCATCCATCCATCCATCCATCCATCCATCCAACTATCCATCAACTTTGGAGATCCTGTTATGTGTCAGGCACTAGTATACAGCATATTTTAATAGGCCTTTAATGGTGACAGCCTTGGACAAGAGATTGAAACTTGAATCCTCAATTAGCTATGTGAACTTGCAAGGTCACTGCTTTAGAGTTTGCCACAGTTGGGAGCTACACTTGTTAGGGGTGGGCTGACTTTTTGAACCATTGCTTCCAAATTTCAGTGGCTTAACGTACGTTTATTTCTCATGCATGATCCAAAATAGATGTTCTTGATTTATGGACAGCTTTCCTCCATGTAGTGACCTAGGGACCCAGGTTCCTTCCATCTTGAAACTCAGCCCTCCTGTAGTTCATGGAGCCCTTTCCTTTCTGCCGGTACGTGAGGAAAGAGAGAAATCAGGACTAGCTATGTGACTTCTGGAATTGGTGCACATCACCTCTGCTCATAGGCTATCTGCCAGAACTCAGTCCTATGGCCATAGCCCGTTGTAGGGGTGGCTGTGTGCCCAGGAAGGTGAGGACAACACAGACACTTGGGAATGCCAGCGGGATCTGCCATTGGGTCTCCAGATGGTTTTTGATCACAAAGAAACAACAAAATGTTAGATAATAACAGAAAAAGGTGGGTCAAATCCTTCCGGATTTCCTTTATGCCCTTGGCAGAAAGTTAGGTATTACCTTTGCTGCCAAAGGGGGAGATTCTTCAACTGTGCAAACAGCCCGAGGCATCAGGGCTGGTGAATGCGGGAACGGAGAGTGAAGGAGTTTTTCCTGACATCTCAACCCAGAACCTTTCCAATATGACCAGGACCCTGTACCAAAATGGAGGTGAGAAGGTCGTGCTCTGACGTCTTTAAGTATTTGACACTGGAAGAAATGAAAAGCCCACAGTTTCATCCAATTATAATCTTCTTTGATCTGGACTTCTGATGAACAAGTTGATACCTGGTTTTTTCTAGAAACCTATCCAAGCATATATTTCAAAATCATCATCGCCATCACCATGAATGCTAACATTGACTAAGTACTTACCATGTACCAGGTACTGTTCTGAGAGTTTTATATAACTATGTGATTTACCTATCCTTCCGGGGTAAGTACGATTATTGTCTCTGTTATGGAATTCTATGACAGGAAGGCATTTAGCTAAGACCACACAGCTCTTAAGTGGGAGAGCGGGCAAGAATAACTTGGGTGACTTTGCGTGAGCCCAATGGCATCGAGGTGTCCCCGGGACCTCAGGCCCAATGCGGGAGATTTTCCTGAAGGTCTTTCCCAGGGCCGCTTAAACATGGATGTCGGTTTTCTCATCCATAAAATGGGGATGCCACAGTCCCTGTCCCGCCTCCACAGCAACTTTATTGAAAGGATCACAGAAGAGAACAGGTGTGGAGGCACTCGTCCGAGCACACGATGGCACACAACGAGCAGAATCGCTGCTGTGGCTGTCCTATCATCTGTTTGCAGGCTTTTTCTCTGCCTTTGGCCTCAAAATTGCCTAAAAAGCATCAAGCGGCTTATTCAGCCAAGTGAAGGCTAATGACAGAACATGCTGTTCAAACGCAGTCCTCGCCTTTGGAATATTAACCTCGAGAGGCTAGGGGGAGCTGGGCAGTCTAGAGCCTTCCCCTCGGTCCCTGGCAGCCTGCTTAGCTGCGCGTGTTTTTCCAGCTCCAGGAGAGATGAGCCTCGTCTCCACACTCCGGATGTTTCCAGGCCTGCAGAGCCGTCCTCATCTGAAGCAGGCCGTCGGGCCCCGGCTCGTGGGGTTGCGTCCTCCCCTGGGTTCTCTCGAACAGACCTGGCTTCGCTGTGGGGAGTGCTGAAGAGCCCCGTGTTTCTGTTTTCTCTTTTAAAGACAAAATCCAGAAGCGGGCATCTGTGCTGCATCTGGGTCTGCCTGCCGAAAGAGCAGGAGTGGGCGGGATGGGGCTGCGGGAAGAGCCACTGCCCCCCTCCGCCGACAGCCCACCTGTGCAGGTGTCACAAACCACTCCCCGTGCAGAGAGTCTAAGAAGACACGAGGCCCCGCCGGTTGGGGCTGGGGGAGGGGGTTGTTTTTGTTTTCTCAGTGATGCCCAGCTCTTCCCCTCTTGGAGCCTTTCTGGTTCTGTCTGGGCTTTCTGGAAGCAGTTAGAAGAAACAGCTGGATATGTGAGGGAGAGTGTCTAATGTGCTTAACGTCTTCGTAAAGCCGGTTCCCATTTAGGGAGAGGATTTGTTCGAGTCGCTTCTCCCCAAGCCAGCTCTGCTCTCTCTGTGCAAAGGCTTTCCTGAAACTTCCAAATGTTTATAAGGTGCATTAAACAAGCCAGAGGTCATAAAGTACAGCTGCTATTTAAATATAAGCACCTAGGGCCGAGGCATCTGATTATTGATAGGTGTTGAGTGCCACTTCCAAAGTGTGCAGCCGGCCTGCCTTAAATAACTCTAACTAGGCCCAAACAGTCCTGAAGAGGTTTCTAGGATTAGATCACAGGCTGGCAAGAGCAGAGAAAGTCTGGAAAAGTCCTAAGAGGATTTACAAAAAAAATTTTTTTTTTCTCTTTTGTTTCACATCTAGCAGATCAAGCAGCTGATGCAAGCCTTGGACCAAATGAGACATTTCAATAACTCGTATTGTTAAATCACAATCAGCTGGAGGAATTTGGATTTGCAACTGGCTCGGAAGAACATTCTTGGGGATGTTTTGAAAGTATCACCAAGAGCAAATTACTGCCATTGTTCCTTGAGGAAAGAAGGATTTGTTTCATGGCTAACAGGCCAGTCCGCAGGGTAACTGGCGGACAGAAAAAGGCCTCACCGAGTGTCTGAGTCAGCCTGGGCTGCTCTGACAAAATACCACGCACTGGGTGGCTTAAGCAATAGAAATTTATTTCTCAGAGTTCTGGAGGCTGGCAAGTTCAACATCAAGGTGCCGGCTGATTCGATTCCTGGCTTGCAGGTGTTCTTGTACAGCAGAGAAGACGGCTCCTTTTCTCCGTTTCTCTTCTTATAAAGGCACTAATCCCATCCTGAGGATTCATTCTATCCTCAGGGACCGAATCACCTCCCAATTGCCCCCCTCTCCAAATACCGTCACATGGAGAATTAGGGCTTCAACAGACGAGTCCTGGCGGGGACACAGCTTATTCCGTGGCACCAAGTTACCCCTGGGACCGTCAAAACATTTAACAAACCAAGATACAAATGCCCCCCGAAATGATGTCTGTTCGAGACGCTTCTGCATTAACAAGCACAAAGGAGGCAAATGTCCTAATCGTCTAGGCAGGTAACGCTATCAGGCGGAAGGTCTTGCTGTGAGCCAGGCAAGGTTTACACAGGCAGGCCCGGAACCGAAAGAAAGTGCCGAAGGACGAGCCAGCCGTTTACGGGAGTTTCCCTCAACGTTTACTCCATGAAAGACCCGTTTTGTCCTTTGGAGCATGGTGTTGGAACTAAACTTGGCTGAGCAGGTAAACTCTTAAGAGGCCGGCTGATGCCGGGTGATTCAGCGTGTGGAATCTCAGCCTCTCACTTGGCCATATTTTCAAAGGAGAAGACAGCTAATGGGAATAAGTTCCTTACATTAAAACTATACTTACAGTTAACAGCACCAAACCACTTAAGTTGGCAGAAGACCAATTATTAATTAGATGAATGGCCTTTTATAAATCCCTCTGTGGCCTCCAGACAACTGATGGGTTTATGGTCCGTGCATTAGGGAACGTGGTTCCTCCGTGGTTATAATTATCCGCAGTTGCTGGCAGTTTGAGGGTCATCACAACAAAACAGCTGCTCCGTGGACATGCTGTCCTGCGATGCCACAGGGGTGACGGGGAGAAAGCAGAAATAGGAGGGGATGGTTACTTCTATTGCCCTTCCTCGCTGTGTGATCTTGCCAAAGCCCCTGGAAGTTCTTCCTTAGTTTTCTCTTCTGGATGTGTGTGTAATGGATCCCTCTCGTTTCTACCTGTCATGTGACCCGGCCCGGACCATCAAAACAGTGCATCTCTCTAGCCCCCGCCATTGGTTCCCGTCCAATCAGAAGCAGAGCAGCTCAGCTCGCTTGCACCCGTAAACAACTATTGTTCCCGGGGAGCGGCTCCGACTGTGTTTTCCTCTGGGGCCCTGCCTTGTTCCTGTCTGTGAACGTCTGTAAGGTTTAAGTTTTGGAAGCTGGTCAGTTTCTGTAACTCTTTAAAATATATTTAGAAGCTGGCGGGGGAGGGGGGATGCCATTGCTTTTATAACACAGAGAGCTGCTCGAGATCTTGGCTGGAAGGGCTGAGGTGCGGGGATTTAATGGGGACCCCCCGTGGGCATAGATTAGTCAAGTCCAACTAGTGCTATAAAATACATGGCACACACAGCGCAGATTTCATCCAGTTCCCGTCCCGCCGACTCTCTCCGCCGAGTCATTCAGAGTCCAGATTCTTTCCATCCGCTGGTTCTGCCATCCCCTGCACCTGCCGAATCCGCCTTCCCCATTATTTGCATTCTGCCAGCAGGCAGACGCAAGAGAAAACAGGGAGCATAGTGCTAAGGTTTGATGCACCAGGGCTGGCAGTGAGGCACATCAATTCTGCCCACTTCCCATTGGCCAGAACTCAGTCACATGGCCACCCTAACTGCAAGGGAGGCTGGGAAATGTAGTCTACCTGGGCGCCCAAGGGGAAAAGCAGAGGGGGCGGAGGTGAGGGGGACAGCAGCCAGTCTCTGCCTCGCCCCAGTAACACGATTGCAAGTTGGTGGTTCAGTTGACCACATGCTTTATTCTTGTGAATACGGATATCACAGGTGTGCTTTTTTTTTTTTCTTTTTTTTGGAGGGGGAGCCTGAGAATACAAAAGAAAATAACAAAAACTCAAAGCCAGCCATTTCTCAGACTTTCTGGCTCCAAGAGATCTAACACATTTAGATGCCAGAGTCTTCTTTGTTCACGTTGAATGTCACATTTGTCCTAAGTGATTTGTTTGACGTTGGGTAGCAGAAGGATCCCATGCCGCTCTTGTCAAAACTGGGTGTTCCTTTAACTGCCTGTTGGCTTGTTTATTGCTACTGTCTTGAAACCTAGTTCCCCCAAAAGCCTGAGTTTCATATACGCCCAGTCACCTTAAGGCTCCACACTAGTTGGATGGGTGACATTATGTGTGTTCATGAGAAAATCATTTCAAGGGCTACAAATGAGTCCTTTAGTAATACCCAGGAGTCATAATGTCTGTGACATAATGAACCTTCGTAAATTACAACCTACACTAATTAGATCACTTATTGCTACATTCCAGGCCCTGAAACAATTTGCTTAAAGTGATAGTTACCTCTAATGAAAAGATACATAACGGAAAATGTCAGCAACCTTTTAAATCCTTCACGACTTATCACGAGGACTGTCTCGTGCAAAGTGCTCATGGTGGAGCAAAGTCTTTTGTCACCATTTCCTCCTAAATTAGGTGGGTATTTTATGATCACATGGAAATAGAGAGAATTCCCTGAGGTAGTGAGATTAGGTAAGGGCTCGCTGTCTCCTTCAGACCTTCTCCAGAGTGCGCCCCACCCGTGTTCACTGTGGCAGAAACACCTTCGGAATCTTGCCTAGAAAGATCTATGGTTATCAGCCACTTACGGAGTGGGTTTTCCTTGGACACCTGGGGTTCCTGACCACCCGGCCGGGGTGAGGTTCTCCTTCCCCACAGGGGCATATTTTCATAGCCATCTGTCTGATGAGGTTCCAACCTCATCATGAGGGCATTGTCAATCATGGAGGCTGATGGAAACCGGGGTCTGGAGAGGGCTGGCAGTGTCAATACCAGGTCAGGCTTTGCAGCAGGCAACAGTCAGGATCATTCGAGGAGGCCTTCAAAAGCCCCGACCTGCAAAGATGTGGGCAGGATGCAGAGAAACCCAAGGCTAAACCCAAAGGGACAATGTTGGGGGGGGGGCAGTTATCAAAATCCAGATGAGAGAATCCTATAGAAAGGGCCTTCGTGGGCCATCTGCTGAGGCCCACAGCCTGTCCCAGGTGCCCCACAGGGAGGGAGCTGGGGAATAAATGCTCCAACTCATTCTTCTCTTTTCCTCCCTGCGTCCCTCCCTCTAGTCCCCTGCCGGGCCCCCTGTTGACCCGGATCTCCTATAAACTGGGGTTTAGAGGGAGAGATGAGCAGGGAGGGCGTGGGAACTCTTTGATCCTGACCATTTGAATCAGCCTTCTGGGCCACGGAGCAGGGAGAGGAGAGTGCGAAGCAGCTGGGGGGGGGGGGGGCAGGGGTGGGGAGGGGGGAACGAGGCACACAGGGGCCCGGCACAGCCAGGTTCTGCCTGCAGCCCTGTTGTTCGGGAAGCCGTCTTCCCTGACTGCGGCGGCTCCTTGCCCTCCGTTGCCTCCAAGGGCCCTGAGCTGCATCGGTGCCAACAAGCACACTGGTCCACCTGGCGTCTCAGCCTCGGCTTGGCTCCTTCTGGGGACCGATGGCTGCCTGTCAGGGACATCTAATGACCCCTGCAGTGATGCTCCTGTGCCAGAAAACAGCCAGAACGGGAGGCTTCCTTGGGGTTAAGGGCCCACCTTCTAGCCTGAGGGGGTGTCCCCATGAGAATGAGGGAGTCCGGAAAAGAGGTGAACAACCACATCCACGTAGAACACGGGGTGTCTTGGCCACACGCCTCCTTCTTGAACAGAAATCTGGAGCTGAAAAGGACTTCTCTGATGCCAGAATCTTCTGGCTCCCGGAAAGCTTATTGAGAAGCCCCCGGGAGGTGCACGGCATGCAGTAGGTGCCCAACGGGTCTCAGGGGAATCTGCGTGGCAACGCCTAACGGGTGGTCATCGGAGTTTGGAGTTCCGGTTAAAACCTTCCTTGATGCGACCATCCCTTGGAAAAGAATGGAATCCGTTTTGCAACTAAAAGCCATTCTGGGGGGGCGCCCAGGTGGCTTAGCCGGTTGAGCATCTAACTTCGGCTCAGGTCATGATCTCGAGGTCTGTGAGTTCGAGCCCCGAGTCGGGCTCCATGCTGACAGCTCAGAGCCTGGAACCTGCTTCCGATTCTGTGTGTCTCCCTCTCTCTCTGCCCCTCCCCTGTCACGCTCTGTCTCTCTCTCTCTCTCTCTCTCAAAAAAAAAAAAAATTTTTTTTTGTTGAAGCCATTTATTTGCCTTCAGGCCTGAGTGTCAATAATAATTGGGATGATAGCAATAGCCCCTTTGAATGCCTTTGCATAACTTACTTCTGTTTTCCCTTCGGATACTCAGAACAGCTCCACGGATCCGTTAGTGACGAGGAAATAATCTCAGGGAGCTGAAGGCACCGGCCCAAGCCAGCAACATCTCAGTATGGCTGGAGGGGACGGTGCAAGCCAACCCTTCCTGACACGGAAGCTGGGGCTCCCTCTCCTTGGCTTTGGAGGTCCTCCCGGGGGAAAGAAAAGTCCAGAAGAATTCTAAGATATCAATTTTGCTCTCAAGAACCCAAAGAGCTACTTGAGGAGCTAGGGAAAACCCTCAAGGAGGGGTTGCAAGTGCTGTGGGGTTCAGACGCCAGCGCCTGTGCGTGCGGGCGCGTGCGCGTTCACGCAGAGGGGTGAGGCTGCCCCCACTGCTCGAGCTGTCCCCCTTTTTCCTCCCATCTTCCGTGACTCCGGTCAAGAGGCAAGGTCCCAGGGAAGCCTCTGATCGGGTGCCCTGGGGTCAGATGCACAGCCAGGGGGCGGGGGAGGGCGGGGCATCCCCCCAGACGGTCCCACCCACACCGCGCACCGTGAGGAAGGAGTAATGCTCACGAGGGAAGACAAGTCGTGTTAGTAAAAGAAGGTGGAATTCATTATGGGAGGTTGAAAAGTCAACAAATACCCACTGTGCCGGACCCTGTCATGTTTCTAGATGTGCCCCTAGCCACCGTCTACATCCCGCGCACGCAGCGAGTGGAGCACGTGGCACGGTCTCCACGGTGGATGGAGGGAAGCCGGAGCCTGGAGAGGGAAGTGGTTTGCCCGGGGAACAGAGCATCAACTCACTCTCGTGCTGCCACCGGCCCCACCCTTGCCGTCCTTCGTGCCACGCAGCCTGCACACGCCTACTCAGACCACCTGGGGCTTGCCTGGCAAGGGAGCGGCTGGGTTGAGTCCGGGACAGGTGGCGGCAGAGGGAACCATGGGTCAGGGCAAGGGGCAGATGCCTTTTTCTAATAGCTTCTCACCGGGAAAAGGCCGGCACCAACTCTAGCCTGGAGAGCGGGGGCCTCCGCCCGGCCATGGCACCTGCTGTGACCCTTTCTTGCTGGAAAAAGAGTCTGGAGAGCATAGGTGGGGGGGTTGGGGGGGGTGCGGTGGGGAGGTGATGGTGGGCTAGGGGTTTCAGCTGAGCAGCGCCGTTTGGGAAGATCTGGTTCTGGAACCCAGGGGGAAAAAAAGTAACGCTGACCCTCCTCCATCCTGCAAAATGGCCAGCAGCCCTGAAACGTTGGCTTCCTAAAACCTGGGGAGTGAAACTGCCAAGATCCCTGCCCGTTTAAAGCAAAACCAAAACAAAACACCACAAAAAACCCACACTAGAAACTTCTTAGTCTTCCTCCTAGTTGCCAGAGTGGGTCAGAGGCCAAGAGAGTTCTGTGCCAATTTTCGTTCCGCCTCCTACCAGCTTTAACCTTGTGTGAGTCACAGATCTCCCTGGATCTCATTTGTGCAACTGGAAGATGGCGTTAGAACACTAACAGGTAAAGCGATATTAATATTAATGAGACACGGTCTACTAAGTGCCTGTGGCAGGCGACGGCCACTTGCCTACCAGACGTTTGAGCTCTTCCTGTGTGGAGCTCTCCCTGGGAGGCAGCAACCCAGCCTTCCCCGTGAAGGGGCCGGAGGGCAGTGTTCCAATAAAACTTTATTTGCAAAAACAGGCGGTCGGGTGCATTTGGCCCACGGGCCGTAGTTAGCCTCTGGTATAGACGGTATAGGCAGTGTATCCTAAATTCACCAGCTAGCAACCTTTACTAATCACCTGTTAAGTACCATTCACTAATCTGCACCTGCCGTGTGCAGGAATGTGGCAAGGTTCGGGATTTTACTCTTCAATTCTTCCAGCCAGCATCTATTGAACCGCTCTCGGGTGCCAGGTGCTAAGGTCCTCTGGAATTTGGCTGCGAACGAGAGGCTTCCATTCTCCCTACAAAATTACATTCCAGCGGATGTGACTGATACGGATGAGCACAGGTGCTGGGGAAGCATGTAGGAGGACCTCTAATTCAGACTAGGAGGTAAAGGAGGGCTTCTCAGAGGGGGTGACACTCGCACGGAGCAAGGCGACTGCTGCCTTCACTGATCTTCCAAGATGCGTCCTCAGCACCTGGCACGCGGGCTCTTCCCCTTCCGGAGACGGGGGGCGGAGGACTCTGAAACCCTAGCAGATGGTATAGCCACGGGATGGAGGGATCCTGAGCCCCCAGATCATCACGGGGAGAAAAACCAGGTACAGACTACAAACACCTTCCTTGGATCGTCACATGAGTGAAAAATAAATCTTACCGTGTCACGATGCTGAAATTGTAGGGGGTGTTGATAAACACCTCTAGCGCTATCCTAATAAAATGCCTCATGCACCCCATCTCCCTTAAGCATTTGAGCAATCCTATGAAATACCCCAATTTTACAGGCGAAGAAGCTGAGTCTCAGAGAGGTTAAGTAGCTTGTCCGAGGTCACACAGCTAGTCAATTAAACAGCACAGAGTCTACCCCAGAGAAGTCTGTTTCCAGTGCCCATGCTTCTGAGCACTGTCCATGGCTCTGATTCTGACTGATACATAACCCAGCCCTCCTGTCCAGTCCAGGCAGCTTAGCCCGGAAGAAGCAGGGGACGGTCCTGTCCTGGGACTTGCATTAATGGGATGAGACAGGATTTCCCTTGGGCAGGGACCGAAGGCCAGAGGCCAGACAGAAAAGGGCAGCCCTCCTGCCTTGGGGAGAGCCGGGTTTTGCAGGAGTTTGGAGACGTCTGCCTGCAGACTTGGACGGAGAGCTGCGTGCCCCAGACCCTGTCGCTCTCCTAGACCGTGGGAGAGACATGGGAGGCAGGCTCCAAGCCTGAGGACCCCCAGGATCCCTTCTTAGTTCCTGCCCCCTTGAAAATGTTTTCCTTCGCAGGCCAGTGAGGTACCTTTCTCTTTGTAGCCAACATGTCCAAGGCTGACAGGCTAAAACTGCTCGCTTGCTTTTAAGTGTCAGGAGATGTAAATAGTTTTAGTCTTCAGTGGTTTCTGATTGAATCTCCTTTTGAAGTAATGATAGCTATAATTTAAAGCAACAGTTACCATATTTTCCTTGCTGGCTGGCCTTCTTTGAAGCACTAAGTATAAATCTGCTTAAAATCTTAAAATAGCTGTAGCCCTGTCTCAATATTCTACCAGGAGCCAGGGAGATTCGGCCTCTAATTGCCATCATCTGTAACTAATATCGGCAGCACAGCGGGCTCGTGACAAGGTGGCCCGCGGAATTGCTCTGACCTGGACAGGAAGGTGGAGGCAGAGACATGGTCTCCCGTGGGGACCCTTGACTTCGGTTGGAGTTCGGAAGAAACCCGTCCTGAAATTAGGACCAAATGGGCTCTGGGCTGTTAGGAGACTTTTCAGGACGGTCGTTTGCAGGCCCCTCCAGGAGTCTGGGATGGAAATGAGAGGGGCCTCTTTGCAAACTCGAACTCAGCATGGTCAAGGGTGGGCAAGGACTTGGTGCCAGCTGATGGACTTCCCGGGGGCAACTTCCATGGCCGGGTTAAGGCATGATGTCCTTGTTTTTTCATAAGAAGGGGGACAGCTGTAGAGATTTCCAGCATGGCCTGTCACCAACGGGAGTCGTGCACAACCCTTTCGGCTTTTTTTAAATTGGGAAGCCCATTTAAAACGCAGCTCCAGTCTTAACACGGGCTGGCGCATTTTCGTTGATTCACAAATCTGAGTTTATTCGACACACGCTTACCGCATCCCTACTGTGTGCAGGGCGGCGAACCAAACGGCAACACCAGCGTTCACAGGGTTTACGATATGGGATATTCAGCGCCAGAGAGCCAAATAAAGGAAGGGAAGGGAAGGGAAGAAGGGAGTGCTGGCCTTGCACTTTTAGATAAGGCTGTCACCAAGAAGGTAGCATGAAGCGGCATGCCTATCTTTGCAAAGAACTTTTCAATGGCAAGTACAACTAACATGTATCTACGAAGCCAGGCTAGAGGATCCTGGTGGGAAACGTTCAGAAAAGCGTGCTTAGCTTTGAGTGCCAGGACCCCGGGTGGGTGGTTTTCACCTTTTCGTTCCTGCGCAGGCATTTTCGGAATGTCTCATGATAACTGTGAGTGTGTTGGGGGCGGGGGAAAGCGGTGATGGAGTCTGACGGCTCCCCAATAAATCAGACGGAGAACACCGTAGGACCCCCGCAGTCCCGCTCTTGGGTAAAGACGCCCGAAGGAACCAGAAGTGTTCAAGCAGAAACTTGCGCACGCGGACTCACAGCAGTGAGTGTTCCCAGTAGCTACGAGGTAGAAACAACTCGAATGTCCCCCAAGGGATGGATGTATTCGCTACGTGTGGCGCGTCCATAGGGTGGAATATTATTTGGCCACAAAAAAGGAACAACGTGCTGAAACACGGGGCGACAAGGATGAACCTTAGAAGCAGTATGCTCAGGGAAAGAAGCCAGACGCAAAAAAGCCGTATGTTGTTGGATTCCGTTTACATAAAATGTCCAGATTAGGCAAATCCATACAGACAGAAAGTGGATTTGTGGTTGCCTAGGCCTGGGGGTTAGGGAGAGAGCTGAAAGGCTATAGGGTTTTTTTTGGGGGGGGAAGGGGGAGGGCGGTGACAAAGATATTCCGGAACCCAGGTGGCGATGACGACTCTAACACCACGGATATTCTAGAGGCACTGAAGTGTGCACTTTAAACTGGGTGAAATGGTAACTTTTATGTTATACGTGTTTTTCTACAATAAAGAAGCAGCAGCCGTTGGGGGAGTTTCTGGAAAAACTCAGTGTCCGTGTACGCCCATGAGAGGCCTGACCCGAGAGGTCTTTGTCAGGTGACCGAGGGAGAGGTCAGGTGCTGGGGGACTCGGCAGAGGCCCCATTAGAAAAAGTCGTCTCTTCTATGCGTCGCCTGGGTGGCGCAGTCGGTTAAGCGTCCGACTTCAGCCAGGTCACGATCTCGTGGTCCGTGAGTTCGAGCCCCGCGTCGGGCTCTGGGCTGATGGCTCAGAGCCTGGAGCCTGTTTCCGATTCTGTGTCTCCCTCTCTCTCTGCCCTTCCCCCATTCATGCTCTGTCTCTCTCTGTCCCAAAAATAAATAAAAACGTGGGGAAAAAAAATTAAAAAAAAAAAAAAAGAAAAGAAAAAGTCGTCTCTTCTAGTAGCTTACCGAGCACCTCCTAGAGGCCAGGCAGTGAGGAAGGCCGTGACGCACATCTGTGAGCAGAGGTGAGGGTCGGAGGGGGGTGGGGGAAGGCTGTTTGTGTGGGGCTGAGCTGTGGATCCGGTGGCTTCTTCTCTGGCCCTGACACACTGTTCTGGGTTGAGATCTCGAAGGAGAGGCCGGACAGACCCTCTGGGAGGCCACCCCAAGTGCACCATGGGAGCCGCGAAACAAGCTGGGCGGCTCTGGAGCCCATTAAGGGATTAACGATTTTCCACAGACGATCCGCAGAGAGGGCAGTCTGGACGCAAATAATTGAGAAAGAGCCTGTTTTCCTAAAACCTGGCCATTCTGGTCTCAAGTTCCCACGCTTTGCAGGACGGCGGAAGTGAAGATGTTCTCAGGTGGAGGGTGAGGGAGGTGAGGTGAGGGACCAGCTTCTATCACCGAGGACGGGGGCCGCGCCCTGTCTCCTTGCCTTGACCTCCCTCGGCACCCAGAGGCCAGCCCCTGCAATCCCACCTCCCGTGTGCACCCCTGGGTGCCTGCCTGTGCCTCACGACTCACTAGAACTTTCGGGGTCACGCTTTAGAGCTGAGTGCTTCTGTGCCAAAATAAAGCAGACAAAGAAGGGAGCGGCCCGAGGGGGCTTGTCTGCTTCTCTCGCTGTTTCTCCAGGGAGAAAAGGCACAGGGCCTGCTGGGGTGCGAGGCCCACAGGTGTGAGCAAACACCACAAGGGGAGGCCCTCCCACCCCGCCGCGGGGGACCCCTGGGTTGGCATGCTTTTCCTCCGGGGCCTCCTCCCCAATTCCCTTCTGGGCGCTTGACCGTCTAGTCAAACGTGACCACCCTGCCCTGGAACAGCCCCCGCCCTTGCCCACCTCCGGGCCCTGGGACTTCCTGTTCCCTCCCCTGGGCACGACCCTCGGGGTTCCGTCTCGACTCAACTGGGGCCAATCACTTTACCTCCCTGCCCCTCCGTTTTCCCATTCGTGAAAGGAGACCATCATCACCGTCATCATAACACAGTTGACCCTCCAACGACTTGGGTTTGATTGAGCTGTGCAGGTGCACTCACACGAGGGTTTCTTCTGATACATACAGTACAGGGCTCTCAGTGTATTTTCTCTTCCCTATGATTTTCTTAACAACATTTCCGTTTCTCTAGCTGCTTTTATTGTAAGAAGACAGTAGAGACTACATAAAACATACAGAACATGCGTGGTCCACAGTTATCGGTAAGGCTTCGGTCAACAGGAGGCTGTAAGTAGTTAAAGTCATACTTGGATTGTCGATCATAGAGTGGGGGGTCGGCGCCCCTAAGCCTGGCATTGTTTAAGGGTCAACTATCCTCTCCTGCAACACAGACTCCCTCTGAGGATTAAATAAGATGTATGCAAGCAGGGCCGGGACTGGGGTGGGACCACGGAGCTGCCTCGGGTACCAAATTTCAGGAGGTGCTCATGACGTCACGAAGGTGCACAGCGCCTCTCTTCTCTCACTGGTCCTGGCCCCGGTGCAAAGTTCACGGGCCAGCCTAGAATAATACCCGTGAGAGTCTGCTGAGTGCATAGAGCAAATATTCAGAAGCAGGTGCACAGAACAGTCCTGTGTAGGTACACCTGCTTATGTGTGTGCGAGTAGGTGGTGGATGTACAAGTGTATATAGTATTTATCCACATATACGTGTTTATATATACGTACATTTATAAGTGCATGAAAGTACCTAGAAACATACAATGTCAGTGATTTCAGAATTGGGACGGAGGCATTTTGCCCTCAGGCTCTTTAGTACTGTTCGGATTTTGTAAAAACACATTTGTATTACTCTTGTCGTTAAAAACGACACGTTACAAAAAATCCAGTGAAGCGACGGACTCACCGTAGAGTGTTTATTCTGTCATTAACTCGCTATGTGACCTTGACAAAGTGTCTCTGCCTCTCTGAGTCCACCTCACTGTAAAGAAGGGAATAATCATAGTCGTTACCTCACAGGACAGTATGAGGATTAAATAAAAGAACACCTTGTCTTTCTACTCTGTACGTGTCTCTCTTCAGGGTCCGGATCTTGTAGGTGCTCAGTGAATACTTGCTGAATTAAAATCTTATTTTCTTGTCGTGTGTGTTAGAAAATTTCCATAATGAAAAGTTTTACGGCTCTCTCCAGATCTTTTATTTATTTACGTATTTATTTATTTACTCTTTTTTAAATGGTTTTTTTTTTTTTTTACAATTTAAAGTCTTTTAATCTCAAGTGTTTTTGTTTTTTAGTTGTTGTTGTTACATTTATTTTTTTAATATATGAAATTTATTGCCAGATTGGTTTCCATACAACACCCAGTGCTCATCCCAAAAGATGCCCTCTTCAATGCCCATCACCCACCCTCCCCTCCCTCCCACCCCCCATCAACCCTCACTTTTTAAAATGTTTATTTATTTTTGAGGGTGAGAGAGAGAGAAAGAGCAGGGGAGGGGCAGAGAGGGAGGGAGCCAGCGAATCCAGAGTGGGCTCCACGCTGACAGCAGAGAGCCCGACAAGAGGCCCAAACCCATGAACTGTGAGATCATGACCTGAGCCGAGGTCGGATGCTTAACCGGCTGAGCCCCCCGGGCACCCCTCTCTCTCCAGATTTTTTAGAGCAGGGTGGAGAATGGACTATAGGGGACAGAGGAGCACCAGCCCTGCGTCAGGCCCAGTGAAGGTAGACACAGATGTGCCAAGCCTGGCCTTCAGCCTCGAAAAATTGGCCATCTCTTAGGGGTGAGGGAGGACTCTGCTAATCAAGGAAGATGGGGGTGTGGCTGGGAGTGGAAGAAAGGTGTTGAGCAAAGATTTCATGATGACACCGATGGTGAGGAATGTCCCCACACTCCACCACAGTGGCTGGCTCGGCACGGATGAGGCAGGAGGTACCAACAGGGCTACTGGAAGGCCAAGGTAGCCCTCTGGGCAGTCTGTGAAGGGAGGTGGCGCCATGCAAGGGGGGAGCACTGAACTTCTGGTGCCATATTGTCCAAACCTCAAATCCTCTTGCCACTGTCGACTCCGTGAGAGGCTTTAGGCAGGTTCTCTTCTCCCTGCTTCCATTTCCCGATCTTCAAGATGGCGGTCAGCGTCAAAACAAAGCAAGCGCTTGGTCAACCTCGGCCACGGTGATGGCGCTGGGGATGTATTGTTTGAGCAGGCGAAGGACGGAAGCACATCTGTGCGTGGAGACGTCCCTCTAGTCACAGTGGGCAGGATGCATTAGGGAGGAATCAGGGCAGGGAGGTGCCTGAGGGACAAGAGGCCCTGCTTAGTCATAATGGGAAGGGGCAGGGTGTGAAGAGATTAAAGACATAACTGAATCAGGCTCTGGGCTGATGGCTCAGAGCCTGGAGCCTGCTTCCGATTCTGTGTCTCCCTCTCTCTCTGCCCCTCCCCCGTTCATGCTCTGTCTCTCTCTGTCCCAAAAATAAATAAACATTGAAAAAAAAATTAAAAAAAAAAAATTTAAAGACGTAACTGAGATAAAGTATAGTGAACTTGGCAATCGATTGGGTGGAGGGGCCAAGGCACTGGGAGTGGGGGAGAAGTAAGGGGTAGGAAGGGGTGGGCGGAGCGAAGACTGTTCTGGAGCCTGGAAGGAGATTGGTGGTGTTACAGATAAGTGTTCTGGAATGCAGTTGGGTTGGGCATGTTGAGTTTGAGGGACCATGGGAATCCAGGTTGGAATCCTGGAGAGATTTGGGTGTGGCCCTAGTTAAAAGTAATTGATGTAAGCCTTCTTGTCACCCTTGTTCCTGATTTGGACATCCTGAGGCCTCAGAACTGGTGGTTAAGATGTAATGTCACAAGGACACCACAGCTGCCTTTTCCTAAAGATAATATAAGGGATTGTGCCTGACTCTTTGGGTCTTATTTCCCAAAATACATCCCACCACTGGGTGTTCTATGAAAAAAAAAAATTTATTCTAAGGGTATTATTTCCCAAAATATATTCCACCACTGGGTGTTCTATGAAAAAAAATATTTTGTGGTCAAATACATTTAGGAGGCACTCAGTTAAACAAGAAAAGTAAATGTGTCCTTGTGCAGGACTTATCAGTGCCTCTAATGTGCTGAAATGTTGGTTGTACTCTGGTGAGGAACTTGGAAAGTAGTATTTCTCAAAGTCATCTTCCTGCAGAGATATTTATTTGTTTGGCCAGGTACTCAGCCCTGAAGGCTGAGGTGTCTGGAGCTGGGGTGGTGGTGACGGAGCCTCCAGGTTCTCAGTATCTTAGAGCAGAGTTTCACTACCTTTACCGTGTTAATGCGGAGCGTGCATGTCCAACGAGCTCCCAGGTGATGCCGATAACGGGGGGTCCACGGACCACACGTTGAGAGGGAAGGTCTTAGAGGACCACCTGCCTCAGTTAGCCAGTCTCCAAGGGGATTCAGGCCAGAGTGGGCCATGACAGCTTTATCAGTGCCATTATTAGCAGTCTCCCCCACCCACGTGTCCTCCCTACCCCACCTAATTCCATCACGGCAGCCAGAACCCTAGTTTCTTATGAGTTATAATTGCCTTCCAGTCTGGAGCATGGAAAAGACGAGGGGACAGTGGAAATCCAAAAAGGCAATCCATAATAGGAAGGAGAAGAAGGGCCCCGGGAGCCACCTCTGCACGAGCAGCCCCTGAAATAACACGCGCCGACCGTCCCCAAACCCTGTGGAGGAGCGGCGTGCGGCCAGATGCTTCTGTGGCCCCAGGTTGGCGTCAGAGCGCATGGCTGGGGACGATCCGCCGGGTCTGCCTAGAGGGGGTGTGCAAGTGTGTGTGTCCATGTGGGTGTGCGTGTGTGTGCATGTGTGTGCGAAGTACTGCTTTCAAAACTGCCCAATCATCTTAATTAGCTTGAACAGTCCTCCAGTCCCTTATTTAGAATGGAATGTGGAGCCCAAGCCCTGCTTTCCTTTAACATGGGGAGGGAACGAAAATAAACTTCGGTTTTTACTGCGGCCGAGAAGCGAAGGGAGGACTCTGGGTTTCAAGCCGTGGCTGCCATTGCACGGGACAGTGAAGGCTGCTGGGGACACCCACACCAGACGATGCCCACCCCGCAACCTCCCTTCTGAGCCCCACTTCTGAACCTCTGAAAGGCCCTTCGCCGAAGGACCTTTTTTGAGAGTCTAGGCTTGGAGTGATGGAGCACTAGCTCTGGATCCCAGCTCTGCCATTTACCGGCTCTGTGACCTCGGACAAACACCGTCACCTCTCTGAATCTGTTTGGTCTTTGGGAAAATGAAGGTGATGTGAGCTGCTTCCCACACCCACGCGGTGGTTGTAAGAACGAGACGAGATCATGCACATAAAGTATAGGAGTGTAGGCGCTCCGTCCATGGTAGCTTGTGTGTGTGTGTGTGTGTGGCTTATCCAAGAGTCTAACGAGTAAGAATTTATGTGCTTTTTTTTTTTTTTTTCCACAAAAGCATGTTTGTTTTCTGGGCATGAGCCCTTTCTGATACTTAACCATTGGGAGCTTTTGTTGGCTTTCTCAAAACACCCTGAGGGGGAAGGGAGGGATGTTTCCAAGGGCCGAGATGTGTCCAGGGCTCTGTGTCCAGGGGACACGGAGCCAATAGTAAATTCCAGGTTGACATCCCTGGAGTCCTGAATATGAGCGAAGTGATTTCCTAATGAACAGCGCCTTGGGGATGCAATTCCTTTAGAACCAGCGTGTTGAAGCGGGAAACAGGAAGCCTAAAAATGTCCCACATCTTGGGGTGGATTGGCCTCTGTTGGCCCCTGAGGCCATCTTGCTCGGGCCTTACCTCGCAGGGGGTAATGAGGCTCGACCATGAAGAAGGTGGAGAGTCCCTGAACAGTGTCCCCAGGGAGACGAGGGACTCTGGCCTCCCCCAGGAAGGTGTTTTCTGATGCTCTAATGTTCCATCCCAGGGGAAGAGGGTTTGGTGACCAGACATTAACAGCTGGTGGGGGACTGACCGAGAGCCCACCTACGACACGATAGGATAGAAGCTATTAGTGATAGTCAGCGCCTTGCTGGGTCTCTCATCTATCACTTTGTTCTTCCCACACGTTCCAAGCTAGCCTATGACAGTCCCCCTCCCCCTGGGATAAACTGGGGGGACTTTTCAAATGTCTCTTGATGCATTTGGTTCTCTGGGTAACATTGAGTACATTGTTCCGTTCCCCTCTGGTGAAAGACAGTGACATCTGGCTTCTGGGCTTATCTCCTATGCTTGATGAAGGATCACTGTATTTCCTCTTCCCCTGCAAACATCTGACCCTCCTAGTGGCTCAGATAACAGGTGGTCCCCAGTGGCTGCTTTCTCTAGGGTACTTGTGGTCCCCAAGAGGGGAGGGCCTTGCACTGGCTCAGTGCTATGAAAACGCTCCTGAAATTGTCCCGAAGTACTCTAGGGAGAGAGGTGACTTTTTCTGTTCACTCTTGTTAACAAAAGATTTACAGGTTGTATAGTAGAGCGGAAGGGCTGGAAAGTTAATTGTAGTAACCCAGGGGAGAGATGGCTAGTCGCCCAGCCAATCACCATTCTCCCCTGTTTCCTCAGCAAAAGAACCCTAATCACTGAGGACAGTAGTGTGGCCAGCTGTAAGACTCTTTTCCTCAGTGTCCCTTGTGGGTATGCGACTAAATGCTGGCCAATGAGATGCAGATAGAAGTTTTTAAGAGATTCTTCCAGAATGTCTTCATAAAACGATGATCCCTGAGGAACGCCCTTTTTTTCCCCTTTCCTTCCTTCTTCCTGGGGCAAAGATGTGATGGCAGGAGATGAGACCCACTTTAGATCACGAGGTAACTGTGGGGATGGAAACAGCATGCTAGGAGTGGAAGAAAACGATGACAGAAGGAGCCTGGGTCCCCAACGACCACGAAGCCACTGTACCAACCCTGGACTGTTTCCCTCTGGATTTCTTTCATGTATATAGGAATAACCCATTATATATTTCTGTTATTTGGGGTTTTCTGGTATATGCAGCTGGATCTAATCCTTACTGATACATAACACTTAAAGTGGATGGCATTCTAATAATGTGAAAATAGGGGTGCACAGGGTTATTTGTTGCTGCATTGTTTGTAACCGCAAAATACTGGAAACAATCTAGGGGCGCCTGGGTGGCTCAGTCGGCTGAGCATCCGACTCTCGATTTCGGCTTAGGTTCTGATCTCACAGTTTGTCCCCCTCCAGCTCCACACTGAGCATGGCACCTGCTTGGGATTCTCTGTCTCCCTCTCTCTCTCTGCCCCTCCCCTATTCATGTTCTTTTTTTTCTCTCTCTCTCTCCAAAAATAAAAAAATAAAAAAATATCGGAAACAATCTAAATATACGCATACAGGAGATTGGTGCTATCCACCCAATGGAGTTCTATCTGGGGGTATTGCTCAAGCAGGATGCTACCTTTTGTGTAGGGAAGGAGAGGGGGGAAAGAAAATATTTGTGCAGAGGAAAAACCAACTGCTAGAAGGATAAAACAGAAAATGAGATTGGGTAGAAAGAAGTGCATGGGAATGGGGTTGAAAACAGAAAGAATGGGAGAAAGCAAAGCCTCTCTAATATATTTTTGGTATCGTTCTGACTTGGGGAATCATGATAGTATCTCATGAACTCAAAAAAAAAAAAAAAAAGAGGAGTAAAATCATCACGGTTGGGGGAAAATCTTAAAATGAGATACAAGTGGAAACAAATGACCTGAACTATATTTCAAATGAAACATGCAACCACCCTGAGAGGAAGGGGCCGACCCCTGTGATTTGGGGACACGGCATTTGGGTGAGAGACAAAAGGCTCAATGCGAGTCTTTAACTCTTGAAAGTTGGCTTCTCTTTTGCAGTTGTATCGGTTAGCCATTCTGAAAATACTTATTGGGTATTCTGGAATTGAGCAAATGAGGAAATAAATTGTGCACAGTGGAAGCCAGGTCGCTTGCTAACAGAGAAGGGGGTTACATGTATGGAGAGCAGAAGTATCTAATGAACTCTTCAGTGCTGGATCGGAATTGGAGATATCAATTTATATATATATATATATATATACATATATATATATATATATATATTTATATATATATATATAGTGTGTGTGTGTGTATATATATATATATAGTGTATATATATATATAGAGAGAGAGTAAATACATATGTACTTGAATAAATACACATATAAGGTATACATATGCTTGTATATATGTACTGTAGAATACGTAAGTATTTTTATATGTAGATATTTATATTTACCTATGTTACTTGCATATAGATATATATCTATATAGTTATAAATATATACTATAAATATCTCTATATAAATATATACTCTTATATTTATACAAATATTTATCTTATCCTTGCATGTCTATATTAAGATGAGAAAGAGAGAGAAATATGGTAAAATGTTTACATCTGGGGCATCTGGGTGAAGGGTTTATGGGAATCCATTACACAAATGTTGCAGTTTTTCTGTAAATTTAGAAGCATGTCGAAACAAAAACGTTAAAAGTAAGAAACCAAAGTGGACGGCTTGTTAGAGTTGCTTGTGAGGCGGGAACCCGGTCTGCCTGGCCGCGGTTGGTGTTCTCTCTTGGCCTGTAGCCTTCTTACCTCTTAGTGTGGTTCAGGTCGACGCTGGGCAAATGGGTTTCTGAAACCCCTTTTCATTCATCTGTGGGACAGGTCTCGGACGTGGGTACAGGGAGAAGGAAAAAAGAAGGAGGACGTGCCCTGTGTGAGAGAATGCTGAAGCAGTAGATAGGAGGCGTCTACCTGGGCCCTGGTGGGGTCAAGGGTAGGGGGCTGGCCCAGCCTTGGAGGGCGCCTCTGTTCTGCTGTCTTCCTCACTTAACCACTGCTCCTCCTGTCTTCCCTAAACATGTGCAGGGAGACTTTTTCAGTGTAATATAACACCCTCCCCCTCCATCTACCCTCTCCTTGTATCTTGGATTGGGCTAGTTCTCTTGTACCCTTCTTGTACGCCGAAAGGTTGCTTCTCGAGAGTTTCCACAGTAAGTCAACAATGGATTCTGAATGCAACCGTGATTCACAACGGCCAAGGAAAGACAAGAATGAGCTTCTTCTCTCCTCTGCCATCCTTCCCCTAATTATGAGTTTGTGAATGTCAGAGCGCCTGCCCTTGACGCATAACTGATGAGCAGTTTGGCAGGGGCGTTAGGCAGAGAACTGGGTTCAGAACTTCACTCTGCCCCTTACACCTCAGTCCTCCGCCTGCAGAGAGGGCATGATGAGAGCTTTGACCCTAGTGAGTGGCTTTGAGGATCGAAGGAGATAAGCATGTAGATACTTATCATGGCGCTCAACAAATGCTAAATAGTACTCGTCACCATAGCAGAGTGCGTGGTCGTGATGTCGTGCAGCGGTATAAAGGACGAGCCACTGAGAAGGCCACATGGCTTTCCCCAACCGGGACACATGTTGCCTGGAGTTGAGTTTAACACGTGAGTGTATTTGATGGCTTGAGGGGCCCTCCTGATAGAGACACGGGTTTCATCCGCTTGGCAAGCAGCTTTTCCCAGCTTCCCCACAGGGTACAACCCGGGATCCCCTGCCCTGGTCCTGGTGTGTGTCCCAGAAGCCCCCATCTTCCCTGCACACAGAACCACATCCCTGCACTCTAATTCCTGGAACTCACCTTCTCCCATCGCCTCTCTTCAGTTGGTGTTAGGCAGGAGCAGTTTGCTGGTGTCGGGGGAGAGTCGTCTGCTTTTTGAGGGGGAGACAGCACCAGACTTTTATAAGCCCCATGTGGGTTTCCCTTCAAATACTGTCCCATGGAATCCTGTCCCTGTACCCAGGATATGGGGACAACTCAGGCAGCTTGCCATATAAAAAAGGTTCCAGAACGTAATTATATATTTGAAGTTACAAAAGCTTTTTATTACTTTGGGGAGGTAAAATTATATGTGTTTTCAGCAGGACTTCTTATGCCAAAACTTTGAACAAAAATTCACTCTCCATTACCAGCCTTAGAGGAAAATATATTCACAGCTCTTTATGTCACATCAGTTTCCTCCTTCTTCTTGTATTTGCTTGTGTGTGTGTGTGTGTGTGTGTGTGTGTGTGTGTGTGTGCACGTGCACACACGCATATCTGAACATTTCGGGGGCTGTCTGTAAGTAGGATGTTTATGTGTTGGCCAGTGGAGCATGTCTAATGACTTTCTTGAGGTGTAACTCACATGAATTATAATTCACCTATTTAAACTGTCTAGTCTTCAGTTGTACTCACAGAGTTGGGCGATTATCATACCATCAATTTCAGAAGCGATTCATCGCTCCAAAAAGGAACCCTGTCCCCATTAGCAGTCCCTCTGTATTTCTTCCCAGCTGGAACAATCCTAGGAAATCAGTTCGTTTCTATAGATTTGCCTATTCTGAATATTTCACATAAGTGGGATCATGCAATATGTGATCTTTTATGACTGCCTTCTATCACTTAGCACAATTTTCCAGGTTCATCCATACTGCAGCCCAGATAAGTGCTTCATTCCTTTTAATGGCTGAATATGATTCCGTTGTATGGATAGACCACATGCTGTTTACCCATTCATCAAGTGACGGACATTTGGGTTGTTTCCACTTTTTGGCTGTTATGAATAATGCTGCTTGTGAAGATTCATGTACAAGTTTTTGTGTGGACGTGTGTTTTCATTTCTCTCGAATCTGTAACTAGGAGTGGGATTTGGGGTCATTTAAAGACTATGTTTAACTTTTTGAATAACTGTCAATCTGCTTTTGAAAGGGGTTGTGCCTTGTTACATTCCCACCAACAGTGTATAAAGGTTACAGTTTCTCTATGTCCTCACCAACACTTGTTATTCTTCGACTCTTTGATCACAGCTGTCCTCCTGGGCACAAGTGACATCTCATTGTGGATTTGATGTGCATTTCTCTGATTATCAATCATGTTGAGCATCTTTTCATGTGCTTATCAGCCATTTATATCATCTTTGGAGAAATGTCTATTCAGAGACTTTGCCCATTTTTAAGTTGGGTTATCTTTCTTTTATTATGGAATTGCAATCGGTTTTTTAAATATTTTCTAGATACAATTCCCTTATCAATATATAATTTGCAAATATTAAATTCCATCCATTCTGTTGGTTCTCTACTTTCTTCACGGGGTCCTTTGTAGCACAGTTTTACATTTTGATGGAGTCAAATTTATCTATTTTTTTTCTTTTGTTACTTGTGTTTTGGAGTCACGTCTAGGAAGGCTTTACCATACCCGAAGTTGTGACGATTTATGTCTGCACTTTCTTCTAAGAATTTCATAGTTTTAGCTTTTACAGTTAAGTCTATGATACATTTTCTAAAGCCTTTTTAATCTTTAAGTAATCTCTACACCCAACGTGGGGCTCAAACCTGCAACCCCAAGGTCAAAAGTGGCATGCTCCACCAACTGAGCCAGCCAGCCACCCCCTATGACACATTTTGAGTTAATTTTTGTGTATGGAATAGGAAAGGGATTCAACTTTATTCTTTTGTAGGTGGGTATCCAACTGTTTCTGTCTTGAAAATATGGAAATAGTTCCATGCCAGTTGGTAAACAGTGCCACCCTGAGATCCCTGAGTTTCCCTCTTTTGCTCCGGCTCTTTTCTGGGACCTCCCAGACATTCCCATGACTCACAGACTGACCTGCCAATGCCTGGCACAACAGAAGGCCTCAGGACCCTGCCAGTTCTGATGCCAGTGAGGTCCCAGGTGTTAAATAGTTTCAATGTCACACCTACGTGTTGGTGTTATGACACGTCCTCAGGGCTGGCGATACTAATATCGACACAGGGAGGCCCTATAACTTGCTGTTAATAATCCTGTAGTGTAGCTCCAGGGAACGTTGCTGGAGTGAAGAGAAATGCCAGTGTCCTGTAACAATCCCGCCAGTGAGGACCAGAACAAGAGCAAGTCCTGACCCAGAATCGGCTTAGCAGTTGCTTGAAAGCCTGTGAGCCAAAGGTCTCGGAGGCAGCAAGGTAAGAACATTCCATTGTGGTTTCCCCACAGGCAAACGTGTAGCCTGTCTTTTGCTCCCATCACAAATGTCTCATCTGAGGACCCGGGAGATTATCTGGGTGGGTTCCTCTAGGAGGGACTATGTGATTCTCCCTTGGCAGAGTGAGATTGACCATCCACAACTTGCAGGATGGAAGGGTCCTCTTTCTTGGACGGGTTATATAGTCAGACGTCTTCCTTAGAAGCTCCTAGTTGACAGACCAGTCTACCCCAGCTGTGGTGTCTCCTACTCCTTGGTCACAGGTTGCCACTGACAGAGAGGGACGCCGCCCACCCATCAGACCGGCTCTGTCTCTGCCCGCCTTCCACCGCCCTTCTGCTCAGCCCCTTTCTCCTGCAGTGTCTTTGTTCCACATTTCTGGATAATTAGATTTTTTGGCAATGGCCCTTCTGCGTGCTGCAGAGCGAGCAGTCGAGCCTATGGCCTTTTCCCAAGTACTATTTCCAGCCGGGCCATGCCATCTTGTTCTTCCGCTGTGTTCCAGGACACAAAAGGTCAGGAGCCTTGCCGGGAGGACAGACCCCGGTGTGGAGACCTCCTGGCCTGGATGGTATGTGGATAATAAAGGAAATTAGGAAAATCAGCGAGAGCATGTGACAGTGCTCCCCAGCCTTGTCTGCCCTCACGAACAGTCCTGACTGCACCCTCAGGAGGTGTAGATCTAGGGTGCTCAGGTATGGCAGGGAGAGGACACAGGACAACTACAAATGGAATGACTGTCGCCTTCAAACCATATTCTCTTGCTGACTTTGTATAGAAAAGCTGAGGACAAGTCCCTATCACGTGGCAGAACTGAACAAAGGGCAGCTCTTACCGTCTTTTTTTTTAAAATTTTTTTAACGTTTATTTTTGAGAGACAGAGTGACAGAGAGTGAGCAGGGGAGGGGCAGAGAGAGAGGGAGACACAGAATCCGAAGCAGGCTCCGGGCTCCGAGCTGGCAGCACAAAGCGCGACGCGGGGCTCGAACTCACGAACTGGGAGGTCATGACCTGAGCTGAAGTCCGACGCTTAACCGACTCAGCCACCCAGGCGCCCCGCTCCTACCATATTTGATAATGATTATACTTTAGTGTTTGCTTTGGCACCACAGGTACGAAAATGTGGTGATTGCGCTTTATAATTAACTGTGTTTAAACTTGTTATATTTTGTAATTGTTAAAATATTTTTATAAAATCACATTTGCATTTAGACGGCTTAATGATTCTCATCTTATAAAATATTTGCACAAGATGTCCCTAACGACCGGAAGGGAAGTGAGGAAAGGCCTAACGGTATCACAGCAGTGCAAAGGAGCAAGGCTGTCAGTGACTATTTCCCGAGTGCTCCCTGATCCGAGGCCCTGGGATGCACCCAGCGCCAAGAGAATCCCCAGCCCGGAGGTGTGTCTTCCAGCTCAGGTTCAAGTATAAGAGGGGAAGAGAGGTAGAGGGATAAGGGAGGGAAAGGGGGATGCCAAGCCCTAAAGTTCTATCAACTTTAAGCAAAACATGGGTCCCCAGGAGGTCCCCCAGGCCAACGCCGTTCTTCTGTCCTTTGTTGCCTTCCCAAGATGGTGGAACTCCCCAGGTTTCTTTCTTTTCTCTCTCTTTTATTTATTTATTTTTTTTTGAGAGAGAGAGAGAGAATCCCAAGCAGCTTCCCACTGGCAGTGCAGAACCCGACATGGGGACCAAACTCACCTGGGAGTTCAACAGCAGACATGTTAGATGTGACTTGATTGTCGGCCCTTTCTATGAAGGGAACACCTTCACTTTCAACTTCCTGTTCCTGCCACGCCCCTGGCCATTGTGATTGGCCCAGCAACAAACACATGACCGAGTTGAGCCAATCAGGGCTCTTCCTCGGGTTTTTACAACGGAACAAGCAGAACGTGCTTGTTTCATGCCACTGTGTTTTGGGGGTGACTTGTTACGTGGCAGTAGACCAGGAACACAGACCTTCATGTGGACTCTCCCCTCTCTTCAGGAGCCGCACCCGAGTTTAGTGGGGATCAGTGGGGAGGCACGCTGCAGGAAACCAGGTATTAACAAAACCCACGTTTTCTAGGTGCGTATAGCCCCGTGCTGTGAAGTATCTGGAAGGGCTTGTGGGCAGAGGCTGTGGCCGCGAGGAGCCCAGTGTCACTCACAGCCAACCTGGACCATGCTTAAAGATAGAAGAAAGGGCAAAATATGTCTTCACTCCTGATAACTTCAGCTGCAGGTCAACCCCTGGCCTTGACCTCTCTCATTTCTTCCCATCCTCCTCCTCCCCCCCCCCAACTCTCCTTCCCGCATCCTCCATCCTGCCCCTCCCACGGAGGTCCAAGTCCCAGAGAATGTTCGAGAACATTCCATTCTGGAAGGGCCACATGCTTTACCAAAGAGCTTATGGACTGGCGCTTCTCACACGTCACTATGCACACCCATCACACACGGAATCCTCGGAAGATGCACATTCTGATTCAGTGGCTCTGGGAGGGGCCTGGAAGTCTGCACGTCTAACAAGCTCCCCTGTCGCTGCTACTGTAGAAAGTGCTCAGTAGAAAGTGCTGGAAGGACTATCCTTTCTTTTGCTAATATGGATGGCCTCTTCCAGGAAAATGCTGGCTCAGAACTCTACAGAACGGCCCTTTCCACCAGGACAGAAGGTGAGAAGGAATTGAACGAGTGGACAGAGATCCTCATCCTGTCCTGTACTTACTTAAAATTCTTGCGTGTTTCTTTTTATTTATTTCTTTTTAATTTTTTTTTCATGTTTATTTATTTTTGACAGAGACTGAGACAGAGTGTGAGCGGGGGAGGGGCAGAGAGAGAGGGAGACATAGAATCCGAAGCGGGCTCCGGGCTCCGAGCGGCCGGCACAGAGCCCGACGCGGGGCTCGAACCCGCAAACCGCGAGGTCATGACCTGAGCTGAAGTCGGACGCTTAACTGACTGAGCCACCCAGGCGCCCCCCGGGTTTTTAACTTAAAGACAGCAGGTTGCAAGGGCCTCCCTGTGACACAGCCACTCACACACGCCCTCTCATTTCACTGGCTCCGTGGCAGGAACAGTGGGCCGCAGTGAGAGGGGGGCATACGGGGGTTACATAGGGTCTCGGCCCACCCAGGACGGGTTCAGGCCCAAGCGAATCAGGGGGGCACGTGGCACAGGAGCAAAGTGGTGTCACAGCTGAGGGACAGACTCCAGAGCTAACGAGCATCTTGATCAGAATGCTGGCTCTCCCTTGTTGAACGGCTGAGTTGGGGTTTACCTAGCTAGAAAATGGGGACCCTCATACCTATTGACTGAGGTTGGTGGGATAATGAATACAAATAATATTTGTAAATTTATTAGGTAACTCACATGCACGAGGCAAATCCTTATGCATGGCACATTGTCCCAAGTGCAGATTAACTCATTTAATCCTCTCAACAGCCAGCAAGGGCAGTAAAATTATAATTACTCTTTCTGTTTTATGAGGGAGCAAAGCTCAGAGAGGGACAGTCCGAAGCTCGGGGTCACCGTCAGGGAGCACTGTAGCCAGGCTCGGGTCCAAGGCAATTTGATGCCAGGGACCACCCGAAGGGGCACGGTCCCCCACATACAGGTACTTGAGGACTATCTGGGGGGGGTGTCCGTGAATGAATGAATGATGTAAGATCCAGGGAAGCTGCTTTCTGTCTGTCTGCCTGTCTGTGTCTCACACACTCCCTCGCTCTCGCACATTTCAGTTATTTAAAAACCAAAAAAGCTTTCTTTTTAAAACATTTTTTTTTTCAACGTTTATTTATTTTTGGGACAGAGAGAGACAGAGCATGAACGGGGGAGGGGCAGAGAGAGAGGGAGACACAGAATCGGAAACAGGCTCCAGGCTCTGAGCCATCAGCCCAGAGCCCGACGCGGGGCTCGAACTCACGGACCGCGAGATCGTGACCTGGCTGAAGTCGGACGCTTAACCGACTGCGCCACCCAGGCGCCCCATAAAAACCAAAAAAGCTTTCTGAAGAACTGACACGTTCACACGATTCAAAGGGAGCAAAGGGACAGAGACTGAAAAATATTCCTGCTGTCCTTGACCCCCAGCTGCCCGGGTCTTTTCCTTGAGGCAACCACACCAGCCCCTTGTACATTCAGACAGGAGCATACCCTATGGAATGTTCTGCCTGGTACCAGGAGAGTCTCTTAAGCTGAACTTCTCTTTAAGCCTTAATTTCTTCACTGGGTCCCCCCGAGGTGGGGGGTTGTGAACATTAACTAAAATTCATGGAAAGTGGTTAGGGCAGTGAGGGGTCAGGCCCTTAGTAAGCACTGGACTCCATTTCATTTGTTTAATTGTATTTTACTTATTTTTTAATTTTTAAAGCTTATTTACTTATTCTGAGAGAGAGAGAGAGAGAGAGAGAGAGAGAGAATCCCAAGCAGGCTCCGTGCTTTTGACGTGTTTAAGTTCCTGGGCTGGAACTCACGACCTATGAGATCATGACCGGAGCCCGTGTCAAACACTTAACGGACTGAGCCACCCAGGGGGACCATTTATATTATTTTTTGAAATAGGGTAAAGGAAATAGGAGGTGGCAAGGCCCCCACTCTGGCCGCTGAGGCCGACGCCCAGCTCTTGAAGGTGATGAGACTTCCCGTTGGTGTTTGTATACAGATAATGAGCCACTCGCCCCCAAAGACAAGACGGGAGGAGGGAGGGAGGAGCAAAGAAAAATATGGACAAAGAAAACTTCAAAGCCACTCGAGAAAATAGAAACCGAGGCTCCCACACACTGAGCAGGCCACATTCTCCATCGAAGGCCTCACGAACACGGAGGCCAACGCCATCTGGCCTCAGACACTGTTCCTCAACGCCCTTGCGTCAAGTCAAGCAAAGCGGGGCGACAGAAGAGGAATAAGTTGGGTTGGTTCACACGGAGCCTCCAGATTCCGCGCTCCAGTGATAAATAATGTACAAAGCCCAGAAAACACAGCCCTGTTGGGTCTGGGCCTCTTACTCCTGAGGTGTGAGGAAAGGGGATCAGGGTGTCCATCCTGTTAAATTTGTGGAGGGATGCATTCCGGGGGCCCGGGGAGGGGGGGGGCCCCCAGGTGGCTGGGCCAGTCTGCTGGCCAACCAGGTGGCCTGCCAGGCTGCCCTGGGCCTCCCCACTCCGGGCCTCAGGCTGGCGAGACTGTCCCCGGCCCACAACGGGGGCATGGGAGACCTGTCTCTTGCTATCATTAATTCATGTTTCCCCACCTGGCCATCAGAATCCCATTAAAACAAACACACACACGCACACACACACGCGCGCGCACACACACACGCACACACACGCGCGCGCACACACATACACACACACACGCGCGCGCGCACACACACGCACACACGCACACACACGCGCGCACACACATACACGCACACGCGCATGCACACACACACGCGTGCACACACACGCACACACACGCACACACACACGCACGCACACGCACACACACACCCCATAACGTTAAAATCAATAGTAAACATCATTTTAATCTACACACATTTTTATCACTGTTCAAAAGATGTTTTTCAAATTACCCCTGGAAACTCCCGCTATCTAAGAATTATCAGAAAAAAAAAGAGAGAGGAAAGAGAGAGAGAGAGAGCAGGAAAAGGAAAAAAAAAAAAAAAAGCCCACAAGAGGCAGGGAAGTGCTGCTTTGTCAGGGAGAAGAAAATAAAGAGAAATCAGCCCAGCTTCAAAGGGCGCATTTCCATAATTGCCCTGTAACTTTAGCAAAATAAATCTGAGCGGCTGAGAAAAGCCCAATCTCTCAGATGAGTGAACTCCAAAGGCCCCGGAGGGCTGTGGGCCCACTTGTTAGCGGCCCGGAGCAGTGAGAGATTGCGGGGCTCGCCAGGGGCACAAAAGCCATGAAATCATAGCCTTCCCGGCCTAGACGGGCCCCGGCCCCCCGAGTAAGACTTTACCCTGCCTTTGTCTCCTTCCTGCTCCCTGACACGGGACACACACCCACGCACACAGGCGCACACACAGGCACACACACGCACACAGGCACCCCGGGGTAAAATAAGCGAGTAAATAAATAGACGCGTTTAAGTGCAGGAAAGGCTGGCAGCAGTTAAGAGGTGGCAATAATTAGGAGGCGAAACCACAGGAGTTGGGCTTTCATCTGTGAGAACATTCCCGTAACCTGCTCCTGATATAAATATCCAGGGAGAAAGGCCCCAACTTTCCAGACACACATCCTCTTTGGAGATGACTCTGTCTCCCTCTCCCTCTCCCTCTCCCTCTCTCTCTCAATCTCTCTGTCCTGAGACGGCCCCACCTCCAGAGGCTCAGGGAGTTGAAACCCACTTTTCTTTTTCTCAGGCTGGCAAAGTTTCCTGTTGATGCTTTCTCATCCCCATTGCCCCCTTCCGGGGCCAAAAGTTTTTCAAGAGCAGACAAGCGGCCCCACTTAGCCTCCTTCTTTAACGTGTCTCTCCACAGAGCTGTGGTTTCTGGGAGAAAACACCTGCTGTAGTTGCCCTCAGACACCTCTCCCCTCCCTCGGGTTCTAGGTTTCTCAACGGCGGCGTTGTTGACATCTTGGGCCCCATCACTCTCTGTTGACGGGGCTGGCCTGTGCCTTGTGGGACAGTATCCTTGGTGTGAGCGGCATCCCTGGTCTCCACCCAAGAGATGCCAATAGCACCCGTATCCAGGCATGACAATTGGAAAATGTCTCCACACGTTGCCTTATGTCCTGGGAGCGTGGGGACCACCCAGTGGAGAACCACTGCTCTATCTTAGGACCTCTTCCCCATCTTGCCCTGGGTACTCACCCCTTCTGCCATCAGGGAGAGATGCCGCGGGGCGGGGGGGGGGAGGTGGTTCCCCATGCAAACAATCAGGATGGTCTTTGGAGGGGCTGGAGCCTCCATTCTGAGGGAAGCAGGTGCATTAAAGCTAGGCTGGCCACGCAGAGACGGAGACTTTCAATGTGGTCACGTTGGCTGGCTGGATCGGAAGACAGTGGCAAATCAGGATCTGGAGACAGTAGCTGGAGAGGTTATGGGCCCCCTCCATTTACGCCTCGTACTAGAGACCTTTGGCTTGGAACAAATTCGTCTAATCCGATCCCCTCTATGTTGCAGACGGTGAAGTTGGAGGCCCGAGTCGGGATGGCACTTTCCTCCACTCGAGTCGGAGTTATCTCTGGCCACAGACACAATTGGTACACACCTGCCATTGTCCTTTGTCATTTGGTAGAGGCAGAGGGTACGTGCAACCGGGAGTTACAGGACGCAGAGAACATTTCTCGAAGGATACAAATAATGAGGCCCCATGCTGGAGTTCCTGATGGAAAGTCCCAACAAATCAGGGAAGGCGTCTGGCATCCAATTTCTATCCAAGCCTTTGATCCCTGCTGCCGAACCTTCCACAACTCAGGCCTGAGACAGGGGACCCTCCAGGTGGCCTGGAGACCACCAGCCCTCTCCTCAGACAGGTGAGCGGCCGAAGCACCCTTTCCCCTCCGGGAAGCCTCTGCTGCACTCACTTTTCCATATTGCCCTCTGCCTGGACCCGGCTTCCTCCTCCCTGTATTCCGGTGAAAATAAATTCAATCGGAAGCCGCGAATGGGCCATCACTTAGGGAGATAATTTTATTCTCCTCTGGCTCGCTGGCCCGGTGATGCACCCCCACCTCTGGCTGCATGCAGATAATGAGGGACGTGGTGACATACACTCCTTCCTCTGACCTAATTGATGATCCCCACACACCTTGGCGTGCTTTGCATAACCAGCCACGACAGCCGGCACCCCTTCCAGGCGGAGTGATTGACATATTTTATTTCTAATTGAAGCTTAATCAGGACCCAGGGTAAGATTCCCATGTATTCTCGCTCTCTTCTCTCTCTGGCTTCCTTCTCTCTCTGTGTGTGTGTCTCTCTTCTCTCTGGGAGCCCTGCCCTTCCGGCTCCTTTCCCTTTTTAAAATTTGAGGGCCACACAATAAAGGAGGGATGGAGGCAGTGTCTGGGGTCCCTGGAAAGGGGGAGAGGGAGGGGACGAGGGGACGGTTCAGGGAGGAGGACCCGGAACCAGCTCCCTGGTGAAGGTGGAGGGGAGCGGCCTCCTCTCCCCTTTTTTAGGTTTCTTTGTTTGGACGGCGTTACCTTTTGGGGGTCACTTTGGGGCCATTTGAAGGGCCTGTGTGTTCCGTGCGACCGAGAGGCTACAAATACACGGGAGTGGCCACTCCCCACTCCCAAGTTTTCTCGGCTCTCCTCAGCACGTCCACACACTGCCCCTTCAGGGGGGCGGGACTGGTCTCATCCAAGGACCATTATCCCTGGAATGAGCTGGGCTGAGGAGGTGAGCACAGGCCGTGGGGTTTTCACGGCAGAGCCACCGAGGACGGGGTGGGGGGGGGGTCCGACCTCCGCAAGCTCGGCTTGGCCTCTCCACACCCCTCTCCTTGTGACCAGATGCATTTTCTCCTCCCTGGGCTGACGTTCCGTGTGGAAAGGCTGCCGGACTTCTGCCGTCATCCCTCTCCCCGATCACCCCTGCCTGGGGAGTTTCCTTTCTCCCTGGGTTGAGCTGGGTCCTGAGATGCCTGGAGGCAGACGCCTCACGGTTACGGCTGATGGGAGCGGGTGAGCTGAATACCGTCCAGAGTCGAAGAGAGGGGACTGAGATTCTAGAACAGAACATTAGTGATACCGAAGCTATGTTACCCTCACTACCACATGCCAGGCCTGGACAGCCTCTGTCTCTCGTGGACACATCCACCTGGCGGGGTAGGCATGATTATTCCCATTGCACAGATGAGGAAATACAGCACAGCGAAGTTAATTATCTGCTCAGAGATTCATGGGACGTAGACTGGGGAACTAGGTCTATGCGACAGAGAAGCTTGTGAGGCCATAGCTGACAGGCTGTCGGGCGTGCTGTCCCCCGAAAGACACTCATGCTGATTAGCGGAGGCCTCTGCCTGCCTCCAAGGCCCTGGCCTCTGAGGTTCAAGGCCCACCCAGGCAGTTGAAGCCTGTTCCATGGGGCCAGGGCCTGAGCTGAACCATAGCCTGTATCTAAGTCCTGGGAAGGAGTCTGGACCTGTAAACACCATTAATAAAGAGCTGGGAGAGGAGGGAGCCGGAGAAACATCTCCCACCTCTGGGGAAGGGGCCGGAGGGGGAGTCCCAGCCTCAGAATGTCTTTGCCCAGATGTCAGCCTCTGCTTCACCAGGCCTCTGTGAAAGGCCACGGGCTAACACACTGGCCACCAACAGACCCACTGGCCCCTGGAGGGCCCACCATACCCCACCTATCCAGCCTCAGTGGGGTTTCCCGGGGGGTGCCCGCTGGCAGCTGTCCCCACTCCCCCCCAGCCTGGATGGGTCCCCATGTGGACCAGGCTCCTGTGGAACGTGGAGCTGTACAATACATACAATTCTGTGCTTTGTTCTGTGGCTTCAGGCGTTCGAGCCCTGCCCAAACCTCCCAGGGGAGCCACGAGACTGTCACAGGCTCCACACGGGACGAAACTTACTAACCACAAAATTTACTAAATTGACTAACCAAAGAGGAGGAAAATTAAAAAAAAAAAAAAAAGGTACCCTCCATTTCGTGCCCAAGGCGGCACTTGTCCAGTGCTCCCTACAACTTGTTCAAATCAAAGTTGGGCAAGGCTGTCGGACTGAAAGAGAAAACAAGAGGGCGAGGACGGGGCGGCCGGCGGGCGGCCAGGCCAGGCCTGGCTGGAGAGGCCACGGAGGCAGGCGCTGAGTGGCCCTTTTGTCCTGTAGAGGGAGCTCCAGCCCCAAATTTCCCGGCTCCCTCCCCCCACCCCCGGCCCGCCCACCCCCTGACAGGCCCCAAGCCGAAATCCTGCCTGGATAGGTACAGAGGCCCCAACACCCCCCGCACCCCCCACCAGCACCCTAGAAAGCTATCCTTCCAGGGCACTTGGGGGGAAAACCCGCTGGGGTGCCAAGATGCACAGAGGCCACCGGGACTCAGGTCCCCCCACTCTCAATTCAGGCTGGGCACGTCACTAAGAGGAAATGCTGTGCATCCCCGGGTCGCTGTTCCTCCATACGCAACCCCTATTCACCGCCACCCCACACCCTCGCATCTGTAAGGAGGAGTCTGGGGGTGCAGTGAGGTTGGAAAGGGCTTGAACTGAACTTGCACATGCCCTGACATAAGATTCAGAGAACCTCAATTGTGCCTATCTAAGAATGGGGGCGCGGGACTGATGAGAACCCCCCAACCTAACCTTTCTGCATCCAGACCCTTCTCTGGGTCTTTCTGCCATGCCATCCGAGCAGGCCCCAAACCCCAGGGTTGATCCAGTGGACCGACCGGGTGGGCCCAACTCCCCAGGCTCCTCGGAGGGCATCTTCTCCGGTTTCCCCCCAGCTGTCTCCTCTGCCCTTTCCCTGGGGCACCCCACCTACTTCTCCAACTGCCTCACCTCCAGCGGTGCCCCCAGCCCCGCCACCTCTGTGTCTCCTTGGCTTCTGCACTCTTGTGATCACAGGGTCCTGGGTCCTGACTGTCGTTCTTTTCCCACTGATTCCGGCGACTCTTCAAACATGGGGAGCGGGGGGGCAGCGGACAAAACAAAACAAAACAAAACAAACAAAACAAAAACCAAATAGATCCGTCCGTGGGGGTGGGGGGGGCGGGCAGACAGGCAGGTTATAGTCAAAGTGGCAACAGCTCATTTATTTAGCCAAAAATAGATACTTTCTTGTACAATTTGGTTCACACATATGTACATTTTTCTGTATATACAAAAAAAAAAAAAAAAAAACTCAGACACTCTTATTCTCACGGCAACTCCACCTCCCAAAATCAACCGAACAACATCAACCAGAAAAACCCTCACAAACTCAGCTAATGTGGGGTACAGAAGCCACTTGGGGAGGACTGAGGGAACTTGGTTTATTTCTTTTTTTTTTCTTTTTTTCTTTTTGCTTAGTTTTGTTTCTTAGGTATTCATACACGGACATGCTTACAAGTCATAACTATACAGAGAGTTTTGTTTTTGTTTTTGTTTTTGTTTTTTTTTACAATTATTACAACGATTGAAAATTTTTAAAAATAAGTACTAGGAGGAGGAGAGAGCCGATAAGACCAAAGCGGCATCCAGATGGTTCTGGGGCCTGGAAGAGAGAAGCAGTGGTAGCAAAGGAAGTGACAGTTCGGGGCACCGACGCTGCCTAGGATTTGGGACACCCAACCTGGGACTGAGGCCGGGGGACTGGGAGGTGTCTCAGTGTCAGATGATGTCCAGCTGTAGATGTTGGGCTTCCGGTTTAACTATAGAAGGTTGGGAAGGAGTAGGGACCCGAGGTCCCGGCTCGAAGGCCGCCAGGTGGGCTTCCCAGAGCCGCCGCTGGCCCGGCGGGGGCCCGGGTTCCTACCGCGCGCGCCGTACCCCGGGCCGCGGCCCGGGTGCCGGGCTGGGATTGCCCGAGGCCTCTCTGGGCCCGCGGGCGCTACGGAGGAGTGTGTGTCTGGTCCCCCTTCTAAAGCACGTCCCGGCTGCATTCCCCGGGGGCAAAAGCCTCCAGTGCTCCGCGTCCGTTCCTCCCCCACTTGCTTGTCCCACCGTCCGCCCCTACCGCGGGGTCTCTTACCGCCTGGGCACGGGCTGGAAAGCCGTCTTGAGTAACTTTTTCTCCACTTCCAAGGCACTACAGCGATCTAAGGCAAGCGGGGAAGAAAAAGGAGGGCCTTTAGAGAGCTCCACGCCGGCACTCAGGGCCGCGGGAGGCGGGCGCGGGGTGGAAAGCGCCCCGCGCCCCCCGGGGTCCTGCCATCTCCGTCCGCCCCGGCGCGACCCCCAGAACCCACCCCCTTCCTCCGCTGCGGCGCTCAGTAGTCACCTGTTCCGCCCTCGGGCTCCGCCGGCCGAGCGAAGGCGGCAGCGGCGGCGGCCGGGTGGCCCGCGGCTCCGGGAAGTCCCAGCAGGTGTGGAGGGGCCGAGCCCAGCAGGGAGAGCGGGTGCGGGCGTGGGCCCGGCGTAGGGCCTGGGAACGGCCGGTTGGTCCAAGCGGGGAACTTGCCCAGCGGCGCCGAGACGAGTCTGTGAGCCGCGGCGGCTGCCGCGGCCGGAGAGAGCTGCAGGGCTGGGGGCGCGACGGCTGCCCCCGGGGGAGAACCTCCCGCGCCCGGAGGCGAGCGGCGCGGGTTGTCCGGGCTTGTGGCCGTCTCGGCCAGGGACCAGATCTTGGGCTTCTGCAGGGCTGAGGCGGGCGGTGGTGCAGGAGCGCAGGGGTCCAGGCCTGCAGGAGGCGAGGGCGGAGACGGCAGAACCGCGGCCACCGGCGGTGGCGCCGGGGCCAGACTCAACACGGGCAGTGGACGCTCCTCCAAGCCCTCCGAGCTGTCGTCCGAGTCGCTATTCTTGGAGTCTGAAATGGGTCTCAGGCCGAGGTCGCCGTCCCTGTGTGCCGCCCCAGACAAGGCCAGCTCAGGCCCCGCGGTCGCACCGTCTAAGTTCTCCAAATCGATCTCCTCGTCCTCGTCGTCGTCCGCCAGGCCCTCGCCCCCCGTGTCCTCCTCCTCCCCCACGAGCTCCTCCTCCTCCAGCTCCAGCTCGCGCTTGCTGTCTTCTTCGTCCTCCTCCTCGTCTTCCTCCTCGCGCTCGCTCCCGTAAGCGTTGCCCTCCTCGTCGGTGCGGCTGCGGGGCGCCCAAGTCATCTTGTTCTCCTTCTTGAGGCGCCGGCGCGCGTTGGCGAACCAGGTGGACACCTGGGTGAGGGTCATCTTGGTGATGATGGCCAGCATGATCTTCTCGCCCTTGGTGGGGTAGGGGTTCTTGCGGTGCTCGTTCAGCCAGGCCTTGAGCGTGCTGGTGCTCTCCCGGGTGGCGTTCTTGGGACGGGACGGGTCCCCGAACTGGTACTGGCCATACGGGTAGAAGGCGGGGTGCGGGTGCGGAAACGCGGCGGCCGCGGCCGGATGCTGCACCCCGGGGCTGTCTTTCAGCTCGTACTGCGCGCCCTGTACGCACACGGAGAAGGAAGGGACACGCGCGGAGGGAGCGCGGGTGAGCCCTAGCCGCCCTGGCCGTCGCCGCCTCCACCCTCCCGGCCTGGGCCCCGCTAGTCTACTCCCGCGCGCTCCACCTCGTCCCGCGCCCCAGCTCCAACCCTCCCCCCGCCCCACTCCGGCTCCCTGGGCGCTTACCAGCTGCGGGAAGATGGGCAGCTCGGCGGCGTAGGGCAGAAAGGCACCGTAGCCTTGGGCGGCGGCGGCAGCCGCTGCCGCCGCGGCATAGGGCGCCCCGTACACGGAGGAGAGCACGTTGGACAGGGACCCCGAGGCGGCCAGCTCCGAGGCTCCGGCTCCTGGGCCGCCCCGGGCTCCAGCGCTGCCGCCGCCGCCGGCGGCCCCCGGGCGCTCGGGTGGGTAGAGCGGGCGGATGTACTGGTATCCGAGCTGGGGGAAGGACATGGTGGCCCGCGGGGCACGGACGGAGAGGGGGCCCGGCCCCCTGGGCCGCCCAGCTCAGCGCCGCCCGCGGGCTCCTGCGCGCATCGGGGGCTGGGCCGGGCTGGGGCCGCGCTGCCTCCCGCGCTGCGCAGCGCTCCGCGTTCGCCTATTGATCTGCTCCGCGGCGGCGGCGGCGGCGGCGGCGGCGGCGGCGAGGAGCCAGGTCAGGTCCGAACAGATTGGCGGAGATTCCCGGGGCTCCGGGCTCTGATTGACATTTCTACGGGCCCGCAAGCCCCTCCTCTCTGCGCCGCGCTCCCTCCTCTCGGCAGTCCGAGCCGCCTCTGCCCGCGCCTCGCTCCTCACTGCCCTCCTCTCCCCGAGCAGTGTCGCGCCTCGCTTCCTTCACCCTCCTCTAGTTTGTACTCCCCCTCCTCGCCCTTCCTCTCCCCTCCCTCTCAGCGCTCCTCTTCCCCCTAGGATCGCTTCCGCTCCTTCGGGCTCCTTCACTCTCCCGGACGATCGGAAACTCTTTTCTCTCTCCTATCCCGTTCTCTCTATTCCTTTTGCTCCTCTCCCTTTTCTGCTCCCTTCACTCTTTCTTCACCCCTGTTTTTATCTCACTCTCTCTACTCCCACGACACTCCCCCCCCACCCCCACCCCCAGCCCTGGCTTCGGCGCCCTGGGCTCAGGCGGCCTAAAGTTGGGGACACTTAGGGTGCTGTGCGGGGGGTGTGAGTCCGTGGATCTGTGTCTAAGTCTGTGTGTCCGTCCCCGCCCTCACCTCCTCCCTTGCCCTTCCCCAAATCTCGGGTCTGACGTCGCGCCCTCTTATTCGACTTTTCCTCGCGTCTCCTTCCCGAGTCGCCAATCGCCTGGGCGCCTTCCAGGCGGGGCCGCCCACCCCGGAGGATACGGCGCGCTGGGCGGGGCGGGGCGGGGCGGGGACGCGAGCCCGGGCGCTGGGAGTCCTTGCCCGCCCCCTCCGGCCTGCGCGGGGAGGGGGAGCGGGAGGCGCTGGGGACGCGGGTTAGGACGGGGTCAGCTCGCCCCTCCCCGCCGCCCGCCCTCGGTACCTCTCCCCCCGCCCCAGCGCGGGGCCTGGGTCGGGACCAGATCCTGGTCCAGGGCAGGCGCTGGGGCTTTCCTCGGCCCGGACCCTTTTTCGGCTCGCACCTCTAGACCCCAGGCACTGTCCGCGGCGTAGGAAAAAAGCTAGAAGAATTCGCGAGGGGTGAAGGGGTGCGCCCCGGTCGAATCTTCAAAGGCCATCTCATTGTCCAGGGGAGCGAAACAGACCCCTACCCGGCCACTTTAACGCCTCCTGTGTCCGGGTGCGAATCTTTTATTAGAAATGGCGGGCTCTGCCTTTGCAGGGACTGAAGTGTGGACACCCGGCCCCCCCCTCCCGCCCCGGGGATCCTGGGGAGCCACGACTGGGAAGTGGAGCCTGCCGGTGCCCTAAGCGGGTGTGCGATGGTGGAGGAGCAGAGAGCCGGTGGCTGAGGCTCCAGGAACTTTCCCAGAGCGCTCCGAGAAGTTTGTATATTGGAATTTTCGGTCTGTAGACATCCTTCCTTTCACTACCCCTTCCCCTGCTCCCCGGTCACCGTGCCAACACGTTTTCTTTCCGTAAGGATCCTATCACCGTCTCGGGTGGGGATGGGAGGCAAGACTTTTGGTCCCACAGTGGAATATTTCCTAAATCAAACCTGAAATCCCAGTATCCGAACGCCCACCTTCACGGATTAGGGCGTGCAGCCGACAGCGGGATTGAAATTCCCGGAATCCTAGAGGCTCTGGGCTAAAAGCTTTAGGCCGCGGCTGCGACTGACGCGCAGGCCAGACCTGCAGCGGTAGCGCTCCGGGGACAACACGGAGGCGGCGACTCTGTCTTGGAGTGGCCAGTTCGGGCTTCGAGGCGGAAACTGGCCGCCGCGCGCTGATGGAGAGGGCAATTGAATCCGAATTCCATCAGAGTGAGGGGCCCGGGCTATCTTTGGTCCAAGCAGCTTTGGGCATTCCAGTTGAGGAATGAACTCCCAGTTTTGACCTCGCCCATCACTCCCCCCCCACCCCACCCCCTCCACCCCCCCCCCCCCCCCGCCTTCTTTCCACGGGGCTTGGCACCCGGCGGCGGCTCCAGAGAAAAATGGGGTGGAAGACAAGGGAAAGTTTGGGGGCGGCCAGGTTTGGGGTTCAAGTGGGGAAACTGACTTGTGTGGCCTTTTCAAATTCCTCAAATCCGGTCGAGCTCTTTCCCATATCCTCTCCCCACCTGCTTCTCTTCCAGATACCGGGCGTTGGCCTTAGCTGGAGTCTCCCCAGAGGAGGAGATATCAGGGGAAGCTCTGGCTTTGAAATGTTTCCTCGGAGCCTGATTTCGTTTGCAGTTAAACCTCGAAGCCAAATGGCATAGGGAGTCATGGGGCTCACCTTCTCGCGGAAGATTTCAGGGGTGACAAAATTGAGGGTAACATTATTTCCCGGACTGTTTCCTAGGTGTCAGACCTCGAGCCTCGACGGCCCTGAACCCTAGAGTTTGTGCAAAGTGGTGGCGCCAGACCAGAGCGAGCCAAGAGCTAGGTTCTGAGGTGGGGACTCTGGGGCTGCGCTGTAAATGCCCGGATGAAACGCTCGCTATTTAACTCAGCTCTTCCAGAAGGATAAGAGAAAAACCATGAGCCCCGGAGACGCTTCTTCCGCATTAACCAACTATTGACCTGGCAGCGTGGAGGCCAGGAAAGGCACAAGGTTGTTCTCAGTGACCCAACCACGAAGGTCTAAGGGCGCTCATAGCCCCGAAGTCACCCCCCTCCAAACCCATACGCGTACTCAAGAAGGCGCCCAGGTCCTGGGCGGAAGCGGCCTCTTCGCTACCCTAGTGTCCAGCAGAGATCAGCCCCGCCCTGGCCCCGGCGATCCGCGCTTCACGTCGGGACTCAGCGTCGTAGGCGGCCGAGCCCCGACGTGGCACTGGCTCCCCAACTCGACGGGGCCAACGGAACCCGGCTCCGGACTGAACTCTGGGGTTCGAGGACAGCCGAACCATTTCCAGAGCTTTTTAATCCAAGGGATGAGGTCAAAGTGATACACTCGCACAGGGAGGAAAAGCAGGTGCACGGGAAGCTGATTTGGGAAAGGCACGCGCGCACAAACGTGCCGCACACAAAAGCGTCTCCGTCTTTTCGCCTTCTTCCAACGTTCCCGGCGCACAAAGCGCTTCGGAGTCTTGCTGTAGGCGCTCTCTCTACGCGGCCCAGAGTGTGGCAGTGCACGGAGAGGGTGTCCCTAGCACACGTTTGGTGCACGCAGCAGCGTTCGCTGGACTCGCACCCGGGGCCGCGCGGCCCGACGTATGCCCAGGGGCCGCGCGGCCCGCCAGGCTCAAGGGCAGCGCCGCGCACTGAAAGCGAGCACCTAGCCACCAGGCCCACTTCCCGCCCCCTCCTCGCCCAGCCCCACGGTGCGCGCGCGTCCCCGTCGAGGGGCGCCGCTGCCGCCCTAGGTCTCCCCGCCGAGGCCCATCTTCAGTCCTTCTCTCCCAGAACCGAAATCCCCGGGCTGCAGTGCGGCCGGCGATCCCTCCGCTTCCTGCAGACGCCGCGGCGCACGCTCCCACCGCTCCCTCCCCCCGCGCTCGGGTTACAGGTTAATGAAATGCTCGTTTTCCTCAGTCATTTGTTTTGTTTTCCTGCAAAGTTCTGATAAGTAGCTAACCAACGAAGCTTGTAATTACAATCTTACAGAAACCGGGCCGATCTGTATATAAATCTCACCATCCAATTACAAGATGTAATAATTTTGCACTCAAGCTGGTAATGAGGTCTAATACTCGTGCATGTGATAATCCCCTCTGGATGCTGGCTTGATCAGATGTTGGCTTTGTAATTAGACGGGCAGAAAATCATTATTTCATGTTCAAATAGAAAATGAGGTTGGTGGGAAGTTAATTTCTCTCCGCTCTGTGAAGCGTAGACAAGAATTTAATGATTTAATTACAGTTGTAAGCCCTTTCCATGAGACTTAAATTGAGCTGAGAATATTTTTTTCTTCTCTCTCTCTCTCTCTCTCTCTGTTTCTCTCTCTCTCTCCCCCGCATTCTCTCTCTCCGCTATTAGCAGCCCTGCAGACACCCGGAGTGCGTGGCCTGGCGTCCTCACCGGGAGGGATTTGCATCAGGCCAGAATCCGGACCCCGGGCATCCCAGGAGGCGCGGGCCGGCGGCCTCCAGAGCCGCCCCGGAACGGGCTGCCGCTCCCCACCAGCCGCCAGGGCCTCGGAGCCGGTCCCTGCGTCCCGAGAAGCGTCGGGGAAACTTTGGGAGAAACTTTGCCAACTTTGCTCTCGGCGAGGGAGAGGCCGCCCGGCCGGCCGCGGCGGCTGCGGGCCGCGACGCGCAGAGTGGGCCCCAAGTCAGGCCTGGGCACCCCGGAGCCTGCAGGGCAGCCCAAGGAGGGGTGCGAGGCCGGCTGGCGGCCCCTGGCACCCCGCTGCGCCCCCGCGCGTCCCCCACCTGGCCCTCGGCCCCCGTCTCCGAGCTGCCCGCGACTCGCAGAGCCCAGGATGGCCGGGATCGAAAACCTGGCCTTCAGCGCAAGTGATCTGATTTTTCTTTACCTCTCCACGATCATCCTTTTTCCACCTGACTTGAGCAGTTTCTCTGCCTCCCTCTCCTTTGTTTTCCTCTCCCCGTCTGTGTCTGTCTGTCCCACTTTCTGGGTATTCGATTTCTAACTCATTCATTTCCATTCTTTCCTCCGCGCGCTCCCCATTTCGTTGTTTTATCCGCTCCTCTGGACCACTTCGCAGTTACTTTTCTCAGTTTTGCTCCTTGCCCCTTCCCTTATTTTGTCTGTTTTTATCCCTGTCTGCCTCTGTGACTGCCCCTCGCCCTCACCCTCATTTCTCCATCCACCTTTCTTTCTTTCGTTCATCCTAATCTATTTCCTTCTCCGATTCCTTGGTCTGCGTCTCAGGCTCTGCTGCGCTTGTATTTTCTCTCTTCTCCTCTTCCTCCCCGGGACGTGTCCCCTCCCCCCCCCCCCCCCCCCCCCGTGGATCTGCCTTCCCTGCGGCGCCCCCTCCTCATCCATCTTGGGAGATGAATATGTCGCCTTATTGGATGCCGAGGCCGGAGCCGGGTGATGGGGCTCGGCCAGCCTAGTGCATTTTCTTCATGCATATTGAGGAGATGGTAATGAGCGCGTTTGCATTGTTGCATGGAAATACTCCGTTTCCGGCCGCAATTCGGGGCCGGCGAGGGTGGCGCGGGCCCAAGAGAGCCCGCAGCGGGCGCCCGGCCTGGTGGCCGCAGCTGGCCCTCAACGGGATGGCGGGTGCTCGGCCCCGGGGAGGAAGTGACCTCTCGGAGAGCTCGGCCCGGCCGCCTCCTCGGGCTTCTCCACAAAGGCCGGCCGCGCTCCCCTCATTAAAGCCTCGTTACGGGAACCCCCGCCTCGCTCGCGAAGGTTCCCTCGCGCCCCCGACCCGTGGGACTCTGCCCCCCCCCCCCCCCCCCCCCCCGTGCTTCGAGGCCTGTGATGGAGCGCCACCAGGAAATTAGCGCCTGACAACGTCGTCGTCTAGTGGCAATGAATTGTTTGAAATGAGTGACACGTCGCGGGATCAAACACAGCCTCATTGTGTCCCAGGCTCCACTCACTCCTTAATCTGGAAGGGTGCAGCGGCTTCGCTGGGCCAGGGAAGGTTGCCACAGGCCCCTGGCTTGTCCCTGCCGGGCTCCGGCCTGGGCTCAGCCTGACAGAGCCGACCTGGAGGACCCAGTCATTCTAGAGGGGGCATGTCTCTCTCTGAGAAGGTCCCCAGAGCTCAGGAGACAGGACCGGGCCTGCCTCTCAAAGAGGTGAAGGTGTATGAAAGTCAGGACTTGCAGGGAGCAAATTCCCAGTCGAGCTCAGAGGGAACCGACTGCTGGAACAGTCAGAAAGGCCTGGATGCCCAGCTCCAGATGCAGCGGAGCGGGGAACCTCTGGGTGTTGGACAGTTTGCCCTCATCCGCCGGCCCCTCCCAACTCGAAACTGGGAAAGCTGAGAAAACATCAGGATCTGGGCTTGTCTGGAGTCAGCGGTGTTGAGTTTCCCAAACTTCAAGCCCTCCGCCACCACCTCTGCTATTGTTTAACATTTTTCCTTAAGTTGACTCATTTTAAATACTTAAATACATGTTTTGGGAAAGAAAACCTGATACAGCTACTGCAAATTGAAAAGTGGGTCTTACTCACCATAAAGGGAAATGGGAAGAGATAAAAAACAACTAAAACCAAGTGATCTAAAACATTTGAGCCACGGTGCTTGCTTGGGAATCACTTCGAGAGGGTGCGTGCGTGTGTGCGTGTGTGTGTGTATTGATTAGCAAGTATTGGAATTATTAAATACTGGATCTTTTTCAGAAGAGATGGGAGAATTGAAAAGGGGATCCTTCTTATTACTCAACAATATTAATTCTCTGCCTCTAAGAGAAATCATACTGAGGACCCCAAAGGCCGCAGGGCCGTAGGGTTTAGTTAATATCATTCTCTGTTGAAGAGTATGTAAAAAAAAAATTAGGATTGAATAAAAACGTGTTGCCTTATTATAATTTACCCAATAATTGTGTCAATAATGAGTGTTAAACAGTATCACACGTAAAGTCTACAAAGGAGAGACTATCCAGGGTGGCCCTGAATGGTCGTGCAGGTTGCTCACTGAACAAAGGCACCCGGCTGAGGGGCGAAGAGGGTCCTGAATTCCAGTCTTTCTGTGCTCATCAAGCTGGTGCCTTGGCTTGGGGCTGCACTGGAAAAGAAGTGCCTTTCTCTAATTTGTACAAAGCTGAGGTATGACCTAGCCCTTATCTTAGTGATGGGGAAACTGAGGCTTAGAGAACTTGCCCAAGTCCCGACTGGAACCCCATCGGATATTCTTAACTATGATTTGGGAAGGTGGTGCTGGGAGCTTGGGAGGGAGGTATTTGAAGACTAGCCCCCGGTTTGAAGGAAGCGAAAGGGCAGCCAGGCTGTAGGGTTTTCCCTTCACCTTGATCCTTACAGTTCATGTAAATATTTGGAGAGGACCTGGGCAAAACTACGACTGAGGTCAAGGATGCTTTATCCCTACTTGGGAATGGAGAGAAGGTGTCTGCTTTGCGTAGGCCTAACTGTAGGTGTTTGAACCTGTTCCTTGCCTCTTTTTGGTTCAGTCTTCCCCGTATGAGTCTACGGACCAGAGTTCCATTTTGCTCCCGCCCACACTGGAAATTTCCGATTCCTAAAGACACTCCGAGGAGCTGCGTTCCCCAGAGGGTGGGAATCAAGGGTTACCTCCGGTCACAGGCAGCCTTTTGGTGGCGGTGGCAGGGGCGGGGAGGTGGGCCTCTGCTGAGCTTTTGAAAAATTGAATTGATTGCCCACACTTGCTAGTGAGATAATGTTATTAAAAAAATCCAGGCCTCAGTTCGTTTGAAAAACTCGAAGGCTAGGAAACACAAGACTCTCCTTTGTGAGCCCCGTCACCCAGGGTTCATGGCTGCTACCCGTTTACCAAGCATTCCGGTTTGCTCCGGTCTCCAGCTAGCCCACTTCTGTGAATTGCCAGTAGGCAGCTGAGCGTCCTTACTGCTTTGCATTCTCAGTTGCAAGGCGGAGACACCTCTGCGGGTACACATCACTCCTCCAAAGGGAAGAGCGTGGCACAAGGCGTGCCCTGGGCAGGAGTTTTTCCTTTTTTTCTGTGCCACCCTCCTGGCTAGCTAGGCACCCTCTTTTCTGTGGTGGGATAAGACTGAGGGCAGGTTCCTCGGAGGTATGGGAATGGATAGCTCTGAGAGGCCATCCAGGAGCCCGAGCTGGGCTTCTTCTAGAGCTTCTGGGAAGAGAATAGAAAGACTGGTCCCAAGCAACCATTGGTAGGAAGCCTCCTTAGCATCAGCCCTTTCTTGATTCCCAGGCACCATCTTAAAAATGTCAAACCAGAAAGTTTCTTTCTTCTTTGCTCCCTCCCTCCATTTCTCTTTGCAGCCAATATTTCTTGAGTGCCTTCTGTGCGCTAGAAATGGTGTTAGGTGCAGAATGATGAGATAGCTGTTCACACGGAGCTTCCGTTTTAGGGGGGGGCAATCAGAGAGCAAACAGGAAAGCAAGTAGGACAAGTTAAGATAGAAGCAAGTACCATAAACAACACAGTGATACCGGGTGTGCCCGGTTGAATAGTGTCTTCCCCAAATTCGCCTCTTTCCCGGAACCCCAGAGTGGGACCTTATTTGGAAATAAGGCCGCTGCAAACAGAATTCGTTGAATTCTGGAACGATGTATCTGCAAGCCAAGGAATGCCAAACAGTGCTGATTGTCACCAAATGCTAGAAAGACGCCAGAAGGAATTCTCCCCTAGAGCCTTCAGAGAGAGGGCGAATAGCCCTGCCACATTTCAGACATCTAGGTTTTAGAACCATGGGGGGATACCTTTCTGTTGTTTCTAAGCCATATAACTTTGTGCAGCAGCCCTATGCAATGAACTCTAGCAACGGTCCCCGAAAGTATAGTCTTTCCCAGGAAGCGAAAGTGATATTCCTAGGATAGTCGAAGTGCTATGATGGGGGTAGGAGAGCTGGTCCTTTATTTATTTATTTTTTTAACGTTTATTTATTTTTGAGACAGAGAGAGACACAGCATGAACGGGGGAGGGGCAGAGAGAGAGGGAGACACAGAATCCGAAGCAGGCTCCAGGCTCTGAGCCATCAGCCCAGAGCCCGACGCGGGGCTCGAACTCGCGGACCGCGAGATCGTGACCTGAGCTGAAGTCGGACGCTTAACCGACTGAGCCACCCGGGCGCCCCTGAGCTGGTCCTTTGGAAAGCATAATCACAAATCTGTGGGGAGGTGATGTTGTGGCGGAGACGAGGCTACGATAGAAAGGTCCGGGGCAACTGTATTTTCAAGCGGCTCTATCCAATATGGTAGCCACTAGCCACATGTGGTTATGGAACACTTGGAATGCAGCTGGTGCAGGCTGAGATCTGCTGAAAGCATACGGTGCCGGCATAAAGGACGCAGAGCAGGGTCAGCTCCATCAGCTTTCTTGTCTGCCCTTGGTATTACGGTATCTAAGCCAGGATATTATGGTATATGGCAGAGAGAGACCTCCCTTCCCCAAATCCACAGCTTGCAAAGTGAACCTCAAGTCCCACGTTAGTCCACTTATGGCGCTAGAATTTGGTTCTTCTAAGGCGGAGGTCACAACATGGTGTCCTGAGGATAACGCCCGTAGGCTTTGATCGTGTCGCAAAGTTTTAAAAGTCCAAACAATCCTCGCGTCCCGGGGGGCTGGTAAGCACCCAGGCTGCAAGTGATCATGACATCTGCGGGCCAGGACCCGGGGTGACAGAGGGGCCTCCATCTGGAGAGCACAGTGAACCACACAGCCTGGCTCTTGAGGCTTCTGCCTGAAAGCGAAGGCGGGTTAGTTCGGCTCACCTTCCGTTGGCCCGAGCCGTCTCGTGGCCGAGCTTGAGTTCAAAAGCAAGAGGCTGCATGTGCCTCCGGCAGGGAGAAGTGCTGGGGGATTAGCACCTGTGGGGCTGCCCTTGACCTGTCGGGGGAGCGGACGGATAAAGGCTTCCCCTTCTGTTCTGGAGCAGGCGGTTCCGAGACGCAAGCCTTCAGTGCCTCGGAAGGTCCTAGCAGCATGTAGCTCCCGTAGGGACGGTCAACCAAGAGCGCGCCTTTGCTCTCGGTGGTTTTCCTTCTCCCCCTTTCACTTCCTGGTCCTACCCCTGGGATCATTTCCCATATAGGCCACCTGCATGCAAGCTTTGGCCTCAGGGCCTGATACCAGGAGAAACTAGGCTGAGACACACAGAGAACAGGAGGAGGGAAACACAGTCTCTCGCCATTGCCCATATTTACTAGGGCGACTTATTAGGAGACTTCATATAAAATCCCAACGCTAGGATTTTCTCAGAAAATCAGTTCAGACCCAGATTCTGGCGGCGTCCCACAGGCTGGACTTGAATGGGGGTGGCACCTCCCTTGCAATGGGGACCCAAGTTCTCTGTTGAGCACATTTGCTCTCTGAGGGGGACGGCCGTCACTTTTTCATGCTGCCTGTCTGGGTCCCGCAGGATGTTAGTTAGGGGAGTTAGTCCCGTAGGGACTGTTAGTTGAGCTAGGTAGACATCTATGAGTTCTTGGAAATCTTTTGTATTATAGAAGCATCTTCCTCAATTTTTTTTTTTTTTGTCTTTTCTTAGTTTTCTCTTTCCCCGTTATATTTTATTTATTTATTTATTTATTTATTTATTTAATTTATGTATTTATTTATTTATTATTATTTTTTTAACGTTTATTTATTTTTGAAACACAGAGAGACAGAGCATGAACGGCGGAGGGTCAGAGAGAGGGAGACACAGAATCTGAAACAAGCTCCAGGCTCTGAGCTGACAGCCCAGAGCCCGACGCGGGGCTCGAACTCACCGACCTCGAGATCATGACCTGAGCCGAAGTCGGACGCCCAACCGACTGAGCCACCCAGGCGCCCCTATGTGTTTTTTTAAAGTAGGCTTCATGCCCAGCGTGGCACCCAATGCAGGGCTTGAACTCGCGACCCTGAGATCAAGACCTGAGCCGAGATCCAGGGCCGGCCACTTAACCAACTGAGCCACCCAGGTGCCCCTCTTTGTCTTTTACTGTAACACAACCAGTTCTAAGAAACATGGGTGCTGACAGGGCCAGGAGGGTAGGGGCAGCGTGGGGCAGCTCGTGCCTTGTCGCCACTGCATTCCCGGTGCTTCCCCTGTGCATGGTATATGGCAGGTGCGGGTGCGTCTAGAATGTTTGCTGTGTGAATGACCAGATGAATGACCGTGTCATCCAGCCTCCAGGGTGACCCCCAGTGGTCCCCAGCTCCTGTCCTTGTGGAGAGCCCTCCTTTTGAGCGTGGGCTGGACTTAGCGATTTACTTTTACTGAATAAAATACGGCACAAGTGATGAGATGCCACTTCGGAGGTTAGACTCGGTCACCAAAAGACTGTGGCTCTGTCTTGGGCACTTTCTGTCTCTCTCTCACCCATGACTGGCTCCCATGTTGTGAGGTCACCCAGAGAGCTTATGGGGAGGCCCACGTGGCAAGGAAGGGAGGCCTGCCAGCAACCACGTGGGTGAGCAGGGGAGCAGATTATCGAGTCCCGGCTCTGTCTTCAGGGGACTGTAGTCCTAGCCAACCACTCAATCGCAACCTCGTGAGAAACCCTGGGCCACCATTATCTAGATTCCTGACTCACAAAAACTGTGAAATCATCAGTGTTTATTGTTTGACGTTGGGAGGTGGGCCGGCCATCTGTTTTTGCAAATAAAGTTTTATTGATACAGAGAAATGACCATTAGCGTACGAATTGCCTATGGCTGCTTTCGTGCTCCAACCACAGGGGTCATTGAGTAGTTGCAGTGGAGACCATATGGCCCACAAATCTAAAATATTTACTATCTGGGGGCGCCTGGGTGGCTCAGTCCGTTAAGCGGCTGACTCTTGATTCGGCTCAGGTCATGATCTCATGGTTCATGGATTCAAGCCCAGCGTCAGGCTCTGTGCTGGTGGTGCGGAGCCTGCTTGGGATTCTCTCTGTCTCTCTGTCTCTCTCTCTGCCCCTCCCGTGCTCTCTCTCTCTCTCTCTCTCTCAAAATAAATAAATAAACTTTAAAATATTTACTGTCTGGCCCTTTAAAGAAAAGTTTGCTGATCCCAGTTTTAAGCGGCTATGTTTTAGAATAATTCTTACGTGGCGATAGATAAGTAATATAAGGACTGACACATCTAGAGCAATGGGTCTAACTGGGCTTGAATGTCTTGAGTTTGGGCTTCTGATTTCAGTTCAGCTCAATTTAATAGGTATTAACGGAGCATCTGTGCACCAGGCCTGGTCTCGATGATATTCCAGAACGCCACATTCAGTCCTTTGTCTACCGTCCTCTCAGGCACTTGCCCAGCCCATGGCGCACTGTGGGTACGCCAGATGTTTGACTGTAGATTTCAACCGGCTTTTCGGCACTGGAATTAGCAGCGCGCTCTTTGGAGCACGCTGGAGGACTCTGTAATCCTGAGGAGGTGAGCAGAGCAGGCAGGTATCCAGCTGTTCCGTACATGCATGGTTTGTTGTTTGTTCGAATATGGAAACACTCTTACGGCCTGTTGACCTAGCTCTCCCTGCCTCCATCTGGGAACAGTAATAGTTTCTACTACCTGGCATTTTCACGAAGACAAACTGACACACGGAAAGTGCTAAGAATGATGCCTTGGACCCAGTGAGCACTCAGCAAATGGGAAAAAAAAAATGTTTAAACTCCAAGAGTCAAAAGAATAGGCTCAGAGCGGTCATGACAATGGTAAGATATATATTCAGTTAGCGTTGACTGAGCACAGACGAGGTACCTATGTGGACAGGGCTGGTTTCATGGGCATGTGACCTGTGCACCATGCCCCGTGCTTAGAAGTGCCCCGCACTTGGGGTGCCTGGGTGGCTCAGTCGGTTAAGTGTCTGACTTCAGCGCAGGTCATGATCTCACAGTTCATGAGTTCAAGTCCTTGCATCGGGCTCTGTGCTGATGGCTCGGAGCCTGGAGCCTGCTTCGGATTCTGTGTCTCCCTCTCTCTCTGCCCCTCCCCTGTTATTTCTCTCTGTCTGTCTCTCTCTCTCTCTCTCTCTCTCTCTCAAAAATAAATATTTAAAAAATATTAGGAAAAAAAAAAAAAAAGAAGGGTCCTGCACTTAGTTTCATGCTCTGCTATTGCAATCTTGGAATTCTTAGATAACTTTCAAACAAGGGACCCACCTTCTCATTTTGCACTGAGCCCTGAAGATTGCATAACTGGTCCTGCACACAGAAGTGGACGAGGCATCGGTCCGTCCGTCAGGAGCCCTGCAGGCGTGCGAGGTGGGCACATGGACCCACCGTAATTATATTTCAGAGTTACGCGCATCCTGGGGGAGTGTTGGGCCAACGCGTGCGCTCCCGTGCATCTTGGTTGGTTGGAAACAGCCAAGAAGACCCGCCTGAAGCTGCAATGGCACCACACAGCAAAGGCGAAGGCTGCCCTCCACCACCATGGAAACCCAGGGAGGAAAACCAGCCGGGAAACCGGCTCCCATGAGGCATCCGCTCAGGGAATGGGGCTTGGGTTTATCTTCCGCGAGAGGAATAAGCTCTTGAATTCTGAAATATTTTTGAAACCTTTGGAAAATCCCACTTTAATCACTGATGACAGTTTGACATTTTTCCAGCTGTTTAGAAGCAGCAGACAAGTCAGGTTGCTCGGCAGGGCACAGGCTGGCATGCTGGGATATGTGTGGGCTCTCGCCTCCCTCCCGATCTCTGGCTCCTCATGGCTTTGAGGAAGAAGGAAGGGAAAAAAAAAAAAAATCAACCCAGGCTCTGGCAGCGTTCGCACCATCCTGTGCCATCTGCATTTGGGAGTTTACTCCTGGAAGTAAAATCTTAATTGGGTAACTATTCCTTTCCTCTCCCCAGATCCGTGGACTCACCTCCTTCTCGCCAGCACACGATTCTGTGAGCTTTGGTGTCTTTCCTCATTAAATCTGCCCCCTCGTTGGGAGGACTGTTTCATTGGCTCACTGGCCACCAGTGACAGCCCATTGTCCCTTACGTGAATCTCCCACGTGCACTTGAGACACGGATGTGGATTACAAACCAGGTTACATGGATTATTGGTAAACAAACAAACAAACAAAAAATACGGGCTCAAATCCCTAGCTCTGCCTTTTGCTCTCCGGGGAATCTTGGGGAAGTTTCTTGGCCTCTCGGTGCCTCAGTTTCCCCATCTGTGAAAGGCCGTGGGGAAAAATAAATTACTTAATCCCTGTAAAGTGCTCAGAACACATAATGGAGCGCTTAGGTGTATAATGATGAATTTAACAGATCTTAAAGGCATTCTTCCCATTTATCATGCAGGGATATACTATTAACCTCCGCCATCATATTCCCCTCCATAAAATGTGACACACATGTGACACTACGGGCAGGTGAGGTTTTAAGCCCTTTACAAATCTTCCCCTGCTGAAACCTCAAAACGATATTATGAGGTCAGGACCGCGGTTTCTCCCCTTGTACGGATGAAGCAAAGTGAGGCACAGAGAGGTTAAATAACTTGCCTGAGGTAACACAGCTAGCGAGAAGCACATCCCAGCTTTCCTTAATTTCTGCAGGATGCCCTCTTCCTGTAAAGTGGGCCGAAAAGGGCAAACCGTGCAGGTTTCATGATGCCGCTGTTGCGCTGAAAAGCGAAGAAGGCGGCCGTGGGCGGATGCTGAAGCCGCTCCCAGGAAGGTGTGAGCTGGACCCTGAGCCCTTCTTGCCCTCCGAGCCCACCATTCGTGATCTGGGGCTGGGGGGGGGGCGCAAATGTTGAGCGTGTGCTCCATGTGTGGCCTGCCTCGTGCTGGACACTGGGTGGGGGGGGGGACACAGTGGCATACGAGCTGGCCAACCCCTGCCCTCTCGAGCTTACATTCTCCTGGGAGGATATAAACACGGACACACACAAACAAATTAAAAAAATTTTTTTAATGTTTATTCTTGAGAGAGAGAGAGAGAGAGAGAGACAGAGCGTGAGCAGGGGAGGGGCGGAGAGAGAAAGGGAAACACAGAACCCGAAGCAGGCTCCAGGCTCCGAGCTGTCAGCACAGAGCCCGGCGCGGGACTTGAACTCACAAACCACCAGCTCCTGACCCGAGCCGAAGTCAGAGGCTTAACCGACGGAGCCACCCAGGTGCCCCAGGAACAAATTTAAATAAGTATTTTCCGAGCTTGATAAGAGAACGAGAAGGACAAAACAGGAGGGTGGGAAAGGAAGTCATCGGGGAGGGAGGTGGCCTTGGAGAGAGCCCAGGGAGAGCCGGTTTGAGGACATCAGTCACTGGCTTAGAAAGAAATACCTGTCAAGTGGGACGGGCCTCACGGGAGCGCAGACCTATGCACCTGTTTTGATGCTCTGTTCTGGCTGTTTTAAAGTCTGAATAATTTTTTTAAGTTTATTTCTCTGAGAGACAGAGCAAGAGCACGTGTGCAAGCAGGGGAGGGGCAGAGAGAGAGAGGGAGAGAGAGAGAATTTCTAGCAGGCTCCGCACGGTCAGCCCAGAGCCAATGCGGGGCTGGAACCCACAAGAAGAGCACTTTAAATTTTTTTTTTTTTTAACGTTTATTTATTTTTAAGACAGAGAGAGACAGAGCATGAACAGGGGAGGGGCGGAGAGAGAGGGAGACACAGAATCTGAAACAGGCTCCAGGCTCTGAGCTGTCAGCACAGAGCCCGACGCGAGGCCCGAACCCACGGACCGTGAGATCATGACCTGAGCCGAAGTCGGACGCTTAACCGACCGAGCCACCCAGGCGCCCCGAGAAGAGCACTTTAAAAAGAGAGGGTGTCCAAGTGCTGGGCCCTTGGACTTCAAGGTCCCCAGGAGGGAATTTAACCCTTCAGCGTAGGGTTTGCTGGAGTAGCTCCGGGGAGCTGAGTGGGCTGCTGGTGACCTGGGTCAGGTTGTCAGGCTGTGACCCCGGGTCATCCGGGTCGTGCTCTGATGATCTAGCCACCGCATCTGGCACCAAGAAACGAATGCATGTAACACACAGGCCGAATATCATGAGTCGTGATTCTGTTAGCCAAGATTTTTGTATTCCCATTCGTGTTCATGTTTATAGTTACAATTAGCTCATCGACGAGCGCCAGGAGCGTGTGGATAAATACACCAGCCTTCTCGTCCCTCCGTGGGATGATTCTGAGGCAGCCTCTGTGTGGTTCCTCTGAAGGCCCCAAGGGACTGAGGCCCGGTGGGAGCCTGTTCGTTGACACTCTCTTTAATGGCTTTCCTCCCTTTCCTGCCTCATTTTCCACATCGCCCCAGTGAGCTTCCTGGCGTCACCTCCCTCGTAGAGTTCCTGTACCCGAATCCTTTGCTCGCCGTCTGCTTTTGGGAACTCAAATTAAGACATGGTTCTACCATGCCAGGCCCAGATCCACACAACTCAACTTCAGATTCTCAACTTGCCGTTCTAAGCAGATATTGAAATACTGACAACTTGCCCTGTGACCTCAGGCCAATCACCACCTGTCAGGAGTCTGGGTTTTCACCCATCAGGTGAAATCATGGTCAGGTCTCCACCTTTCCAATATGGCTGTAAACGCCAGAGGCCGTAATGCCTAGGAAACGAATAAAGACGAGGGATGTATACCAAGCTGGGTGGCTGACCCCTGCTCTGGTGGAGACGTGCGGTCGGTCCTGTCCACGATCCCCTCCCGCTTCCGAGGGTAGCCTCCCTACCCTCTTGAGGAATAACATCTCTCTCAACCCCAGGCCTTGTTCTGGGGTGGCTCAGATCCCGCCCTGGCTTCAGGGGTAAGAGTGTGACCCTGGCCTTGCTAGTAAGTGTATTTATTGCCACAAGACACAGTGATGGGTTCAAGATTGATACAAGACTCAAGTTACGTCCGTGATGCTAAATTCTGTTGCTGTTGCTTTTTCACCCTGCAACTATTGAGAAAAAGAGATTCTGTTTCTGTCAGGGAAAGCCGAACGTATGGGTTATAGACGTGGGGATGTGGATGGTCATCTTGCCACCACAAAGGGAAGATTCAATTAGGTAATGGAAGGAACACAGAGAAAGGCAGAACGGAGACACGCAGGAGGGACCGGGGAAGGAGAGGGAGAAAATGAGCCTGATGACGTTTCTTACACACGGCTGGAAGTCCTGGATCCAGCCACACCTGAAATCCACACAGTGGCCTTCTTTGCTTAAGTCGGTTCGGATTGGGTTTTTGCTTCCTGTGACCGAGAAGCCCCCAAGATATATGTACTAAACGTGAGATGGTTAACAATATTTGAGGTCTCATTCAGTTCTGCTTTTCCAGCCAGACTGTAAGGTCCCCAAAGGCAGGAAGCAGGCTAGATGTTCTGCGGTCAGTAGGCTGAGAGATCCGTGCTGCCTGGCGGCCGAGCAGAATGTCGAATTCGGGGAGCCAGGGACCAAAGGACTGGAAAGCTGGAGGAAGGGAAGGGAGTGCATGGAGACAGGGCGGGTTGATTGCGTGTTCGGTCCCACATTACTCTGCGGAATCTGCGCCAGAGGCTTGAGGCTAAGTTACGGGCAGTTCAGATACCTCATGGAGCTCGTAGTTGAGTGGAGACAATGGGTATGAAGCAAAAGTCATCACGGTAATAACACGATAGATACGGAAGTGGGGCGTGCGCGTGTGTGTGCCCTCCTCTCCCCTCAAGGCTCTTGTGAATGAGTTCGTCGAGGTAAATTGTCACGGGAAGGTTAGGGTCACCCAGGGAGAAGTCTGGAAAGCTGGTTGGGGGCCACCTGGCAGTGTTCAGAGCAACAAGACCATGGCGCTCCGGCCATCAGATTGCTTCCATGGAAGGACGTGCGCCGGGTGCCTTCAGAGTCATTGCTTCTGATGTGAAATGGGGAGAACGCCACCAGAGTGGGTCAACCCACTCTGACCGTGGCCTTGCCTGCACGTTTCCCCCTACGGTTGCTCTCTGTAGGGAGTGGAGGGGGCTGAGGCTGAGAGGAGGTGAACGTGTTGGACGATCAGGCGTGGGTTTTCTTTCACGTTGGCACGAGGCCTGGGAGAGGAATGTGCTCTGTGGGGTGAGCATGAGGGAGGGCATCTCATGCCTCGCTAATAACTGGCCTCCCAGAGTGGGTGTCTGTCCCCATGGGCACAGGCCACGTGTCTAATTGCTGTCCTAATAAACCGCCCTCCCAGATTAGCTCCATCGGTGCTGGAGAAGGAACATGGCCCCCAGCGGCTGGAGCCCAGGATGCATCGGAGAAAGATGGGGGGGCGGGTAGGGAGATTTGGAGCAGGGGTTTTGGGGTCAGACAGACCCGGATCCTCACTCTGTCCCTTACTACCTGGGTGACATTGGAGAAGTCACTCAGCCTCTCTGGGCCTCAGTTTCCTCGCCTGTAAAATGGGCAACCTCTTACAGGGTTTTCCCACCAACATGGTAGCTGATGGTGGGACTAATCCCAGAGCAGAGGGATTGGATGATGTTGCTTTTCGTTGACTTTTTCTCATTTTCTCTCTCTCTTTTTTTTTTTTTGGACCACAACTATGTAGATCTTTTGAATGAAGGGTGAGCCAGTGAGTGGTTTAGAACATGAAAGGGTTGGGGGGGGCCTGGGTGGCTCAGTCGGTTAAGCGTCCGACTTCAGCTCAGGTCATGATCTCACAGTTCGTGGGTTCGAGCCCCGCGTCGGACTCTGTGCTGACAGCTCAGAACCTGGAGCCTGCTTCGGATTCTGCATCTCGCTCTTTCTCTCTGCCCCTCCCCTGCAAAACTAAACATTAAAAAAAAAAAAAAAAAAGAACATGAAAAGACTGAAAGACTGGTAAAGGGAAGAGGGGAACAGACAGAGTGGAATTTAGAGGCAACCAGCAGTCATTTTGGGGACACTGGGTCCAAGGATCGGTGAGAGAAATACCAGTCTTCTTTGGGAGCAACTTGGGAGCCCAAAGGTCTCAGGCAGGCCACAGAAGCCGGGGCTGGGGCGGGAAGTTCCGTTCGGGGCCACCCTGCATGAGGGAGAAGGGGCTGGTGCCATATTTGCCGTCAGGACTGGAGCAGCACAGCAGAAGGGGAGAAGGATCTCGAGAAGCAGGAGAGGGTCTGGCCACAGCCATGGAGGAAGGCAGAGGAGCGGCCAGGACAGGCACCCACACCAGAGGAGGGCCCCGGCTCACCTGCATAGTCCCTCCTTTGTAAAAGGAGAAATAGAAAGAAACTGTATTTTTTAAAATTTATTTTTATTATGTATTTATTTTGAGAGAGACAGCATGAGAGGGGGAGGGGCAGAGAGAGAGGGACAGAGAGAGAGGACCCCAAGCAGACCCCACGCTGCCGTCGCCGAGCGCGACGTGGGGCTCGAACTCATGGAACTGTGAGACCATGACCTGAGCTGAAACCAAGAGTTGGATCCTTCACCGAATGAGCCACCGAGGAAAGAAAGAAATGTATTAATCTCAGACCCCCCCCCCCAAATATCTCTATCCAGCCCCGTTTCCTGATTTGACGAGAGAGCCCTGCGGGGAGGGACATCGCTGTCTCAGGTTGGCAGTAAACCCAGCGCCTGGCACCTACCGAGGTCTAAAAAATATTACCATTCACCCAGTTTAACCCGAATATAAGCTGGGGCCCTATGTGGCTCAGTCTTACTTTGCTGTTGTATTTAGAGGAACAGAGTCCGAAATTAAAGCAACAACAGAAACCACACAGGGTTTTGAAAGGATCCTAATCTTTACTTGTGGCTCTTAAAGTACTTCCATGTGGATTCAATTCGTGATCCTGAGTGCCACTTCCTAAAATCCGCTTTTCTCTCCTCCCTTCCTCACCCCCCCCCCCGGCAGCTGCCATGGAGATGGTCGTTCTCCAAATGCTGTCCCCAAATCTGTTCCTCATCTCCAGCCTACATGGCATTTCCTCTTCCTCCTTTCCACATGTCACACGTCACTGCCTCTTGCCAGATGTCCCTGGAACTTCTGCTCTGGCCAAAGAACGTGCCGGAAGGGTTGGAGAACACATGAGCTCCTTGCGTCAAGCTCTTCCTTATTCTCTTCAAGGGGATTCACGCAGACATCAGTGATCGAATGAACAGAAAGACTTGGTTGACAAAAGGATCTGGGTTTGGATCCTGGATCTTCTTCTTTTTTTTATTATTTTTTATTTTTTTTTAATGTTTATTTATTATTGAGAGAGAGAGACAGAGCATGAGCAGCGTAGGGGCAGAGAGAGAGGAAGACACAGAATCCGAAGCGGGCTCCAGGCTCTGAGCTGGCAGCACAGAGCCCGACGCGGGGCTCGAACTCACGGAGTGTGAGATCATGACCTGAGCTGAAGTCAGACGCTCAACCGACTGAGCCACCCAAGCGCCCCCTGGATCTTCTTGTTCACCATGTGACTTTGTACAAGTTATGAAACCGTTCAGAAAGTCAGTGTCTTTGTGAGCAAAACAGGGTAAGATACACTTACCCCAGAGAATGTTTAGAATTCAATGAGTTAATTCATTTAGACGCTATACCAGTGCCCAACATGGAGTTAGCACGGATAAGCGTGGGCTAAATCGTCACCATCACCATCCTGAGATTTTTTTCCCCATCGACAGGAAGAAAAATGCTGACCCTCTTCTGCTCCAGGGGAGAGGGCTCGGTTTTCCTTGACACCTCCTCCCTCCTTCCCCTCCTTCTTTCCTCCTTTTTAAAAAATTTTATTCACTTATTTTGAGAGAGAAAGAGAGAGGATCCCAAGCAGGCTCCACACTGTTAGCGCAGAGCCCGACGTGGGGCTCGAACTCATGAACAGTGAGATCACGACCTGAGCCAAAAGCAAAAGTCAGATGCTTAACCAACTGAGCCACCCAGGCATTCCCTCTTTCCTCCTTCTTATTTCTCTTCTCCTTCCTCTTCTCCACCTTCCCATCATTATCACTATTGTCACCATTATGGGGCTCTGGAACCAGGTTGTCTGCGTTCAGATCTTGCCTCCACCATTTATGGGGATCCAGGGAAACGACTTAACTTCTACACAACTTCTCGCTCTTGAAAAAGGGTTCATAATGATACCTACCTTATAGAATTGCTATCAGAATTACAGCTAATACCATATACAAAGAGCTTAGAAGAATATTTTCCTACGGTAGGTACCCAACAAGTGTTATTTTGTCGTATGGGGAGGGTAAAGGCAGAATCCGGGTTTGGAACCAGTTCTGACAGCGAAATCTACCTTTGTGACAACTCTTCTGCCTCCTTCCTTAGGTTTTGCTCTGGGGCCATTGGTAGTGACAAGAACGTTCCCTCCCGGTATGCCCAAAGGTATTGAAAGCAGAGTCTTGAAGAGATATTTGTAGACTCACATTCAAAACAGCGTTCTTCACAATAGCTAAGGGGGGCAGGAACTCCCATGCCCATGAGTGGATAAACAAAATGTGGCCTATGCGTACAATGGAATATTATTCAGCCTTAAGAAGGAAGGAAATTCTGACACCTGCTACGACCCGGATGAACCGTGAGGGCGTTATGCTAAGGAAATGACCCAGTCACAAGAGACAACCGTTGCATGACTCTACTTCTCGGAGGTACTTAGAATAGTCAAATTCATGGGGACAGAAAGTAGAATGGAGGTTGCCGGAGGAGGGGAGAGGGAGGAGGGAGTCACTGTTTAATGGGGACAGACTTTTATTTTTTCAAGATGAAAAGAGTTCTGGGGACGGATGGTGGTGATGGCTGCCCAGCAATGCGAATCTACTTAATGGGGCTGAACTGTACAGTTAAAGAGTGATGATGGGAATTTTTACATTGTGTGTATTTTACCTCAATAAAAAAAAAAGAAAAAAAAAGTTGCACCCCCCCCTTCTGCTCCAGGAAAGAGGTGATGGGACTCAGTTTCCCTTGAGTCCCTTTGTTGCTTACCTGGCGGCTGTAGTTAACCTCACTAGTGACTCTATCTCTTGCTGATGCCCTGAGCCGTGGACGTCCTACCGGGAGGGGTTCATGGCCAACAGCTGTCCTCGCTCTTCCTCGAGAAGGGCCAGCAGTGTGAGGGGGCCAGCCAGAGGCCCAGTCAACCAGGAGGTCTTTAAAATGGACTCATTTCGGGGCGCCTGAGTGGCTCAGTCGGTTGAGCGTCCGACTTCGGCTCAGGTCACGATCTCGCGGTCCGTGAGTTCGAGCCCCGCGTCGGGCTCTGGGCTGACGGCTCAGAGCCTGGAGCCTGCTTCCGCTTCTGTGTCTCCCTCTCTCTCTCTGCCCCCGCCCCGTTCATGCTCTGTCTCTCTCTGTCTCAAAAATAAATAAAACGTTTAAAAAAATGTTTTAAAAAGAAAAAAATAAAATGGACTCATTTCAGCGCGCCTGGGTGGCTCAGTCGGTTGAGGGTCTGACTTTTGGTTTCAGCTTAGGTCGTGATCTCACGGTTTCGTGGGTTCGAGCCTTGCTTGGGATTCTCTCTCTCTCTCTCTCCGTCTCCCTCTGCTCCTCCCCCACTCACGCCGTCTCTGTCTCTCTCAAAATAAATAAATAAATACACTTTAACAAATGGATGCATTTCAAACTCTGAGGGAAAAGTTTCATTTTATTTTCAGTGTGTCGGAGAAAAGGAGAAATCTTGTGTGTGCTGCTACAGAGGACTGACTGTCTCCTCCTTTGTCACAAAGCTCCCAGCCACGTCCCAACTGTGTTCTCATTAGGGTCCCGCTGGTGAGCGAGCCCTTCAAGTCAGATGGGGCACCCTGTGCAGTGACTTGTGGAGAGATTTTTTTTTTTTTTTCTTTTTCCAGTTGATTTGCTAATGTCTGCTGGGATTCTGTGAAACCAAAGTTTTGAGATCTTCTCCTGGGTCAGGAGGTGAGGGGACCACGCACTGGAAGAAATTGCTTCCTCTGGAATAGCCTTGATTGGAATTCTGAAAAAATGAAGGCAATTTGGAACACGGAAAGGGAGCTAAGCTGTGGGCTAAGCAGCAAATTGAGCTTTTATTTTCTCCCCTCCCTCTCTTTCTCTTTTGGCTTAATTTTTCTCCCTGTCTTTCCGGTGTTCCTGGTCTCATTCCTCTCTGCCAAGCTATTTCTATTTTCTACTTAAAAACCCTGTTTAAACTGCTGGCCCTGTGGGAACTCTGATTATTTCTGATTAAAACCTTGTCTTCGCCCGGACTCCCCCAGGAACAGATCCTAAGGTGAAGGCTGATGCACAGGTGGTTTATTTGGGAAGATCCCGGGGAGCAGGAGCCCAGGAGGGAGCAGGGGTGCTGCGGGGGTCGGTGGGTGAAACGGGGGGGGGGGCGACACCCTGCAGGGGTGCATCATGAAGCCAGTTATAGGTACTATCTACCTGGGCAACAGAAGTTTTTTCCCATCACGTTCCACCCCTGTGGGTCAAGGATGGCCCCTGGTGTCTCTGGGGTGCGCATGCCCAGTGAGTGCTGAGCCCTGAGAAGCCCCAGGGTATCAGAGGAGTCTCAGGACAAGAAGCCAGATGAATCTGGCGGAGCCTTGACCTTGCAGGGGGCTCTGTGCTTGTACCTTCAAGAGGCTGGCCGAAGCCCGTATGGCACTGATGTCTGCAGAGGTGGCTGGAGTCAGACGGGGGCCCAGAAATGCACCGTTAGAGACCTTTAGACCCCCAAAGCACAGAAAAGCTCCCAGGAAAGGTAGTTCAACAGGCAGCTAGCTTTTACTTAAAGCGTAAAAGAATTCAACAGGGGCCCCAGTTCAAATGCCTGCTTCTGTGATTTCTGGAACAGCGGCTATCGACTGCCTTAGCTGTGTTCTCTAGTTTGGGGGGCTCCCACTCTGCCCCTGCCCTTAGCTCGAGCTCAGTCTCCCCGTCGGGGATGGCCAACAGGCCAGACCACAGCTAAGACCGCAGCTGCTACTGAGGGCATGCTCCTCACGCATGGGCTCTGAGGGTTAGATCAGACCATGGGTGGCAGGTCGGACACAGACTCGCTGCTGCACAAGCACGGTCGCTGGCTTTTTCACGTACGTTATTATTGCCCCTATACTGGAGTCTTGGATATTATTGAGAATAGAGGGAAAGAGTGAAAAAAAAAACCCAAAAAACCAAAACCCTTTCTTATTTAGGAGGTGGGGCGTTCCTAGGCTGGTGGAAATGTCTACATATGAATAACATTATGATGATGATGATTATATATTTAATATATATGTTTAGTTGGATTCACGGCACATTTCCTAGGTCCCTCGTAGGTGCTCGGCACTGTGGGGGACACAGCGGGGCCGGAGGGGAAGCATACCGCTGGCAGCCCCCCCCCCCACTGTGTCCCCGCTGTCTCCCCGAGAGGTCCCCTGTCGCCTCCGTGGACCGTTCTGTGGACCACGGCTTCCTATGTGGCGCAGTGGTTCACATCAACAATGCAGTCATCGTGCGTCTTTCCTGGGCTTTCCTTCCTTTCTTACTTCTCACTCCCCTATGCTTCCTGGGGTCATAACGCCCACCCAGGATAGTTAAAACTCAATTCTTTTCTTTTTTTAAAAACACTTTTTAAACATTTTATTTATTTTTGAGAGAGACAGAGAGAGAAAGACAGAGTGAGAGCAGGGGAGGGGCAGAGAGAGAGAGAATCCGAAGCAGGCTCCGGGCTCCAAGCTGTCAGCACAGAGCCCGACGCCGGGCTCGAACTCATGAGCCGCGAGATCATGGCCGGAGCACAAGTCGAGCGCTTCACCGACTGAGCCACCCAGGCGCCCCTTACAACTTAACTCTTAAATTTCGTTCTGATTAGGGGAGTACTTCTCGCTCACGGTAAACAATTTTGACACCACAAAAACGCATAGCACAGGAAATGATAGTTTTTTGAGATCTCAGACCTGTGCCTCTTAAACTCTCATGACTCCTAACGGTTTGGTGAACATTTCTCCGTATCCTTTTCCTTTTGCTAACAAAGACAACCGTTTTTATTATACTAAAAAATGGAATCATGGTATAATAATGTTCTCTGACTTCTTCCCATTTGAGGTACGTATTCCCAACGTAGTCCCTCCAGCTCTGCCCCATTCCCTTTAGTCGTTGCTCCATGAATTGGTAGAACACATGATATTTTGTAAATCTAAGACCTTGCTGGTGAACTACTGGGTGATAACCAGTATTTTGCTATTGCATACAAGGTATAGTAAGTTTGTTTGCACGTGTTCTTTGCACCCTGGTGTTGGCATTCTTAGGGGTAATTTCTTAGACACAGAATTGCTGGCTAAAGAGAACCTACATTTATTTATTTATTTGTTTATTTTGAAGGAGAGAGAGAGAGAGAGCGAGCATGAGCGAGCAGGGGAGGGGCAGAGGGAAGGAGAGAGAGAATCTGGACCAGACTCCACACCCAGTGCAGAGCCCAGTGTGGGACTCAGTCTCACAACCATGAGATCATGACCTGAGCCAACCGAGCCACCCAGGTGCCCCAAGAGAACCTACATTTAAATGCTAACAGATCTTGTCCAATTATGCTCCAAGATCATTGCACTGACTTACCCTCATGAGGTTTGCTGTCACCGGCAAGAAGGTTGGGGTGCTCTTAGGGTGGTTTTGAGCCAGAGAGAAGAGCAAATTGGGGGGACAGGGTTGGTCACCCCAAATGTCTACTTGCCACCCTGTCCTTACTATGCAGTTCACAGCCTGTAGCCCTTCCAAAGCTCCATTAGAAGGTCACCCTCTTTTCTCTTTCAGGGGGGGCCTGGAGAGTGGGCAGTGGAGTTTTGTAATGCCTGGAAGACACAGAGGTTCTAGAAATACTTTTCTGTTCCTGGTCTGTGTGTTTCTGGCCAGTCAGGAGAGAGATGGTCAGATGCGAATCCCAGGTCGCCCGCACCCAGAGTGTGCAACTTCGGGAAAGTCGCCTACCTCTCTGGACTGTTTGTTTCTTTTTGCTTTTGCTTTTGTTTTGTTTTTTTCACCTGAAAAATGGAGGTCAGGATACTTGCTTTCTGCACTTGTGATATTTGTTAGGTTCATGCTTAACCTAAATGCTGTAATAGAAAGTCCCTCAACCTCAATGCCTTAACCCAATAGATAAATTTCTTTCTCACTCAATTATATCCTAAATGGGTGTTTCTAACTGGTGGGGGGCGGGGGGGCTCTTCCTCAAGCGGTGGGCCAAGCTCCTTCCATCTCTGGTTCTTTGACACACCGCTCCTAGGTCCCCATAGTTGCGCATGTCAAGTAAGTGAGGAGAAATGAGTGTGTGAAGAATGGCCGTGGGAGGGTTGCTAGGCCGGGCCTAGAGGAGGTGCACATCAGTCCTGCTCACATTCCATCAGCCAGATGGTGGGGCAGCCATGAAAATGCGCCTCTCAGGGCTCCCACTATGGGGAGAAAAAGTGCCTCAAAGCCCCAGCTGCTGTCCTGGATTTACCATCACATTCACGCGAACAGAGGCCATGCTTCTCCTGGGCTGCCCCCAGCTGATGACTAAGCACGGCAGAAGTCTTTACCCAGGCTTCCTCTGGCAAGGCCAGGGCCTCCCCCAGTGGGCAACTAGGACTCAAAGACAGCCCGTCGGCCTGGCCCAAACTTTCTTGGAAGCATGACACAGTCTGAGACTTGTTCTACTCAGTCCTTTCTCCCCACTTTATTCCCGCAGATGTCAGACCCTCCTGTGGCCTGAAAGCTCTCACCTTTTTTCTGTGCCGCCCCCCCCCCAATAAAACCCTTACTTGTCTAGTCCCATCTTTTGCCTTCACTTCTCAACCAACCTGAACTAAAGCACGTGACCGCCCACAACTGCAAGGGAATCTGGGAAATGTAGTTCAGCTGCGCGTCCAGGAGGAAAAGGAAGCGGGTCTGGTGAACCGTGAGCCTGTGCCCGGCACGCAGCGATGCAGTAATGGCTCCTGTTGTCGCTATGGCCCTTTGTACCGAGGTGTCAAGTCCCCGCCAAGCACGTGGTGCATCCCTTCATCACGACGTGTGGCCTGGCCTAGCCGGCGGTCTGACCCCTCCATGGGGGTTCCTCTAAGTTAGAGCGGAGAAAGACACACAGGCACGTCCCAAGATGGGGGGGGTGTCATCCTTAGAGAAGTCACCTCTGGGGACATCTCTTCGGCAGTCGCCCCAACTCACCCTCCGGAGCTACTTTGCCCGGCTGGTCCCTCTGATGGAAGCCAGGTGCCGTGGGGTGGCCGAGGCCGGCCCTTGGGAGAAACCGTACATCTCCCAAGGAGCCCCTTTGCCCATCACCGGCGCCCCCCGCCACACCTGCTTCCAAGGGCCGCCAATGTTTTAAGAGCTCCATAAATGCTGATAATTCCCGCATTAAACTTCACTTTATTATTTTCTCTGGGTGCAGGTATGCGGATGATATGAGGCCTCGCTGCATTTACATACAAATTGAAGATTTTTATTAATCAGTCCAGTACCGGGGCTCCAACGCTAACAGTCCATCAGGCCCTTAAATACATTTGGTGACATTTTTACCATGCATTAGCATGATAGGGCAAGGCGAATATAATGTACCAATGATTGCTTTTCCATTGAAAGCACAAACGGTTTCATTTTTCCTGTCATCTCAAATAAGTGTTAAAGAGGGTTTGGAGGCTGTTGTGTCCGTGCCGTATGCTCAGGACTTACAAACACTGATGAGCGCATTAAATAACCATTAGCGTCTCGGCCTGGACCACAGGACCGTCCCTCCTCTTCAGAATTTATTCTTTGATTTAAAGTGAAGGCAATCTGTGGTCGCTTTCATAAAGTCCTGCGGCCCCTCCATTCTCCCTCCAACAAAATGCATTACAACAGTAATTTTATGACTGTTAAAATAACTGTCGTTAACAAGCACTTAATTAAAATGTACAATAAATAGCCGACTGCAGCCTTATCTGCTCTCCGGAGCGGCCACGGCCGAGACTGCAAATGCCCAGGCCTGCTGTTGCCCAGCTTGTTTGCAGATTAATTGCTTTTCGAGCTGGCAGGAGCTGCCTCTTCAGCAGCCAGATCGTAAATGACCAGATAGGGACTTTATCAATCAGGCGTGTGCGTCTGTGACCGCTGGTGGGCAGGCCAGGAAGGGCTGGAGGGTGGGCGGAGGGCAAGCCTTGGGTGGGTGGGCAGCAAGGGAGGTGGCGGAATGGGGGTGATGGAGAAAACCTGGTTGACGGGACTCCCTGGGGGGGCTGGCCTGCTCCAGCCCCCACTGGGACAGCCCTCGCCTAACAACAGCTCTGATGACGGTAATCATAGCCAGCACTTAACTGTGGGCCGATACTTTATTTTTATCACCTTATTTAACTCCAGCGACAACGGCGGTGAGGTGGTTATTGTTAGGATTCTCACTGATGCACGAGGAAACAGAGGCTCAGAGAGGTTAAGTGGCTTGCCCAGGGTCACACAGTGCGTAGCGGCACATCTGGGATTCGAGCCCGGGTGCAAATGATCATTCCGCGGGAGGGGCGCTTAACCCCCATCCCGGGGCCGTCTCCTCGGAGATGTGAATTTATTGCGTGCCTGTCACATACCTGCAGCTGTGCTGAAGTCTACATTTATTGCTTCACGTGGTTGGAGGGGGGGTCTTTAATAAACGCATATTTATGAAGTGCCTACTATGTGTCCGGGCCGTGCTAGACGCTGGAGGTGCAAAGGGGAGCCCGAAGAATCTGATCTGTGCCCTCAGCTCGCAGGCCAGTGGGGAAGACAGCTGTTGAGCAGGTAATGGGGTCACAGAGCAGAGTACCTTACAGTTTTTTTCTTTTCAATGTTTGCTTATTTTTGAGAGGGGGAGAGAGAGAGAGAAAGAGAGAGACATAATGTGAGCGGGGGAGGGGCAGAGAGAGAGAGAGAGACATAATGTGAGCGGGGGAGGGGCAGAGAGAGAGAGAGAGAGACATAATGTGAGCGGGGGAGGGGCAGAGAGAGAGACATAATGTGAGCGGGGGAGGGGCAGAGAGAGAGAGAGACATAATGTGAGCGGGGGAGGGGCAGAGAGAGAGAGAGAGAGAGACATAATGTGAGCGGGGGAGGGGCAGAGAGAGAGAGAGAGACACAGAACCCAAAGCAGGCCCGACGCGGGGCTCGAACTCAAGAGCAGAGAGCTCACGACCAGAGCTGTAGTCGAATGCTTCAACAACTGAGCCACTCAGGTGCCCCAAGCAGAGTACCTTAAAAAGACTGTGTGTGTGTGTGTGTGTGTGTGTGTGTGTGCGTGTGTGTGTGTACGAGTGGGATCAAGGACAGCTTCCAAGAGGACGTGACTTTTTTTTTTTTTTTAATTTTTTTTTTCAACGTTTATTTATTTTTGGGACAGAGAGAGACAGAGCATGAACGGGGGAGGGGCAGAGAGAGAGGGAGACACAGAATCGGAAACAGGTTCCAGGTTCTGAGCCATCAGCCCAGAGCCTGATGCGGGGCTCGAACTCACGGACCGCGAGATCGTGACCTGGCTGAAGTCGGACGCTTAACCGACTGCGCCACCCAGGCGCCCCGAGGACGTGACTTTTAAGCTGAGCTGAGGAGAAAGAGAAGCAGGGGCCAGCCAGGCGAAGGGCAGGGGAACAAGGGTTCTGGGCAGGGAGACAGTTGAAGGCATGGAGGACAGCGCCCACGCCATGTCCCAGCCCCTGGCGGAAGGACGGAAGTTCCACGTGGCTGGGCTTTGGAGGGGCACGTGTAAATGGGACAGGATGAGACCCAGGGAGTCGGCGGTGCTAGATGGAGGAGAGCCTCGGGAGCCCTGTGGGGTAACCCGAGAGCTGAGTGTGTTTTCCAACGGGCCTCACTGAGGCTGGGCCTTGTCAACAACATCCTAACGTAGGTATCACGATTCCCGTTTTTACAGCTAAAGACACAGAGGCCTACCCGGGGACGGGTAAGTGGCTCCCCCCGAGGCCAGAGGCAGCTGGGGCAGCTGACGGGGGGGGGGGGGGGCAGGAGGCCATCTGCACACGGGTGCCCAGAGCCTGCTCACCTCTGCTCACTCCCTCCCCCGTGTGATTCTTGTCACCGTCCGGGACGGGGATTACTTTGGGGTTTGTTGCCGGTATCTTGGTACCACCAGAACTCCCGAGTCACAAAAATGATGCTCTTAAAATTGGGGACTGCGTCCCTTTAGAATTCCAGGTTGCCATGGTTCTTCCTGGATCCCCAGGCAGGGAGATAACTATGGACAGGTCTGGGAACAACGGGTAGGAATGCTTTCCTCTTACAAACAGCAGCATAACCTAGAAGACCCAGCCAACCAACCCAAGCAACCAGTTACTCACATGCTTCGACAAGAGGTCTGGAGGAGGGCAGCTCCAATTCTGGTGAGGAGTCCCACCATATCGCAGAGGACCTTTTCCCTCCGTTCTCCTTGGCGTGCGGGCCTTTCACTCTTAGACTCTTGCACACTGGTCACAGAATGGCTGCCAGATGAAAGATAGGAAGGGAAGGTGTGGAGGGGGGGAGAGATTTTCGGAAGGCCGGCAGCACACTCCTCTATGTGTCGTTGGCCAAGTCTAAGTCCCATGGTCCTCTAGTCGAAGGATGTGTTGGAAAGCGGCTGCCCAACGGCTGGCCTGCTGTGGTCGGTGGCGTGTTGGGCGCACAGCCGCCCTGAGTGACATGGGAGATCTCCCAGCAAGCAGGAAAGGGGAGGGTGGATGGTGGAGGGAAGATATCATCAAGGGACCCGGCGGTCATTGTGTGTCAGGAATTCGGCTAACGATTGGCTTTGAAGCCTCACCGTTCTCTCAGAGAGCCTCAAAACAGAGGCTCTGGCTCAGACTTGGATCCGTCTGACCCCAGGCTCCCTCTCTCAAACTCCAGGCCATAGATATATAGCCACTGCAGCCCCTAGGGGGTGAGGGAGGCCCGCCCAATCCCCAGGTGGTTTGAGGGGCAGAGAGCCCCTTGTCCCCTTTGTGCCAGACACCCCAAGCCTTCAGACTCGAGGCTGACTTTGGGGTCTCTCTCCCGAGGGCCACCTTCACCCACCCCATCATCTCCTGACCACGTGGCAGAGAACATTGTCTCACCACCCGCTGGTGAGCTCCTTTGGGGCGAACCATAGATCTTGGACTCATTTTTAAAAACTCAGCTTTGGGGCGCCTGGGTGGCTCAGTCAGTTAAGCGTCTGACTTTGGCTCAGGTCACGATCTCACGGTTCGTGGGTTCGAGCCCCGCGTCGGGCTCTGTGCGGACAGCTCGGAGCCCGGAGCCTGTTTCGGATTCTGTGTCTCCCTCTCTCTCTGCCCCTCTCCCACTTGCACTCTGTCTCTCTCTGTCTCAAAAATAAATACAAAACCATTAAAAAAAAATAAAAACTCAGCTTTATTATGGTAGGAAAAGCTCCCCCCTCCCCAAATAAAGGATGGATAAAAAATAATGGTAGATTTTTTTTTCTTTTAAGGAAAGTTATCAAGCTCTTTGCAGCGTTTATGTTTGTGATGTCTACAATCCGTCTCACGCTGCGGGGGGCGGGTGGCGGGTAGGGCATTTGGTAACAAAGCGAATGCAGGCAGCTAAAGGGTCAGGCAGGTGCCTGGCTGCATCCCCGAGCCTGGAAATGCATGAGACTGCTACTAATGTGCAAGCTTTATTCATACGGACCCATCCCCAGCCTCACAAATAAATGGAGACCGGCCAAACACACAGACTGATGTCGAGGGTGGGGTGGCGTGCAGGGAAATGCTTCCGATCTTGGCATCTGGGAAGATATTCAACCGAGGTCTCTACCTGGCTGTTATTTAAACAAACACAAAAAGATGGAGGTAAGGAGTCCAGGGAGGATGCTGGAAACCATCAGCAAACAGGGGAGCTCGGCCGGGAGGGGGGGCCGTTCCATGTAGGTGTCAAATCCTTTTGCATCAGAATCCTGCAGGGGCAGGAATGCCCAAATGTGGAGTGGGTATGCACAGCCATTTGCCCGGCAAAGGCCCTGGAAGAAGCAGGGTGGGCTCCCCCCGGGGATGTGCAGAGCCTCTCCTGTGTGCATTCATTAAAGGGCCAGCTTGGTGGCCCCATGGTCACAGAGTGACAGAGCTCCTTATGCACCAGGAAGAGTGTCGCCCAGGCGTGCGCCATTCTGATTGATTCTGATTAACTTGTTAGGAGTCCGCTTGCGGAGTGTGGACCATGCTTGCAGGGCCTCAGGGCGGCGTCTTTGCTGATGGTCTCTGTCGTTCTCCACATTCTCCGGCTTGGCTACTCTGGAAGCTTGCCCCTGGAGATCAGTGTTGGGGGGGGGGGCGGTGCCTGAGAAGAGCAGAGACACGTAGTTGGATCAAAAGACCCTGAGGTGGGTTAATTGTGCCCCCTGGGAAAGTTATTGTCTTGATGAGCTATTGTTTCCTCTTTGGGAAACTTGGGATCGCTTTTCTCAGCCTCGTTGGATTATTAAGGAGAATCAGGGTGGCGGTTCCCTTCCCTTTGCTCTCTTTTTGAGTGTTAGATTCAGATTTTAAGGCACCCTTGCAGGAAGACCACAGATCCGGAAGAGAGAGGCAGGGATCACTCATGCAAGGTTTGCAGGGGCTGTGGGATGAACACCACAGGTGTAGACCATGCGTGGGGAGGCGCTGGCCAACACCGGGCTGTGGAATTCCGCAGAGTGAACCCTGTTGCCTGTTCAACCCTCTTTCAATCGCAATTAAATTTTTTTTTTTTCAACTTGTTTTATTTATTTTTGGGACAGAGAGAAACAGAGCATGAACGGGGGAGGGGCAGAGAGAGAGGGAGACACAGAATCGGAAACAGGCTCCAGGCTCCGAGCCATCAGCCCAGAGCCTGACGCGGGGCTCGAACTCACGGACCGCGAGATCGTGACCTGGCTGAAGTCGGACGCTTAACCGACTGCGCCACCCAGGCGCCCCTCAATCGCAATTAAGTCAAAAGGAGAATCTCGGTTGGTGCTAACACGTCCTCAACACCCCTTCAGCTCTTTTTAACCTCCCTTTAAAACGAAGACAGATCGTAGAGACAGAGAATAGGTGCCCGGGGCGGGGGGAAGGGGTGGAGGATGCGAAGCTAGTGTTTGACGGGTATGGAGTATCCATTCGGGAAAACGGAAGGAGGATCCAGAGATAAATGCCGGCTAATAGTTGCACAGCACGAATGGACTTAACGCCACCGAGCTGTGCCCCTAAAAATGGTCATAATGGCACATGTTTTTATGTTATGTTTTATACATTTTCCCATGGTAAAGGCAAAAAGGCAAAATCTAAATCGGAAGCAGAAGAGGCTTCAGGCACAGAGCATCTAAACAGACACTAGTAACGTGACTTTAAAAAGTCAGTGTTACTCTCAAGGTTGCCTTTTATCGGGGACCAGGAGTAGCAGTTTTCCAGCTCCAAATAGCCGCTGGATACAAAGCTTTCTTTTGAAATGCATATTTTTATTTAACGAAGCAAGGAGAAATGGTAGGTAAACCAAAAACACGGATAGGACAAGACGGTGAAGCCGTAACTCAGCGCCTGTGTCCAAGTTTCAGGCGTCGCACCTGAAGCCTGGAGGTCAGCAAGGGTTGGGGGGGGGAGGTCCAGGCCTGCGGCACAGCGAGGGGCTCCTCTGCACCCCTCCAGCCTCTTCCCTGTTTCCCCCGATTCTTCGCCCGGATGGCTTCCCTTTGTACCGCTTCAGCTGGCAACTCTTCGTCATGACAGAGACGGCGGAGTAAACTGTTGTCTCGCCCAGCCCGAGGCCTCTGGGGTAGTTGCTTTGTCCTGAGGTCACCCCGTGGCTGTTCTGGGCTCCGGGGGAGATCCCAAGCATCCTGGGTGCAGAATGACAGGCTTCTTGGGTGACAAGTGGGTCATATTCTCCAAAGTTCTGATGGTAACTAAGGATGGACTAGAGCAGGAGTTCTCAAACCTGACTGCACTCTAGAATCTTCCGGGGCTCGTCACCAGCCCAGGATCAGGATCTCTAGAGGGGGAAGCTGGGATATCTGGGGTTTCCTTTCCTTTCCTTTCCTTTCCTTTCCTTTCCTTTCCTTTCCTTTCCTTTCCTTTCCTTTCCTTCCCTTCCCTTCCCTTCCCTTCCCTTCCCTTTTAAATGTTTATTTTTGAGAGAGAGAGAGACAGCGAGCAGGGGGTGAGCAGAGAGAGAGGGAAACAGAGGATACCAAGCAGGCTCCATGCTGCCAGCACAGAGCCCAATGTGGAGCTCAAACCCATAAAGCACAAGATCATGACCTGAGCCCAAATCAAGAGTTGGACGCTCAACCCACTGAGCCACCCAGGAGCCCCAGGGATCTCTGAGTTTTTCAAAGCCGCCCAGGCAATCGTGATGTGTGACAGGTTTGGAACCACAGATTAGAGCAAAATTGCCGTTGCTTATAAATGCTTTGTACCCTGTCTGGAATGGCTTTTTCTTCCTCCCAACAAATTCCAAGATGTGTTTTAAGACTCAGCCGATGCATTGACACCTCCTAGAAGGCCTCCGTGATCTTCCAGGCTGAGTTGTCTCAATAGTAACACTTACCACACTGTTCTGTAATCACTGGATTTGTGGGCAATTTCTACCACGGGGTAGGGAGCTCTTTGAAGGCAGGAACTGTGCCCTATTCACTGTTGAGTCTCATGGCCTGAATATAGTAAGTGTTCAATATAGGTTTGATAAGGAGTAAATGGATGTTTTGAAGCACACAGCAGGAATCCCAGGGGACACTTAAGCCCTAAAAAACATATTCACGTGGGCAGATAAACAGGTTTCCTTTGAGGTCAATGAGGGTTCCTAGGGCCTGCCCTGCTTTGGGCCATGGTGGCTACAGTCCAGACTTATCCTTCTTAGAACTTCTGCCTACTAGGGTCCCTCAGACGTCCCTGGTCTCACCTAGAGCCACTGTCCTCCAACTCACCAAATTGTCTGGCCACAGTGGCCTTCTCTCCCTTACTTTAAAGTCTCAGTGTCCCTTCCTTCCTTCCTTCCTTCCTTCCTTCCTTCCTTCCTTCCTCCTTTCTTTCTTTTTTCTCTTTCTTTCTTTCTTTCTTTCTTTCTTTCTTTCTTTCTTTCTTCTTTCTTTCTCTTTCTTTCTTTCTTTCTTTCTTTCTTTCTTTCTTTCTTTTTCTTTCTTCTTCTTTTTTTTTGAGTTGATTTGTTTTGAGAGAGGGAGGGAGCACAGAGAGAGGGAGAGACAGAATCCCAAGGAGGCTCTGCCTGGCAGCCCAGAGCCCCACGCGGGGCTCAAACTCAAGAACCGCGAGATCATGACCTGAGCCGAAGGCAAGAGACGGACTAGGTAGTAGGGAGAAAAGACTTATGACCTCCTTCCCTACTAAAAGGTTGAAGTAAGTGTCAAAATGGTTATCTCCCAACCTCTGGGCCTTTGTCAAGTGCTGAAAGACATTAACTTGCAATATCTGTGGAGCAGATTTGGTGGGCAAAGGAGACCAGCCTGGGGTCAAACAGTAGTTGTGCCTGCCCTAGGCTGGTGCATGAGGCAGGGGTTTATCCTGGTCGTGACAAATCAGCTCTAAGTTGGAACAGAGCACCCCCCCCACCCCCGCCTCCAACCGCCTCGCCCCCAGTTAGTTACCACAGCAGCGATGAGGGCATTTCCACTTCAACCTGGTCTAGTGAAGGATCATGTTTTGATGTTTTCCTCTGCAGCTAAGTTTTGTCTCTAATTTTAACATTTGGACTCTGTTCCGGTCAGACTGGAAAGATCTGTCTGCTCATCTGCGGAAAGGACATGCTATTCCCACTGAAATCTAAGTAACGAGACGCTGCCGTTTCTGAGAAGCCTCCCCCTCCTCCACCCTCCCCTACCGCACATAACTTCCAACGATTGCCAGAGTGTGGGAGACCTGAGATTACCTCCTGCCTCGCATGACTGGCCCACTTACACCGGTCAGGGGAGGAGAGGTTATAGTGCCGAAACAAATAGCCCCAGTGTCGTCGCAAGCAAAGGCTTATTATTCACTCATACTTCCCGTCCAACATGGTGTGGTCTGGAAGCTGGGCACGGGAAGGGACGGAAGCCCTACTCCACGGGCTTTATCACTCGGGGCCTCGGGCTGAGGGAGGGGGTCCTTTTGTGCCCCTGGCATCTCCCCACAAAGGGGCAGACACGGCCAAGAGCTGAGCCTGCTCACGTCTCACGGGCCCAGAGACCAGGCGTTGCAATCCTCCCAGGGTCCAGAAGTAGAAGGGAGGCGAACCCTGGTGGTGGCAGGAATGTTTGCTGCCCCACCACAGGCCCTTGGCCTTTTGGTCCTTTCCATAGGGCTCTTCTCCAAGCCCGCATACTTTTATCCTGCTTGGAATCCCCCCTCCCACCCCCCCGTGAGTTTTCAGGGGAATCCTCTTTGGAGCACTTGTCTTGAACTCTATCCACATGCAGTGTGGCACAGTGGTTGGTTAAGAGTGCAGATTCTGGAACCAGGCTAACTGGGTTTGCAGCTGGCCAGAGCAAATGTTCCAACACGTCTGACTGTCAGTTTCTCGTCTGTAGGATAGGGAAAACGACAGTACCCATGTCCCAGGTTCATTGTTAGTATTATATTTTCCGTATACGTCATATGTTTAAGAAAGTTGGCTTGGCACACTTTGAGTCCTCTGTAAGCATTGTGTCAGCAGGCTGTATCCCCTGTGGCACGGATGCCTATTATGAATCAGGCTGTGAGGTGCAGAGGGAAGTAAGTCACAGGCCAGCTTGGCACTTGGCTGAGGGTGTCAGGGTCAGCAGGGCATTGCCATTACGGCCTGGCTGCTTCCGGTCTTTGGATTTCTCACCGTCTGCCAATGACCTTGCACTTCACGGAACGAAGAGTCCACGACCGTCGCAAGGATGTTTCTTCCCTCTCATTCGCCTTCTGGAGTGAGAGCCCCAAGTAGGGCCTGGGCCTGGCGCCAAAGGCAGTGCTAAAAGGTTGGCTTCAAGAGTTTCTAACATTTCTGGAGAGGTGCCCACCCCACCCCCACCCCAGAGCAGCCTGGCTTACAGAGGCAGGAAAGCAGGGGTGGGCTTAGCATCCTTTCTCCGCTGCTGGTAAGGCCGGGCAAGTCAAACTCAGGTTCCTTGTCTGTAAAACAGGGATCTATCACGCGAGGTTGGTTACGTCAGCAACGTGGGTGGCATTGGGCCCGGCACGGCCTAAGCACTCCGTGCGGCTCGGATCACCCTTACTGTTTCTGATGACAAGTGTGGGCAGCCCGGGGAAGAGGAGGCGCGAGAATTAAACAGAGGCGGGTTCATGTAATCATTTGGGCAGTTGAAACCATCCCAAGGACAAAGGGGCACCCCCGAAAGGTTTTAATCAAAGTGCGATGCTGTGAGTCCTGCGCTTTGGAAAGATTCCTTTGGCTTCATTATGGAGAGTGGATTAATAGTGTGAGGTGGGGGTGGAAAACCATCCAGAAAATGTCCTAGATTAGGGTGACATCAGTGGAGGAGAGAGAAAAGTGGATTAATAATATACTTAGTAGACAGCATGATATTAGAAGCAAATCCTTACACAGCATTACCTTTGCACCCGGTGCTGTTCTAAGCATCTTACACTATTTACTCATTTAATCGCTGCAGCTCTACGAGACCGGTTCTTCTACAGTCGGCTCTGGTGTTTCAAGACAACACTGGGCACCAAGACGTGAAATAACTTGCCCAAGGTCACACAGCTAGATAGGGGTTGGATTTGGGATTCAAAACCAGGAGGACTGGTTCCAACGTCCTTCTCTTTAGCAACTGTGCTTCCGTTTTGGTGAGCGACCGGGTATGGAGTAGTGTATCGGCTAGCTATGACCACGACGATGCTGTGTAACAACCACCAGAACCCCAGTGCCATATACTAGAAAACACTGATTTGTGCTCATGGGTTTCTGAGTTGGCTGGGCTGCTTTGCCACTCTGAGCTCATTGACGGGGCTTACTCCGATTCTTGATGGACCAAGGGCACAGTTACAGGGAAAGTGAGAAATCTGTGCAGTTTTGGCCATCCATCAACCATGGGGAGTGGAATTTTCATAACTCCCGGAATGTTGGCTCGGACAGCCAAGTCGCTGAGAGGGTGAAACAGAAAGGGTAGGTTATAGGAGAAGATGAGGAAGTCAAGGCTCAGTGAGACCAGATGTCTTGCCCAAGGTTGCACAGCTAGTATACTCAGGGTCCGGACCGCAGCTGCCCAGAACTGAAAATTACCCCGGTGACCGGACAGGTGTGATCGTGTGGCTGGAAATGACTTTGCTGGTCGTACTCACTTGGAATGGCGAATATTAACAATCCTGCATTCAGAATCCAGGTTTCCTAACAGCTCTGTTCAGAGGAAGCCTGGCTTGCCTTTTGCATTCTAAAAGTACTTTCCAGGTTGATAATGTCCCCCAAGGGCCTTCCTTCTTTACACTGTAGGAATTGATCAGCCTGTTTTCACCTCTAGGGAACAGTCTGGTATTGTTTCTCCAGGTGCTGGCCTCCGGGGACCGGAGCAAAGTTTTCTTCCAGGATTCCTGGCCGCCACCATAACGGCTCACCCGTGGTGGGGAAAGGGAGAGCCCGGCTGAAGCGGTGTCCGACTCTTCCAGAACAACCACTGAAAAGCCGCCCCCTCCATACACACCGCCGAGGGGGCTTTGAATGGATGGGCTTAAGTGGAGGCCACCAGTGAGCCTGGCTTTTTAATAACCAGCAGCCCCTGAGTCCTCGGGGCCCATTCTCGACACCGAGTCATGGGAAACTTCTCCCCTCATCAAACAGAGCTGACCCGCCCGCCGACCTTGTTCCTTCCATGTTCCGGCATTCTCGACTTCAACCTGGCCCCAAACCCAAGCTCCCCAGCTGGAAAGTACTTCAGCAATGGCTTCTTGGGGCTCTGACTTCTCTTTCACTGGGCCCTTCTTAAGGAAGGCTGAGGGAGCGTGTGTCCCCTGGACGTGTCACCGGTGCAGCCAGGAGAGACCCAGACAAGCGTGGGCTCAAAGCAGCCCCGCCTCGTGGGAAGGGATCGGGAGCAGTCTGAATTGTAACTGGCGTGTATCATCGTGTTCACTCTCACGGTGAAAATCGCCAGTGTTCGGTGAGCGCTTCCTGTATACAAAGCATTATGCCAATGTACCTGCTTCCTTTATATGCTCTTTCTGTATTTCCTTCTTCCTCTGCAGAGGTAGTGAGGGCATTGGGAGCCAGGCCACAAGTTTGGGCAAATGACTGTTTCCTCTCCTTTAAGCCTCAGTTTCCCCATAAAACGGGGCTAATATAGATATCCCCTGCAGAGACACCTGAGGGATTAGAGGTGACATATTACACAGCAGACTCTCGGGAGGTGGTGGCCGTGCTTTTTGTTTTTGTTTTTTAATTTTTAAGTTTATTTATTTATTTTGAGAGAGCGAGAATGCACGTGTGCGTGCGTGAGCTGGGGAGGGGCAGAGAGAGGGAGAGAGAGAATCCCACGCAGGAACTGCACCAGCAGCACCAAGCTGAACGTAGGGCTTGAACTCATGACCTGAGAGATCCATGACCTGAGCCGAAATCAGGAATCAGAGAGGCTTAACCGACTGAGCCACCCAGGCGCCCCATTATCGCGATTGCTAGTGAGTCCGGGGTCCCTGAGGCTGTCCTGGGCCCTACTTTCTGCTTCTCCCAGCCTGATGGGTTCTGTCCAAGGACCCCGTGGGAAGCTACCTTCCCGACTGAGATGGGGAGAAAGGTGGGTCCGAGGGCTGGAGATGGACATCAGTGGGGGTTTCTTCCTCCCCCTGCAGAAATGATTGATCAGCTGTCAACGAGACGGCTGTGGTCAGAAACGGAAGCCCTGTGGCCGGGAACAGCGACGCCAAGGAAAGCTGGCTGTGCGATGGGATCACTTGCTGGCACTGTTTGGGAGGCTGCTGGGCAGTAAACTGGGGGTAGCCCGGGTGTCCTCCCCCCTTTCCCGTCCCTCCTGACCCTTTCTTCCCATGCGCCCTTTGCTCAGGGTGGCCAACGGGTCTTGTTGATTTAGATGGCCGTTTCTTCATAACCCCTCAAAGTTTACCTCCTTCAAGCTGTCTTTCCCATTAAATTGTGGTCTCGAGGTGAGAGCCAATTCTGCAAAAAACATGTAGCCACAAGCCTTTTGCTGCTGGTTTATTATCTGTGCTGGGGTCCCTGGGGTCTGGGGTGGTGAAGCTTGGCTCAGTGCAGAAGGAAACAATGGGGATTTTTCCGTCTCCCCCCGCCCCCTTGCCTGGCCTGATCCCCTCTGCCTTGGGGAGACCTGCCTGCTAATTTATCTTGGAATGTTTGGGCTCTCCATGCTTAATGGGTCTGTTTTCTGACTTTCTAAACAGATGAGTGGGTGTGAAAAACAAGTCAACAGATAAACACAAGCTTCCACTAGAAGATTCTGAAACTGAACAAACGGCTCTCAGCATCCCTGCAGGGAGGGCATCCCCAGTGTGATCCAGCGTGAGGCGAATTCCACTCTGCCTTGGAGCTGGGAAACTCCCAGCTGGGACTGGGGCCCTAGAGAAACGAGAAGATTATGGTGCCTCCACTTACGGGTTCTGTGTCCCCAGGGGGAAGTGACTTACTGTGCCATAATGTCCTTGTCTGTAAAATGGGGCTTAACAATGATGCCTGGCACATAGGATCATAGTGCAGATAACGTGAGATAATACATGAGATGCGCTTAGAAGAACGCCTCGCACATGGTGACGTAGCGTGCCTAACAAACGCCAGCTATGACAATTCACATGGCTGCCAATGGAGCTCGAGGGGCTCCGTGACCTTGGACATGTCACACCAATTTTTCACACTTCAGTTTCCTCATCTGTAAACAAGGCAACAGTCATGCCTGTATCATGGGGGTACTTATAAAACTTATAATTAAAAATTATAAAAATGTATAAAAACACTTAGCCCATCAGTGCTTGTTTACTTTCTTTATTTTGAGAGAGAGAGAGAGAGAGAGAGAGAGAGAGAGAAAGAGAGAGAAGCAGAGAGAAAGGGAGAGAGAGAATCCCAAGGAGGCTCCACACTGTCAGCACGGAGCCCAATGCAGGGCTCGAACCCACAAACCCTGAGATCATGACCTGACCTGAGGTCAAGAGTCAGACAATTAATCAACTGAGCCACCCAGGCGCCCCAGCATTTAAGTTCTTAATAAGATCAATTTCCTTGCTTTCACTTAGGCAGGGTACAAAGAAGTTAACATAAGAAGGTTGGGGGCACCTGGGTGGCTCAGCCAGTGAAGGGTCTGACTCTTGGTCTCTGCTCAGGTCATGACGGCACGGTTCGTGAGTTCAAGCTGCACATCGGGCTTTGCACTGACAATGCGGAGCCTGCTTGGGATTCTCTCTCTCTTCCTCTCTCTCTGCTTCTCCCCCACTAGTACTCTGTCTCTCTGTCTCTCTCTCTGTCTCTCAAAAATAAAATAAACATTAAAAAAAAAAACCAGTGGGGCGCCTGGGTGGCTTGGTGGGTTAAGCGTCCGACTTCGGCTCAGGTCATGATCTCACGGTCCGTGAGTTCGAGCCCCACGTCGGGCTCTGTGCGGACAGCTCGGAGCCTGGAGCCTGTTTCAGATTCTGTGTCTCCCTCTCTCTCTGCTCCTCCCCTGTTCATGCACTGTCTCTCTCTCAGTCTCAAAAATAAATAACGTTAAAAAAAAAAAAAACAAAATAAGAAGGTTGTTTCTATAGGGAAAAAAAAAGTTATCATAGCATAAGAAATACAAAGTATACATCTCTTAAAGGTAAAGCTCTGTGATTTTTTTTACAGCAAATCTGTGACCCAGATCAGGATAGGAACATTTCCAACACCCCTGAAAGCTTCATCGTGCCCCTTCCCCATCAATACTTTTCTCCCTAGAGGTAACTGTTATCTCGGTTGCTAATACTGTAGACTTTGCGCCATCTGGAGCTTCGTGTAAATGGGATGACAGACCATACATTCTTTTGCTTCTGTTCATTCTTTTGCATCTTCAGTTCAACACAGTGTTCTCAGATCCATCCGTGGCACTGTACATCTCCATGGGTATACACTCAGCTTCGTACCCAGTCCTAAGTTACTTATGAATAAAGCTGCTGTGAGCGTTCTCACACTTGCCTCTTCAGGGATACATACACTTATTTTTGTTGGCTGTATACCCAGCCGTGGAATTTCTGAGTCATAGGCAGGTGCATGTTTAACTTTAGTAGATGGCTGCCAGACATAATTCCAAAGTGGTTATTAGCAGATTACTTTTTGGTTTAAAAAATTTTTTTAAGGAGGAGGAGGTAAGTCTGGAGGAGATTTAATGCTGAATTTTTATATTGTATTTTTATTGAATTTTTAATTTCCTTTTTATGATAGGTTACTACTTATAATTCCCTGAGAATTGGCCATCTTCTATAGAAACAGCTGTGATTATACCTAAATATGTCCCTGTGAAAATATTCACTGTTTACAATGGAGAAAAGAAAATAATCTAAATGTCTATCCGTAGAGGAACGATTAATAAATCGTAATATACCCGTAGTTTGCGGTGGCAGAATGTATGGATATGTACTGGCCTGGTAAGATGTGCAGTTACGGTAAGAATATAACAAGCATGTTGCAGAATATTACATAGAATATGGGCTAGATATGTTTCGTATATATCAGGCAATGTTTTATGGTGTGCTCATTTGAAATTTTTTTAAGACCCTCCATCTATATATCTACATCTACATCTGTATCTATCTATCTAGATATTAGCAATATCTATAGATATTAGCAACTATCTATCTATCTATTGAAATTGGGCAAAGAGTATGAACAGGCAATTCACAGGGGAGGCTACTGGAAGGCCAGTAAACATAGACAATCAATCTCATTAGTCGCCATGGGAATGCAATTGAAACAACCATGAAATATCAGTTTTCACTTCCTAGGTTGGTAAAAATTTGAATGTTAACACGCCTTGTTGGCAAAGATGTGGGCAACAAGAACTTTCATCCACTGATGGATATTGCCAAACTGCTGTCTGAAGTGGTTCTCCTAATTCATATTTGATGGTGGGAATATAAATTAGTACAACCATTTTGGTGAGCAATTTGGTAATGTTCAGTAAAGTGGAAGATACTCATGTCACATGACACAGATATTCCATCATTAGGTCTATACTGTAGAGAAACTTATGCACATGTACACAAGGAGATGGGTATAAGAGTGTTGACTGCAGCATTGTTTGAAAAGTGAAAAATTGGAAGCAACCCAATATTTCTCAACAGGGGAATGGATAAATGGAGTATCATGACACAATGAAATATGATACAAGGTTAAAATGAATGAAATAATGTTACCATGTAGCTACATGGAGAATCTGAAAACAATTTAGAGGGGAACAGCCAGTCACAGAAGGCTACATGTACAATGATTCTATGTCTATAAAGGGTAACATTAAATGAAATGATGTAATCATTTTAGAAAAGGTATAGAAAAGATCATTTCTGGACAAAGATTACCTTTGAGGAAGGATGGACTGAAACAAGGAAAAGGTTCAAGGACTTTCAATTTTGTAATGTTTTATTTCTTAAGACGGATGGTGCACTCTTGTGTATTCATTACATTAATCTCTGAAATACTTAATATCAAAGGCAAGATTTATCCATTCGTCCATCTGGAAGACTCTATATCAAAATGTTAATGGTGCTTATTTCTGAGAAAAACGATGGTGGAAGAGAGTATATTTCCTTTTCTAACCCTATTTCTGTTGAAATTTTAGTTAGCATATATTGTTCTGAGACCCATTAAAAAAGAAGAAGAAAAGAGAGAATTGGTAATCCACGCATGCTAGATGTAGTAATTCTCAGTTAGATAATACCCCATTCTCTGACCATTCTGGATAAGGCCCCACCTAGAAAGGGAGCTGGATTCCTCTGCTAGAGTGGGAATAATTCCTCCAGGAAGGGTCAGTGAGGTCAGTAAGAAGGGAGTGAGAGGCTATGGGTGGGTGTGGTCCTCTTGGGTCCTGGAGTGACCCCAAGTTCAGCAGGAAGACAGGTCGATGGTGGGGAGCACATATATTGCAGGTGCATGAATCCTGTAATCCTTAGCTATTTCCCCCATTATCACACAGTCTTGGGCACAGTGCACGATTTTCGGACCAAACCATGCCTTTTTCTTTTTTCCTTAAATATTTTATTTTTAAGCCATTTCTCTACCCAACGGGGGACTGGAAACCTCAATCCCAAGATCAAGAGTCACGTGCTCTGCTGACTGAGCCAGCCAGGTGCCCCAGGACCAAGCCGTTCCTGAAATGAAAATTCTTTAAAAAAAAAAAAATTTGTTTTAACATGTATTCATCTTTGAGAGACAGAGAGAGACAGAGTGTGAGTGGGGGAGGAGCAGAGAGAGAGGGAGACACAGAATCCGAAGCAGGTAGGCAGAGACCCCCACGCAGGGCTCGAACTCACGGACTGCGAGATCATGACCTGAGCCAAAGCTGGATGCTTAACTGACTGAGCCACCTAGGCGCCCCCTGAAATGAAAATTCTTAAAAAAAAAAAAAAAAGCAGAGACAGACTGATAAATCCTTCTGGGTTATAGTCCGTTCACTTGCAGCCAAATGGATTGCTCGTTAATATCTTCCCCCCATTTGCCTTATGACCAATTAGCAGCTATTAAGACCCAACTCATCCTGGCATGAAGTTTTTCCCTAGCAGTGGCTGCCACCGTTAAGAGCTTTGGGGACTTGGTGGCTTTTCTTCCTGTCCCCGTGGTGCCCCAAAGCTCACTCCCCAGATTAGGTATGGGGTGGGGGGGAGTGCTGCATTCTGGGCCACCAGCACTGTCTGATCCTATCAGGGAATCCACTGGAGTTGAGGAAAGGTTGCTTGACCGGTATCTACCCAGACCTGCATTCTCTTTTCCCAGGGCAGGGGCCATCTTGAGATGATGCTCCAAGTGACCCATCTGTAGACTGGCTGTCACAGAACCTGCAGATAAGATTCACATGCAGCATTTTCTCCCTTCCTTCCTTCCTTCTTTCCTCCCTCCTTCCTTCCCTCCCTCCCTCCCTCCTTCCCTCCCTCCCTCCCTCCTTCCCTCCCTCCCTCCCTCCCTCCTTTCATCCCTCCCTCCCTCCCTCCCTCCTTCCCTCCCTCCCTCTTTCTTTCTCTTGCATTCTGCTACACGTAATGAACAAAGGCAGCTCCCTTATACTGAGTGCTTCCTGTGCAACAGACACCGTGCTGAATGCCAATGGGTCGCCTCACGCCGTCCTCACAAGAACATCCTGAAGGCAATCATCCCTGTGTGAGAGTTAGGGCAACTGAGGCACCCAGAGAGAGGTTAAGTGACTTGCTCAAGGTCACATCATGACAAATGGGCAGAGCCGAGGTGAGAGATGAAAGTCTGCTTCTCACGGTGAATCTGCGAAAAGCACCTTCTCGCAGCCACAAGGTTCTCAGAAAGTCAAGATAAGCATACAGATAATAATCCCTCCGCTCAAGGAGTGCTGCCTCTCATACAAGCCATGAAGACAGCTACGCTTCACACAGAGACAGGGTTTTGTTCCTTCTGTGCATGTCCATTGAGCACCTGCTGGAGGCCAGGCCCCGTTCTAGGTGCTGGGGATTTGGCAGTGAATCAGACGCGTCTCTGTTTCTCAGAGTGTACATTCTAGGGGGGAAATAACGAAACGGTGCTAGACAAGCAAAACACTGTATCAGGGCAGCCTACGTGCCATATAGAGAAATGCACAGACTGAGGCAGGGCGGGCCCGCGGAGGCCCCTCCAGAGCCCCGAGTGTCGACATGAGCTGGCGATGGCGAGATCTTGGGGTAAGACTGTTGTTCCCGCTAGAAAGACCTACCAGGACAAAGGCCCTGGGCTAGGAAGGAGCTTTTCAGGCTGGAGAAGCTAACAGGCCAGGGCGGCTGCTGTGGGGTGGGCGAGGAGGGGCCTTGCACAAGGTGAAGTTGGAAAACAAGGCAGGATGCAGCCATGTACGACCTGGTGGGTCACTGTTGTGAGTTTGGGTTTTACCCCAGGTGCAGTGGGAAGAAGCGAGGGCTTTAGGCCAGGGGCTGACGTTCTCTTGGTCTGATGTTTATAAGATCCCTCCGGCTGCTGTGTAGATAAAAGCAACAGGTTGGTTCAAATTTGCTGAAGCATGTGTGGGAGGGAAGATAAGCCGGCTAGTGGGGGTGAGAGTTGGGGATGCACAGGGCACATCCTGGAAGGCTGCCTGGAACAGGAGGGCGGGGGCCAGAATTTTAGAAACCTGTGCCCTTCCCGGAGGGGCAGAAGTGGGCAGAATTGAGGCAGTCTGGCCTCCGAGCCATTGGGAGCCAGTGGGCACCAAGTCAGGGCTGAAAAATGTTAAGAGTGTGGATTTTATGTTCACGGAGTACGCCCTCTGCTCTAGGCCCTGTACTGGGCCCTTTGTGTCCCTGGTGGGGTATTTTTACCCCTGCATTGGTATCCCTCCCCGTGCAGGGGATATTTTTATCCCCACCTGTGCCAGGCACTTTCCCTGCAGTGGCAATGACCTAAAGAAGTAAGCAGCGCCTTACAGTGAGGAAGGGTTAGAGCTCTGGGGCCAGATGGTCTGGGCTCAGATTCCAGGCGCACCAGCTGCGGGATATTCGACCGGGTTCTTGACCCCTCTGTGCCTGCGATTTCTCAGCGGTATTGGATATCTGTCAGCTAGGGTCCCGTTGGCTGCAAGTAAGGGCAAACCCCAGCTTAAAGAATCAGGACGTTTATGCTCTCCCACGACGACAGGTGCGGGCCCTGCATCATCGCCCATCTCTGCTCCGCCATCCCGTAAGAGCATGTGACCTCCAGCTGTGGCAACGTCCAGGGGACGAGGCGGGACCATCTCGTCCCGGAGCAGGGAAACCTGCGTCCGTGCCTCATTGGCTGAAACCAGGCTTATTCGTGACGCTGTAGATAGCGAGGGGCGTGGGATTGCCAAGTCTGGTTTAGATGAACCGCCACCGGGGTGAGCAGGAGGGGGGGAGGTGGGTTTTGGTGATGTGAAGTCAACCGCTATGATTGACTTCCGTCCTACCCCCAAGGGCTGTTGTAGAGGTCCACGTTTGAGTGTTTGGTGCGGGGCATGATACATGGGGGGAAGGAGAGGAGAGAAGAAGAGGAGAAGGGGGAAGGAGGACGAGGAGGAGGAGGAGGAGGAGGAGGAGGAAAGGAAAGAGAAGATACACATTTTCTAGACTCCAGGAAGTCAGTGGCTATGATCTAATAGCCAAGGCTCCCATTACTCCCTTGTGTGGCCTTTGCTCTGAGTGAGGTTTCTTCCACGAGGACTGGGGAGTGCAGGCAGGGGTTGGCTTGAAGGATCAAGGACAGTCTGCCATCCCAGATGTTTGGATTCCTGAGGGCAGGGCCTTGGCCACGCGAGCCTCCACCCCAGCCCCGGCACCCCCAAAGTTCTCCGAAAGACCATGCTCGCTTAGACACCCCTCCTCTCGACAGGGGACTTTTGAATCAGACGTGCTTGGAATCCCGGCAACCTGAGGTTGCATGGAACTCCCCCAGGCCCCTTGCCTGTCCCCTCGCCACCCAGGCCACCGGTGCCTGTCCCCAGCACCCTGCTGAGCCATCTTGCTCAACCCTGGGGAATTTCTGGGCAATTTTGAAACAGCTGAGCAGAGCACGAGCTATGAGGCCTTGGGCAAATTATATCGCTTCTCTGAGCCTCTCTTTTCTTATCAGTAAAATGGGATAATAAAACCTGGGCTTCATGGGCCTGTTCTGAGGATGTGATGAGATCATGTGGGTGGACCACATGGCCTTGTAGGAAGAAGTTTCACGGCTGTGGCTCATTTATTTTTACGGAAGTGAAATTTACATCGCAAAATCAGCCATTTTATACTTAAAATTCAGCATCCTTTGGCATATTCGCCTCTATGTAGCTCCCAAAACATTTTCATCACCCCAAAGGAAACCCCATATCGATTAAGCAGTCACTTCGTAGCTCCCACCCTACTCCGGTCCCTGGAAACTACTGATCTGCTTACTGTCTCTATGGATGTATTGATTCTGGATATTTCGTGTACGTGGAATTGTGCAGCATATGACCTTTTGTATCTGGCTTCGGTCACGTAGCATGACTCTTTGAGATTCATCAATGTTGTGGCGTAAATCAGTACGTCCTTCCTTTGCGTGGCCGGATAGCTCTCTGTTTAATGGCATATACCGCGTTCCAAAAACTCTCTTTGTCCGTCGATGGACATTTGGGTTGTTTTTGCCATGTGGCTATTGTGTGACCCATGCTGCTGGGAACATGTATGTCCATGCACTTGTTTGAGGTCCTCTTTTCAGTTCTTTCGGGTATTTACTTCAGAGTGGAATTTCTGGGTCCAACGGACCATCTCTGTTTAACTTGTCCAGGGACCACCGAACCTGGGGTCGCACCATATCATGTACCCCCCTCCCCGCCCCCAGCCGCAGGCGATGGTTCTAACTTTTCGCCGACACCTGTCATTTCTCATTTCCAGATTATAGCTGTTTTAGTGGGTGTGACGTGCTGTCTTACAACTCTTTTTTCAGGGCTGGCATAAGGGAAGGGGGCTTGGGGGTCTGACGGGTCCCCATTCCTGACAAATGGCTTTCGGCACCCCTCCACCTCTCTTATCAATAGCCCACTCCATCCCGTCCCCCCTCCCGCCCCCATGACTCAAGCCCATCCTTCACCTACATTCCTGGGGGAGGTGAGATGGGACGGGGGCGGGGGGCGGTTCAGGGGAGGCACCAGGCACGTGTACCTTGTTTCCAAACGTCTGGGACCACCTCTCTCCTCTGCTTCTTCCAGACCCCTGGTCTTAGGTGCGGGTCCCTGGGAGCCTGCTCCCCTTTGCGCTCCCCTCTGGGCACCGGGATCTATTAGAATGAGGTCCTTAGCCTCCCGTGCTGAGGTCACGGACCTGCCTCACCTGTCATTAGTCCCAGTTTCCCTCTTTAAAAGCAACAACTCCCACCCCTCCTTCACTAGTTTAGAATTCTTTTTGCTCATGATGCTAGCAGTGCCCTTTAGGAAACGGACAAGCCAAAGCAGCCCAAGATATCCCCGATTCTCCCTCCCAGCATTAACCATGTTCGCCTAATAATAACGGTAGCAAGAATCCCCCCTTCTGAGCACTTGATTCATATCAGACTTGGTGCCAAACACTTGACAGGTATCATTTTATTGCTTTTCCCGACAGCCCTATGAAGTAGGCATTTTTTTGCATTTTACAGATAAAGACGCGGGAGCACAGAGAGAGAGAGAGAGAGAGAGAGAGAGAGAGGTCATAAAACTTGCCCAGGGTCACATAACCTGTAAGATCCAGACCCCAAACCCGTGGGGCTGCCTGGGGAGCACACCCATCTTCCAAGCAGTATTCAGAGACACATATTTATATAAGGCATTTTCGTGGAATCAGCTGTAGCTATTGCTTTGTGACTTGCTTCTGCTTCCCTCATTTAACAATAGATAATTAACAATTTTCCCCCCAACAGTCACTACATTGTCTTTTGCAATATTATTTTAAATAACTGCTCCCAATGTCATTGTATGCATGTTCCAAGGTTTGTTTAACTAATCCCCTATTGTTGTGCACATAGGTCCTCTCTAAAGTTTTTGTTATGATAAACAACAGACCTGGGCTTCTTCTTTTTTTTTTTTTTTTTTGCCCACATTCCCACAGTAATTTCCTTAAGGGTAAATTCCCAGAAGGCGAGGCTGGGAGGAGGCGAGGGCTTTTGTTTTCCAAATGTTTGTAACATCTTTGGATCAATTACATATAATTTGTAAACACAGGTTGTGCCATTGAGAGAGGGAAGGTTGACACCTTTCCCAACCTGTCGGGGCTTTGCCCAACCTAGAATTATAGGAGTTGTAAACAAGCCTTCTAATGGCCCCGGATTATCTGCGGCCATTGTCAGGTCATGTAGGGGCGGTAATTGATTGAACAGAGTTTTCAAATGTGCCCAAGTACACCTGGGTGGAACGGAAAACGGGCGGGGCTGCGGAGAGGAGGTGGGTGCGGTGGTTGGGGCAGCTCGTGGGCAGCGGGTGGTACTCGTGTTGGGGCTGGCTCTGAGCCTCCCATTCCAGCACCCCTTCTATCTGATGAGAAGCCCAGGGAGCTGTCCCAGGAGTGAGCTGCCCGCAGGGCTGCTTGGGGAAGACAGGGGTGGGGGCGTGAGGGTGGAGGCTGTGCGGGCATGTGGAGGTAACAAGTCGTGCCCTGTTCCTACAAGGCCGTGGGTGCCATTTCAACACGGTTATTATCTTGCTTCAGCTGCCAAGAAACACCAGCTGGTGACGGCGAAACGCCCCTGAAGAATTTCTTCAGGGAAGTTATGCACCAACGAAACCGTCTCTCATGCCACGAATGTTGTGAGGTAGGAGGATTTTCTCTGTGTGGGGCGCCCTGCCCCTCGCTGTCCCTCCAGGCTCCCCTTACCGATCTGGTCACATTCTTCGGACGTCACTTGCTTGACCACATTACATGGCTTCCAGGCCACCTGCTCTCCCAGCAGCCCAGAGAGGCTGTGGGGTGGGGACTTTATGGGTCCACGCAGCGTAGCAGTTGGGCAGAACCAGTCTGGACTTCAATCTGGGTGTTCGAGGAGAGGTATGGCCCAAGTTCCTACGCAGGCAGGGCAAATGGAGTCAAGGAGACAGTCCCGGCCCGTGAGGGGCTGATCCTCAAACAAGGCAACAGGCGTCATGGCCTGGGACAGCCTCCCTCAGGTGGAGGTCAGCATGGCAGGCCACATCTTGTCAGCCTCCGTGGGTAAGGACTGAACAAAGCGAGTAGCTTGGTGGGGGCTGTCCGGAAGGGACAGCCCCTTCGCCAAGTCACAATTCTCCAAGGGCACTCGGCTTCGGGGTCTTTCTTGCGCACGCATTCTTTCCTCCTATACCCACCCGCCAACTTTGCCAGCCCTACGGTGAACATGTAGTCATCTTTCAAACGTCAGCGTGACATCAGTCTCCAGGCCCCACTTACCGAGCAGGGACTATGGATCAGGCACCTGCCTTAAACACTTGTCGTGTATCATTTATTTAATTCTTCCTGTAGCTCCGCGAGGTAGATGTTGCCGTCTTTTCTCTATTACTGATGGGTAAGAGGGGGGGGGGGGAGTTTAAGCCACTTACTTGCTTCATCCCATCGGACAAGTTGCTATTAAAACCTAGATTGGTGTGGCCCCCGCGTTGGGTTTCTTGACAAAAGCAGGCTCATGCTTCTCTCTGAAGCTCTTCCTCACTCATGTCTCCGGGCTCCTAGCTGTGCCTGCCTGAACATCATTCTAGAGCCTCCACGACTGTGTAATTGTTCTTTTTTTTTGTTTTGTTTTGTTTTTGTTTTTTTACGTTTATCTGTCCTGCGGGAAGGGGTCAGGGATTACGTGTGCCTCGTGTCTGTAGCCCAGCGTCTGGCTCGGAGCCCAGCATGCAATAGACACTTACTAAATATTCAAGGGAAGAATAAGTCTTAAAATTGTTGGGGTGCCTGCCTGGCTCAGCTGGTAGAGCATGTGAAACTTGATCTCGGGGTTGTGAGTTCGAACCCCTTAAAAATAAGGGTGTGGAGATCACTTAAAAATAAAATCTTAACAAAAATTGTAATAACTCAGCTGGATGTCTGCGTTTCTGCAGACTTTATCTTGTCCTGGAATTCTCAGAAAATAGAGTAAATTTAAGGGACACATAAACTCGCAGGCGGGACTGAGTTAACACCAAGGGTGTTTTTTTTTTTTTTTTTTCCATTGTTGAAAAACTCTTCTTGACAAAAGTGTTTTCCTCACTTGATATTTCTCCTTTAGATTTTCATGGCATTCTGGAACATTACCTGTTTCTCATTTGTGATCTTTCCTGATCTTCACATCTGCCCTGGGAGGCGGGTTAATCAGGTGTAAAACTTGTCTATCCTAGAGGCGCCTGGGTGGCTCAGTCGGTTAAGGGTCTGACTTCGGCTCAGGTCATGATCTCGCGGTCTGGTCCGTGAGTTCAAGCCCCACATCCGGTTCTGTGCTGACCGTTCAGAGCCTGGAGGCTGCTTCGGATTCTGGGTTTCCCCCGCTCTTTCTGCTCTTCTCCGCTCCAGCTCTGTCTCTCTCTCTCAAAAATGCATAAACGTAAAAAAAAAAAAAAAAGTGTCTGTCTTATAAATGAGACTTGATGGTTGGAGCGTCTTTTCCAAGGCTGAAGTATGGCAAGAACTAACAGACTTAGTGAGGGCTTAGGGACACTTCTCCTCCAATCCGACCCTGTCTCTGGGTGCTGGAGATGTCAGCAGGTGCTTGGCCAGGTTCAATGTTTCTCTTTTGGATGCTCAGTGGTGGCCTGGAAAGAATGGCACAGTCAACCTTCCTTTCTGGGGGCTGGAGCCCTTTCTGCTTGTGAACCTCCTTTCTCTCATTTGGCTGAACCCCATCTGGGAACATCAGCCTTGGGCTTGGAGCCTCCATGAATCCCTGTTGGTCCATCCGACACCGTTTTCCAAGTCCAGAAACAACACATGCCAATATGGCACCCACCTATGTTGAGTCTCACCCTCATCAGGCCGTGGTTCTGTTGTACTCGAGGCAACTGGGCCGTCATCAGAGTTGTCCTCTTGTCCCCCAACCCTTCCCACAACATCAGACCTTCACAGTCTTCATAGGATAGGAGAGCTTTACACAAGCCTGAAGGCTGAGGGTTTGGGGCAGTGGAGTCTCAGAGAGGAGGACGAGCGGGTCTGTCGGGAAGTACAGAATCTTTAGCCACGGGAATGTGGGAATTGGGCTTTTTTTTAAGCCCCTGGCTCCCATGACAGCTGGAGAATAAAAGGTAAAAGATAATGCCAGGCACCTGGCACCTGGGTGGCTCCATCGGTGAAGCATCCGACTCTTGATTTTGGCTCAGGTCACGATCTCACGGTTGGCGAGTTCAAGCTCCACATTGAGCTCTGCGCCATCAGCTTCCTTCCCTCTCTCTCTCTCTCTCTCTCAAAATAAATAAATCAACTTAAAAAAAAAAACAGGTAAAGATAATGCATCTAACAGGAAGGGGGAATGTGTTACTTAGAAGCATTCGGGTCACCCAAGGAGGATAGGCCTGTTAACTGGCTTCCTAAATAGGTGATCTGGGGCGCCTGGGTGGCGCAGTCGGTTGAGCGTCCGACTTCAGCCAGGTCACGATCTCGCGGTCCGTGAGTTCGAGCCCCGCGTTGGGCTCTGGGCTGATGGCTCAGAGCCTGGAGCCTGTTTCCAATTCTGTGTCTCCCTCTCTCTCTGCCCCTCCCCCGTTCATGCTCTGTCTCTCTCTGTCCCAAAAATAAATAAACGTTGAAAAAAAAATTAAAAAATAAATAAATAAATAAATAAATAGGTGATCTGGTTGAGGACTCTCTGGCATTTCTATCCCAGCTTTTTCACTTGGAAGAAAATTCCACCTGGTTGCCTCCTTCACTACAGCGTGATTCGCTAGAATAATTACAAAAAGCAAAGGAACTGATCCTAACCCCCCCCCCCCCCCACCGCCGGCGACTCTCCCAAGCAGGTGTGCTGGCTCTGATGGGGGCAAGGGTTGTGACAAAAGTCACCTCCAGTGGCACCGGTGGCTGCTTTGCGCTCCTCTTCTCCTTCCTGGAATCACGCAGTCAGGCAAAAGCTGGTGGGTGACAGGACACCGCTGGGGCCTCCGGTGTCCTTCCCAAGGACATGCCCAGTGTCTGCCGTGGCTCCTTGTCAGGCAGAGAACTCAGGGAAGAGGAGAGCAGAGGGAGAGACGTTGGCTGCCGGCAGCAAGCCCTTGGCAGCAGGGTCTGCCGGAGGCCGGCGGGGCTTCAGCGTGTGGCTCCTGTCGTCTGGAGGGGGACTGGGAGTCTGGGCCGTTGCCCCCGGAGACAGGGAGCCAACGGATCAGCCGCAGCTTCTCCAACCAAGTATTGATTCGCTTATAGCAGCCGGGGAGGGAGGCTTTGTCTGTGCCTTCAGATAGAATTCACTTCTCATCGTACAATTTACCCTTTCGAAATATACCGTTCAGTGGCCTTAATGTATTCAGAAGGTCCTTCAAATATCACCGCTAATTCCCTAATCCCCCAAAGAATTTTCATCATCTCCCAAAGAATCCCCCGGCCCATTACCTGTCACTTTCTAGTTCCTCCTCCCCTCAGCCCGCGTCCACCACTAATTTACGTGCTGTCTCCACGGATTTGTCTACCCTGAATGTTTCACGTAGCTGGAATCCTCCATTATGTGACCTGTTGTGTCTGGCTTCTTTCAGCCTGGCACCGTGTTTTTCCAGGTTCATCCGTGTCTTAGCACGCCTGTCTTCCCGCCTTTCCAGTTGACGGATATTTGGATTGTTTGGGACCCTTATGAATAATGTTGCCATTAGCATTTATGTCGATGTTTTTAAGTGACACAGGCTTTCGATCCCCCCCGGGTGTGTACCTAGGTGTGACATCACAGGATGACCTTTTTCCATTCCCGCCAGCAACGAGTGAGGGTTCCAGTGTGTCCCCAGCCTCGCCAACACTTGTTACTGTCCGTCTTTTTTATTACAGCCATTGCAGTGGAGGTCTGGGGGGTGTGGGCAGGCAAGGACATGCTTGTGACTAGGAAGATCTCAGCGTGAATGGAGGGAGGAAGAATTGGGATGTTGGGAAGGTCTCAGGTAACATCCCTAGGAGGTCTGGGGACTTCTCCCAGGCGAAGGTGAGGCCAGCTGATTTTTTTTTATTTATTTATTTTTATTAAATTGTTTCTTTACGTTTATTTATTTTTGAGACAGAGAGAGACAGAGCATGAAGCGGGGAGAGTCAGAGAGAGAGGGAGACACAGAATCTGAAACAGGCTCCAGGCTCTGAGCTGGCAGCACAGAGCCCGATGGGGGGGCTTGAACTCACGGACCGTGAGATCATGACCTGAACCGAAGTCGGACGCCCAACCGACTGAGCCACCCAGGCGCCCCAAGGCCAGCTGATTGAAAGCAGCATGGGCAGTTTACTTACTGGCTTGTAACGCCAGCACTGAGACGGGTGGGGGGGGGGGCTCAAAACTGTTGGATATACGAGTGACTGAATTAATGAATGAAAGCCCCAGCCCTCGGGGACCCAGGGAGGGTGGGGGGAATTGGCGACAGGCCACTAACCTGTACGCTCCAGGAAAGAATGACTCCCCTTAGTGTCACACCCTCAGTCTTTTCATAGATGGGGGATGGTCAGCTATCCTCTCTCTTACAAACAAGGCCGAGGGGCTGGCGAGGAATGGGCGCGAAGGGGCCAGGGCTTACGCTGCAGCAGCCGCAGGCTGTGAACAGCGGCTTAAACAACCCTGAGGACGGCAGTTCCGGACAGGCTTCAGCACCCGCGGAGCCGTTCTCCTGTCGAACCCGACTTCCCAAATCCGTGTCCTACGAATCGTTCAGGTTCAGATCCCTCTCTGCAGAGGCTGCCAGCTAGCCGTCTGTTGCCGGTGGCTGTGTGGGTGCAGGAGGGGAGGCAGCGTTGAAAGCCCGCAAAGGCTGTGCTTCCTCAAGCCTGGCACTGAGAAGGGAGACGGTGGCGAGAAGGCCACTTTCTGTGAGATTGGCAGAGCATTCAGCGTAATCACCATAATCACCGTCATCATCCTTCCAGTTACAAAATATTTTATGTATGCCAGATTCTTCCCAGAGTGCTCCATATAATCTGGTGACTGCCCTCGATTGTCTCCTCGGACGTCACCTTCCTCCTTCCTCCTGTCTACGGGTGACCACAGGACGGTGAACGATGGGCAGAGCCACCCACAGACACCTCATACCTTTTTCCCAAGTGTTTGTCTTCCCGGCATCCCTTGCAGCTAGGCAGATCCAGCTCTGGCCAATGGGGTGTCAGGGAAAGTTTGACGGGCAGCAAGGGCGGTCACATGATCCAGCTCTGGCCAATGAGGTGTCAGGGAAAGTTTGACGGGCAGCAAGGGCGGTCACGTGACCCAGCTCTGGCCAATGAGGTGTAACGGGGACGTGTGCTGCGTGCTGTCTTTAAGAGGAGGATGTGCAGCCTTCTGTCCTGAGAGTTCTGCCCGGATGGCGGCGGCAGCCGCCTTGTCACCGTAAAGGGAAAGAAAGCCAAGTGGACTGTAGAGCCCTTGAGCTGATCAGGTAACTGTCGACTCCTGATGTCTTGTTGGGCGAGAAAAATACACCCTTCTTTCTTTAAGTCACAGTAAATGGGTTTTGCTGTTCCTTGCAGCCAAAAAGCATAATAGACACGGATATTTTTTGTGATTAATCCTCGTAATCACCATAAGGGGGAGGTATACTTCTTTTTTTTTTAATTTTTTTTTAATGTTTATTTCTGAGACAGAGAGAGACAGAGCATGAGTGGGGGAGGGGCAGAGAGAGAAAGGGAGACACAGAATCTGAACCAGGCTCCAGGCTCTGAGCTGTCAGCACAGAGCCCGACGCGGGGCTCAAACTCACAAACCGTGAGATCGTGACCTCAGCTGAAGTCGGTCATTTAACCCACTGAGCCACCCAGGTGCCCCGGAGGTATACTTATTTCCATTTCACAGATGGGGTGGGGGGAGTGATCAGCTATTCTCTTTCCTGTGAACAAAGCAAAGAGCCGGGCCAGGCATGGGTGGGAAGGGGCCAGGGCTTGTGTTGCAGAAGCAGCCCGCTGTGAATCGTGGTTGAAAACAACCCCGAGGACAACAGTTCCAGAAAGGCTTGAGGAATTGATGTGAGAGAGGCTAAAGAGATTGGTCCAAAGTCACTTAACCAGAATAAACTAGCGAGTCGGAATTTGAACTTAGGTCTGTTTGTCTCCAAAGTTCTTGCTAGTTTCGTCCTTCAGAACCTGTCGACTGTAGCCCCGGAGCGGGAAAGAATGTGAGCGATGGCCAGACAGATTTTGGCAGAAAGGGAAAACGTATCGTGGCCTTCTTCACCCGAGAATGTGTCCCAAGTCTCCCAGGCTGCTGGTTTTTTCTTCCCTCGTGGTATATCAGAGAGTCTGGGCCCTTCCATGAGGCAGGGCCACAGCTATCTCCTGGAGAGGGACAATATATGGGAGAGCATGCAGGGCTTGGGTCAAAAAGCCTTGGGGCCAAATCCCAGCTCTGCCACTTATTAGCGATGTGACCTTGAGCAGGTGGCCCGACCTACTGTGAGCTTCGATTCCTCATTTGTAAGATGTACGTGAATTCACCTGGACAGAAAAACCAGGTGGAGTTATCTGGAGCCAAAAAGGGTGCTTGATGGCTTGTATTTGCTGAAAAATTCAGTGGGTGGACTTGACCTTGGTCCTTGAGGCAGAGGTGTTAGTCGAAAGAGAAAACATGGCCCCATCCTTCCAAGTTCCACTGCCCACCTACCTCTCCCCTGGTGGTTGCTTTTCCTGCTTCCCACCGATTCATGTCCTGCCAGTTTACCGGCCCCCTGGAAGGAACAGGCATGTTATCCGGGGCCACTGGCAACCCAGTTCTACAGTGAACACCAGGGTGTTTGATTAGCTGGGTCACATGACCTCTCTGGGAGCTGGAGGTGGAGTTAGTCCCACCAGAACCTTCCTCTGAAAGTGGGGATGGTTTGGTTTCTCATGAAAAGGAGGAGGGTCCTGTATCCAGAAGCAGGGAATAGATGTTGGCGGGAAAACCCCCCAAAGACGCCCCCTCCCACACGTCAGGGAGCAGTTTTGAGCATTCAATAAGGTAGAGATGTTCTGGGGCGCCTGGGTGGCGCAGTCGGTTAAGCGTCCGACTTCAGCCAGGTCACGATCTCGCGGGCCGGGAGTTCGAGCCCCGCGTCGGGCTCTGGGCTGATGGCTCAGAGCCTGGAGCCTGTTTCTGATTCTGTGTCTCCCTCTCTCTCTGCCCCTCGCCCGTTCATGCTCTGTCTCTCTCTGTCCCAAAAATAAATAAACGTTGAAAAAAAAATTAAAAAAAAAAGATAGAGATGTTCTGTGCAGGTGTCCAGCCCGGCCACTGACCCCAGGGGACTCTTGCTAAATGCCAGCCGGCTTTTTCCCAGGACTTGGCCCGGTCCTTCCTGACGCCCTTGGCCTGTCCCTCCACGTCAGCGGGCACATTTGGGGGAACAGGCCCAACTCCACTGCAGCCCCTATCCATCACCCCAGGCTTTGTCCCTGTACCCAACCTGACAATTACCATGTGGCTCAAGATGACACTCTAATCCTATTACTCATTCATCAACTAGCGACTGAGAACATGAGCTGGCTTGAACACTGCCAAGGAAGCTGGGAGAAGCCTTCTCCACCACTGTGAAACTAGGCTTAGCTCAAGCACAATAGGTGTGTAATTTAAGGTTTTGTTGAGCCGAAATCCAATCACATACTTGACTGGTGGATCACAGAGACTCACAGGCTAAGAGAATGAGATAATCCAACCTCACACAAACACTGGGATTCGGCTTTGACTTAATGACAAATGTGTGACCAACCTTACACTGTTTCATTCTTTCCCCCTCTCTTTTTTTGTTTCAATGTATTTCCACCTCCTTCCTCTCTCTCCTCCCTTCTCTCCCCTCCTCTGTACTATCCAGAGACGGGATGGGACTCAGCGAAGTCCTAGAGCCAGACAACAAAAGGTAGAGAAGCAGGTGAACACCAGGTGAGATGCACTCACGTCCGTTGTCTGCATTTGATTGCATGACGTCGTGGAGGTGAGAGATGGCTTCTGGGGGTGGATCCGTTCGAATTCCTAGCGGTCTTGGTTCTTCTGTTCCAAGAATGGCTTAGAACAAGAAAGAGCAGCAGGCAAGAGAGACACAAGGTCATGCTCATGAACTGTTCCCTCTATTCATCCAGTGCTTTTTGTCCAGTGAGGGCTGCTCAGTGGGCGTGGGGAAAGGTTGCAAGAAGAAATACGTATATAGTTTTGGACCCCTGTTAAGTGATAGTGTAGCTGTTTACCTAGTTAGAGAGAACAGCATAGATGAGCCCACTCAACTTTATGAGTTCACTGGACTTAACATTTATTCACTCCACAAACATTTATGGAATGGCCACCATGTGCTGTGAACTCTGGCAGGCGCTGCCTGATGCTCTGGTGGATAGAGGCATTAAACCAATGGACAGTAAAGAGTAGGTAACTAGGAACAATGGAGAGTGCTGTTTTGGAAATGAAAAGGGGGCAGCAGGAGAGAAGGAATTGGGACGATCTCTTGGAGAAGGGGACGTGAGTGCTGAGACCTGAATGGCGACAAAGAGCCATTTATTTCAAGATGCGGGGGGGAACCTTCGGAGTCCACGGGCAGGCCCCAGATGGTGAGCCAGAAGTCCCGGGTTCAAGCTCTGCCCTCCAGGTAGGTGCACTGTTTCCCAGGCAAGCCATTCATCCTTCGGAGTCCTGATTCTTAACCCGCTGTGCTAACTTTGCCAAGTCTCTGTGACATCTCACCGTGATCACAGTGTGTCACTTTGAAGAGTGACGAGAAGAATGCAATTCGCAAGGGCGATTATTAGATTCATGGGCAAATTGGGTGTGGGTGTGTAGGGACTGTTGTCCCCACAAATGGAAGTGGCCTGGGACTGGTCTGTGGAATGGATTGCCATTACATTTTCCTTCTTGAAGCTTCTGCATATGTCTGCCCTTAGCTGGCATTTTCCAGATCAATGCTTTCTATTGGTAGAGAGCTAACTTGGGCTTTCAACTGAGAATCCTGGGGTAGTAGCCTCTTGAAGTAATTTGCGATGAACTTGACTGTCATCACTCCTGCTCTGGCTCAACAGAGGATGGGTTTTGGAGCGAACATTATTTTCACATTAATTATGTGCCAAATACTTGACTTATATTATCTCATTTCAGCTTTACCCAAACCCTATTTCTAAGACAAGGAAATCAAGGCTCTTAGAGGTCAGATGACTTACTTCAGGCAATACAATTAAGACTGTGGCAGAGCTGAGATTCGAATAGTTCCACGACTGGTAATTACTGTTACCAGCACTAATAACGATAGCTTCCATTTATTCAATGATCACGATGTGCCATGATTGTATCGTTGTTGATAAGTCAGTTATTGTTCTAGTTGCTGGGACTTAGTAGGTAATATTCCTTTTATTTCCAGATGCTTTTAAGACCTTCTCTTTGTCTTCACTAATATATGTCCAGGCACGGATGTTTATTTATTTATATGGGTTGGGACTTTTGAATATGCGGTGTTAAACAGGTGAGGAACTGTTTTCATTTTCACAGAATTTACATGTTGAGACCTAATGCGATGGTACTAAGAGGTGGGTTTTTAGGAGGTAATTAGACCATGAGGGTGGGAGCCCTCACAAATAGGGTTACCAATCCTAGAAAAGAGACCCCAGAGAGATCCCTCACCACTTCCTCCATGTGAGGCCATAGCGAGAAGACAGAGGTCTAGGAACCAGGAAGTGAGCTCTTACCAGACACAGAATCTGCCAGCAACTTGATCTTGGACTTCCGCCTCCAGAACTGTGAGCAACACGTGTTTGTCGATAAGCCCCCCAGTCTCTGATGTTGTGTTATGACAGCCCAGACAGACGGAGACATGAGGATTGGTGACTTCCATTAATTCTGGCAAATTCTCAACTGCTCCTGTATGAATATTGCCTCCCCACTACTTTCTCATTCTTTCTTACTGGAACTCAGATTAGATATGTGCTAGACCTTTTCCCTCTCTTCTTCCTGGTTTTTAAGTCTCCTCTTCCAAATTTCCCACTTCTGTTTCTCACTGTCCTGCGGTCTGAATAATTCCTTCAGACCTGTTGTCCAGTTCACTAATTTCCCCTCACGCCGCGTCTAATTTCTTTAAGTGGCTCCTTTCCTTGTTTAAATAGAAGTATAGCTTATAGAGAGAAGTGCAGAAATCATAGGTTTATAGCCTGATGAATTTTCACAGAGTGAATGTAATATACAACCACCAGCCAGGTGAATAATCAGAGCGTGACCAGCACCCCCGAGGCTCCTCCCTCCCTTCTCGTCTCCCCACCTTCTTCTCCACAGAAACCACTCTTTGACTTCTACCATCATAGATGGCTTTGGTCGTTTTAAACTTCCCCTAAATGGAATAACACAACATGAACCCTTTTGTGGCTGACTTCTTTTACTCCGTCATAAGGCTTTGAGACTCGTCGATGTCGTGTGTCTGGTCTACTTTTGAAAGTTTCATTTCATTCTAAAAACGTACTAGACATGCGTGGCTTCACGTTCTGTTTCTGTTTGTTTATATACGTACAGATTCGCAGGGCTTAATCTCATGGTGGTTTGCTTCCTTGTGATTTTGTGGGGTTTTCTTACGAAGTCATGTCATTTAGATCTTTTACCTGTAGGAATGGTTTGAAGCCTAGTATGTCAGGCATTACTCTAGAGGAAATTTGCATTTGCTTTTGCCAGACTTCCTGGTTAGCTACCAACAGGGGACCACTTAAAAAAAAATAGTTGGGGGCGGAGGGCGCCTGGGTGGTTCAGTCGGTTAAGCGTCCAACTTCAGCTCAGGTCACGATCTCGCAGTTCCTAAGTTCGAGCTCCGTATCAGGCTCTGTGCTGACAGCGCAGAGCCTGGAGCCTGCTTTGGATTCTGAGCCTCCTTCTCTCTCTGCACCTTTCCCTCCCCTCTCAAAAATAGATAAATATTAAAAAAATAAGTAAAAATAGTTGGCACAGGGGTTTTTGTGCCATACGTATTGATTTGGCGAACGGATTCTGAGCTGAGATCCACCTTAGGCTCACGACTAAGCTCCCGGGGGAGTCTGGTAAAAGCTCCGTGGTCTCTCCTCTGTGGGATGGCAGCAAGGTGCTGCTCCTGTTTTTGGTAACAGCTTTATTGAGATATGAGATGATATTTGTTTACCCTAATTCGCTCACCGAGGGAGTCACCTTTCGGGGGTCACCAATCTAAACAGCCACCTTGCTTAGGTCCCAAGCCTTTTCTTGGCTTCTCCACATACCGGAGTCCCTTAACCGCAAAGGCTTACGTCCACCAGGTGTTAGCAGCTGCCCTTCTAGCAAACACTCGCCCAGGCTTACTTTCTGTCTGCCTTTGACCATTCTGATTGTGTCTGGTCTCCAAGGAGTTCATTTGCTTTCCTTGCCAGCTCCCTCATGCATCAGAAGAAAAAGTGCCTTCTTACAAAATACTTCATCCACGTTTTGTTTTTTTTTTTTTTTCCCCTTCTAGTGGATGTGTGTTACGTAGCAGGCAGGTTTTTCCTAAACCTCTATTCTGCCATCATCTGGGACCAGGCAAACGAGCACTTGATATGCAGTATCTCACTTAGTCCCGGAAACACTGCTTGGAGATCAGTAAACAGACATCCTCCATTTACCGATGAGGAAACAAATGGGGGCCTCAGAGAGGGTGAGCGACACATCCAGTGTTGCCCAGCTTCTATGTGGGCGAGGCAGGATTCGAGCCCAGGTCCCGGTGGCTCTGGTGCCCATGTCTGTCATAGGTACACCTGCTGAAGTCCGCGCCTAGGGTGACTTAGGGTTCACTCTGGGTCGCGAACCTGTAGAGCCATCACACGGTGGGGAGGAACCGCTCAGTGGCTGAGGGCAATGCTTACAGTACTGCTTTGGCTCCGGCACCCAGGCTGGACGCAGAATTAGACAGGCTCGTCGGCATCTTTGGGAGGTCGGCAGGGCCACACAGAAAAAGTGCCATTTGCTGAATCAAGCATCTTCGGTTCTTACAAATGTGCCGGTTCAGACTTAGGAAGCGTGCCAGGGGAAGAAAACTTGGCCGATGGAACAGCTCAGGCCATTAGGCGATTACAAAGGGAGGCTCTTTGAGGGTGGCTCGTAACTAGGCCTCCAGAGTCACCCAGGGAACATTCCCATGGTGGGCTTCCCCCCCTCGGAGTGTCCTCTGTCCCATTTCTTTTCTCTCCCAGCCCTACGGCCCAATCTAGTCTGGTCCCTGGGCCCCAGGGCACAGCCCCTTCTAGCTCCTCCTGGCCTCGGATCTGGACTCCCTGGGGTCCCGGGCTGGGTGGACAGAGGTTGAATCTGTACCCGGGAAGCCTCCCTCTCTTCCCTAGCTGTCCTGGCTGCTGGGAAGGAGCGTGCCAGTCTCCGAGTCCTCTGAGCGCCTGCCTTTTTCTCCAAAGGGAGACTGTTTGTGTGCTTGTCAGAAGAGAGGCTCAGACAGTTGGGAATATAGACACAAGCCCCTGCTGAGCATTTGCTGGGCACCAAGCTCTTGTTTCATGGTAACGAGCGGCAGACGTTTTTATTTCAGTGCAGTTTTTCTGGTGTGTGTGTGACTACCCTTGGTGTTCACTTGTATTTCCTACCAGTTGTCGTTGCACCCCTCTCCAACTGACACGGGACGGACGGACGGACGGCACAGCCTGGTGGGTCGGGGCGCAGGCTTTGAAGTCCGTCGGGACGGGGTTCCGGTTGTAGCTCTGTGGCTTTCTACCTGTGTGCCTGGGATCTATCTGAGTCTCAGGTTCTCCACCTGCAAAATGGGGTAACAACGGTAGCTACCGCGGAGATCGAGCTGGAGTGCGTGCGGCAGACATCCGAGAGGTCACGAGCAGGCAGCTTTCACAGTCACCAGTGGCTCAGTGTCTCTGCCCGAGTGTCTTCACGGCCCGCGAGGGGGGACAGTCCCAAGAGGCGAAAGCCCTAAGGAACACCCTCATGGGCCTTGGCGGGTAAACACCCCAACTTCTGGGCCCTCCGGGCAACCATGTTGAGCCTTCCCAGGCTCTCGAGGGTGCCCCCAAATGGAGCCCCAGTTGCCCACACTGGCATCCCGCTCAGGAACGCACTCTGCATAGACTTTCCTCCCTTCCTTGTCTCTGCTCCCCAACCCTCACGGCGCTTCCCGAGACCCCCTTCCGAATAAACACGCTCACCCCTTCTTTCCTTGTTAGGTTGGCTTCCCCACTGCACATTTCGCTGTGTCCTGAGATGTCGTTTTGTTGCTTGGGGATGACACGATCCCGGGCTCGCTGGGGGAGAGCACAGTGCTTACCGTTTTTAAGCGGCAGAATCTTTTGTCTGGTGACATCCCCCTGTGTGCCGCGAGGAAGCTGCCAGCTGGGTGGCAGTGCGTTCTTGGCCTGGGGACCCTGCTCATTGAAATTGGAAATACTTGTGATGTTTTCTCCACTAAAACGTAAAAACCTGATGCCAGTGTGCCGGTGCCCCCAGATGGCAGGCTTTGGCAAGCGTAAGGGGGTGGGAGCCTCTCTTCTCCCTGTCAACACAGACATCTGAATTGGCCAGTGGTTCTGTGACCTGCCCCCGAAACGGATAGAGGTGCTCCCAGCTCGGCGAGCTGTGCTCAGGACTTTTGGCCACTGGTGTGTGGCTGGGCTGCAGGAGCCTGTCCTACACAGCAGGGGTTCGTTACGTTGGGGCCTTGACCCCTTCTCTGTGATTTGCCACCAGCTCCTTTCTCCCACAAGGGGCTCGAGACATGGGTGGACTTTCTACGTCCATGGTACAGATGAAAAAACTGAGGCTCAGAGCGGGAACGTGACGGGCCCCGGTGCTCCCAGGGGGTAAGTAGAGAGCCCTGGTTTGACTCCAGGATGGCTCCGAGGCCAAGGAAGAGGTGGGAGCCTCAGGACTGGAGCGCGCATGACCTTGGTGTCAGCACCTCGCTTCCCAGTGGAAACACCGCTCTATCCAGGTCCCTGGGGGTACAGCGGGCATCCGAGGAGCTTTCGGGGTGGTGGCTGGGTGGGCATCGTGCCCCTTTCCTGAGGGGGTTGTTTCCTTCAACCCTGGGAGAGGAGAAGGAAAGGTGGCCGTTGAAGGGGCCTCCCAGCACGCAGGAATCCGGTCCCAGCTGCACGAGGCTGTGCCAAGAGCCTGGGATTTACTGCACCCCCAGCCAGCTGAGGAAAGGGTGTTGAGGGAGAAGGCATTCCAAAGCAAAAAGGCACCGGGGCCACCCCCGCCTTCCCCCGTGCCGGGGTCATGCGGCTGGTCTGTGGAGCCAGAGAGAATCACCTGGAATGGATCACCCCAGAGCCCGACCCCCCGTGGGACAGCTGTTAACAGTGGGGTCTTCAAACGAGTGAAGGCAGCACTGAAGCCATTCCCCCAGTAGAAGAAACATATCAGCGGTTGTGACACTTCGTTGTTGATTCTTTACCATCATCAACGAGCTGACATTCTTAGGACATTTCCTACCTGCTAGATGCCACTCTGGTTAGCTTAGCCTACGTCCTTTCGTTTTAAAGCTCATCACCTCCCGGCAAGGCTGGGGGTGGGGGTGGGGGGCTGCTGGCCATCCAGCGCCTGTGTGTGCACTGAAAAAGGTGTTCCGTCCCCGGAGGATGCAGACATCACTGGCTTGCCAAGCAGACAGGAGTTGGATTTCAAGGGGCACCGAGCAGATGAGTGCCCTTCGGCCCTGGTGATCCTGGATAACAACCCTCATGATTCCCATTTTACAGATGGAGAAACTAAGAGGTACCTGCCCAAAGCCACATGGCCAGCAAGTGGCCAAGTCAGGATTCCAAACTGCCTGAGTCCCAAACCACCAGGATTCACCATGACGTCACATTTGACAACCACCCCGTTTTGTAAGCACACGTCACGGTGTCGTTGGGGGCGAGAGATGGGGTCCATCCATAGAGATGCCTTTCATTAAAACCTTGTAATTACCCGACTTGTGTAAAAAGAAGATAATTTGCTACAGGTTTAAAGTCATCAGTGGAGTGGGGGAAAAAAAAGAAAAAAAAAAAAAAACCCAAACTTGTAAATACTATTAGCTGCTCTCCAACTTTGTTGAATTTAGCTGATGTTTTCGGTGTTGACTTTTCCCAGCTATCAGCTTAACTATATAAATCCAGTTGACGTGTCTTTATTCAGATAAAACTCTAATACTGCAAGTGTAGCAAATTAGATGCAAATGCCCCCTTTTTATTTTAAGTATACTTAAAGCTGCCTTTCCAATGCAAATTTCATAGGAAATCTCAACCAGCTAGGACAGACATCATAGCCGTCAGCAGGCAAATGCTTTCATTTTGGTCTCAGCCAAGGGAGCTGCCTGCTTTTTTTCTTTTTGCCCCTGCAGACTGAGATAATTAAAACTACAGAGAAATAGTTTTAAATATACATGATACACACAGTTCCTTAAATTATGGGATAATGCATAAATTCACCCATTACCATATTTGATAGTGGTCTCGCTGACCAAAGTTGGGAGGTGGCGGGGGGTGGGGGGGGTGGGGGGGGCAGGGGGAGGGGGGTGTGATTTTCTCCAGCAACTTGCTTCCTCTGTCAACCACCACACAGTTTCTGTGGCTTCACCTGGTGTCCTAAGGAGCCCTGGTAAGGGTTCAAAAAGAGGTTGTGAACACACTCATTAAAAAGGGGCCGCAATGTGTTTTTTTTTTTTTTTTTGAAAGAAATAAAAATGTTAATGGTAACTTTTTTTTTTTTTTTTCCCCTGGCTGTCTCAGTCTCTTTGGAATACATATCCATTTCGGCTTTGATTTGTTGAGCTCCCTGAATGAGTTTATCCAAACAATGTGAATTTACTTAGATCTCTCTCAAATCCCACATCTCTTGTGGTTGATAAAGCTGACTTTAGCTAAGAAGGGCTGGATCAGTGTGATTTGAAATTCACATTGAAAATGATAAGGGCTTTGCTGGAAATAATAAGCACAGTCAAACGCTGTCAGGAGGAAACAGTCGAGCATGCAGGGAGAAATTTGGTAAGGCCGCGTCCTACCCTCCTCCTTCTCTCCAGAATCCAGTAGGGAAGGAGGGGGAAAGGTGAATGGGGCTTTTCTCAGACACACACTGTAGCTTTGTAGGTGATGGGGGTGATAATTCTAAAGAGCCTTGTGCATGAGCTTTATTCTTTATGGTTAGAAGGTGGCAGCCATCCCTCGATGGCTGATGGACACCCGTGGGCGTTCGGGGTGGCAGCCATCTTTGCCAGCATGGAGCCCAACACCAGCAGGAATCCAGCCCCCACCCCAACCGTTTCTATCTCCATCTCTCTCTCTATCTCCCTTCTCCCCACCTCGCTTTCTATCTCTCTCTCCTCGATTCCTTTCTCAGCACCTAATCCATGTCTGGTCCCGAACTAAGCGTTTTCCTCCTCGTAACCCCAGAAGACAGCACAGTCTCCCATCCGTTGACTGGAGGTGTGAGCTGGTGGAACCATGGGGGACACCTACGTCCCTCATCCTCTTTCCCTTCAGCTGCCAGGTGGAGACCAACCCCTTACGAAAGTAGTGTTTGGAAATGGTTCTTGAGAAACTCTGAAGGGAGGGACTTTTCTGGAACACGTTAACCAGCGAAATGGAAGGGGAGGAGGGGGGAGTGTGAGGCCAGAGGCAGGCATTCTGGGGGGAGGGCAGAGTAAACTGGAGGGTTGGGGTCTCCTCAGTGAGCACGATCTGAGCAGACCAGCCCTCCCCCATCTTGGTGCTGCTGACATTTAGGGCTGGATGGTTCTCTGTCGTGTGGGCAGGTGGCAGGTGGAGAGCGGGGTGGGTCCTGGGCACGGCAGGATGTTCAGCATCATCTCTGATCTCTACCTGCTAGACGCCAGCAGGGCCTTGGCCCCAGTCATGACGGCCCCAAATGTCCCCTGACATTGCCACGTGTCCCCTGGGAGGCAAAATTGCCCCAGTGGAGACCACTGATGGAGACTCGGCTCCTTCAGAGCCCAGATTCCTCCTTTTCCTTAAAAGGCAGGTTGCACACAGGTTCTATCCCCACCTCCCAGTTTCCCTTTGTCTCAGAAGACCCCACTTTCACACGCCCTCCTAAGCAGCTGAGCAACCTTCCTTGGAAATAGGTGGATCAGAGGAGCTTTGCCACTGAAACCTTATTTCTAATTATAGTAATCACTCCCCGTTGTCTTCACATCCAGGGCAGTCAGATCAGGCGCGGGGCTTCTCCTCACTGCCTTGATCTATACAATTCTAGTTCTGCCTTGATGAATGACTTTGCTGACTGCTTCTGCCCTGCCTGCGTGTGTGTGTGTGTGTGTGTGTGTGTGTGTGCGCGCGCGCGCGCCTGCACGTGTGTGTGTCGGGGGAGCACAGTGGCCAGGCTGAGGCTGGGAAGGTGGGGGGGGCGGAGAGGGAATTAATTCTTCCAAGGCCTTGTCTCTGGCCCGCTGCAGCAATCCGTTTCCCACCAACCCTGCAAGGCTGCCGAGCTCCGAGCTGACCTCTCTCTTCCCCTGCGCTCGGGGCCTCGTCTCCCCCCTTCCATCCTCAACCTGGGCCGCCCCTCCTGACCCCACGACTCGCTATTTCCTAACTAACGCCGCTAATAGCTACTGATCACCGAAGGGCAGCTTAAATTCTATTTAGACTTAAAAAAAAAAAAATAGAGGAAAAAAAAAAAAAGAAAAGCGAAACTTCAAAAGCTCTCTCCTGCTAGCAGGGCGGAAGCCAAGCCCAGCCATTACCAGCAGAAGCCGGATCAATATTTCAGCACCATCCCCTGCCTGGGTTTTCGAGGAACTTTTATTATTATTGCGGTTAAGCTGTTCTAAAGTGGAGCATCATTTATAAAACAAACGGATCCCTTCCAAATAGGTTATTTTCCTGGTTAATGACCGATCGTCTGCCCTGGGGTCTGTCTGTGTTGAGATTCCAGATGGGAACAGGCACTACCAGCCCAATTATCTTTATTAAGTGTTTTGCCTCCCCCTTTCTGAAAAATGAAATGGCAGCCGGCTCAAATGTCTCCTCCTTCCCCTTGCTCTCACCCCTGCGCGGTTTCCTGCGTTCGCCTCATTATGGACAAGTATGTCCTTTAAGACACGGAGACTAATGAGGCGGTTTTATGAGACTAATACATTTTAAATTTTAACACAGGAGCTAGCATCTTTAATTGTACAATTATACATTCATTTAGCACACTCTCGCACACGCGCTCTCTTTTGCTTTAAAAGATAACAAACCACAGGTGACTGCAAGTGTGTGAAAAAGCAGAATTTATGGTATTCTGTAGGGTGCTAAATCAGGCCGGACTAGAAATTGTTTTTCTCCTGACCGGCTTCTTGAGCTAAATTAGTTACTATTTTGAAGAAAAAAAAATTTTTTTTTAATGTTTATATTTTATTTTTGAAGGAGAGACAGAGCATGAGCGGGGGAGGAACAGAGAAAGAGGGAGACGTAGAATCTGAAGCAGGCTCCAGGCTCTGAGCTGTCAGCACAGAGCCCGACGCGGGGCTCGAACTCACGAACTGTGAGATCATGACCTGAGCCAAAGTCAGACGCTTAACCGACTGAGCCACCCGGGCGCCCCTTGAAGAAAAATTTAAAACAAAAAAAAATTTTTTTTTGGTTTTGCTTTGAGTGGGGGAGGATGGGAGACAGATGGATGGTGCCTCATCGTGAACTTCTGTCTTCTGTCCCCCGTTTCTACCTAGAGAGAGAGGGTGGCTGGAAAGTCTTTTGAGAATTAGAGAAACCTTGATGTTCTGAGGCCTAGCTATAGCCGGACAGAGAAGGAGAGAGACAGAGAAAGAGAGAGAGAGAGAGAGAGAGAGAGAGAGGGTGGGGGACAGAGATCCCCCCCCCCCACCCAGCCCAGTATCCTGTCTCTAACAAAAGCCTCCTACGTTCCCCACCTGACAGGACTTTATCGGGTAGTAATAAATAAGGCTGAATTATTGATGATAAGAACTGCTAATATTATTATGACCTCAATTAAGTGCTTTTTCCAGACACATTAGTAACAAAGGGTCTTCCCTCTCCTGGTTGCTGTTTTTCTCCCCCAGGCCCCACTTTACATTAAAATCTAATTGATCAAACCTATTTGCCATTCGCACAAGAGCGATCACCATAATGGGTCATCTATCAGCATGGGCTCCCCATCAGGCTATTAACACCTTTTGTTGCTGGCCCCAGTTCTGTACCAGCCGAGAGGATCAGAAAGGCAGGGCCTCCTCCGATCTGGAAGGATCGTGTGTGAGGTCTGACTTGTGGTACCCTTTAATTGCCCTCTTTAACATCCTTGCAAACCGCGGAAGACGTTCTTACTTCTGAGAAAGTGACTCCTGGCAGCTGTGGAGTAACAAGATGGCCGCCTCCTTATGAGAACAGAAGGCGTTGTGGGGGGCCCTTGGCCACCTCCACTGCTGCTCACTGCCTTCCCGTCATCCTCCCCCCCCCCCGCCCCCCCTGCCCCGCGTTGGCCCTTACATAGCCCGCTCTGGGGAGGCCCCAATGTCCTGTCTTTATGGAGTCTGGAACTTGGCGGACGTGACAGTGTGTGAGTGTGCAGGCAAGTGCTCATTATCAGAACTGGAGACTGGTGCTGGCTTAAAATGGAGACGAGTCCCCACTGAGCAGAGCCTCCCCAAGACTTCTTGGCCCGTAGTCACTCACAGAAGGCCCATGGTGGCCCATGAGCTCCCCCTGAACTGTGTGCAGAATTGTGTTTATGTGTCTTTTCCTGGAGAAGGTTACCGCTTCCATCAGATTACCGAATTTGTCCCTGACCCCCAAGGGGGTTAGAAATGTCTTCTTGGGAGCTTCTTAGATGGGGACGTCTTTTATGAGTCTAGCCGTCACTCAGCATAGGATATCTGGCTTTGGGAATATGATTAAGGCACGGAGGTGAGCACTGTTCCTCGTACACTGTGGTGTTGGGTCAGACTCTCTCTCTCTCTCTTTCTGGGCCTCTCTCTCTCTCTCTCTGCGCCTCTGTCTTCTCTGCCTATTTGGTCCAAAGGAAGAACTCTCATCAACCTCCTACTGTCCAATGACTGTGGGAACGGGCTTTCTAAATTAGTCTAACTGGTGTAGGGCCTCCCACTGGGTGCTGGAAGATACGAGAAAATAGGAAGTGTCCTGGTTGGTTGGATTGCTATTGTTTGAGAAGCGAGAGCTCCAAATATGACATGACAGGAACTCTCTTTGGGTGACGTTAGACAGCTTGGAGCGCTATTCCGGGCCATCTTTTTGGCCTGTGCAGCCCCACCTACTCACCATGAAAATAGCTTTATCATTTTTTTCCTGATTGTAAATGAATCCATCCACAAATCAGTCAGGAGGGAATCAAAACCTCCTCAAATCTTTACATTCTGGCTTGTCTCATTTCTCCATTTGTTTTTTTTTGTTTTGTTTTTTTTTTTTTTTTTGGTCTGTGCAAATAACAGGAAGATTTCTAGGAAGGTGTTTTTCCCCCCCACCAAGAACGGGGCTATACGCATTTAGGCCATTCATTTGTGAATTTTCTCATTTACTTGGCAATATATATTGTAAAGGTTTTCCCATGCAATACTGTTCATCATCATTATATTTTATTAATTATTATTATTACTTTTTAAAGTTTATTTATTTTGAGAGAGTGAGAGCAGGGGAGGGGCAGAGAGAGAGGGAGAGAAAGAATCCCAAGCAGGCTCCGCCGTGACAGTGCAGGGCCCGATGCGGGACTTGAACTCACTAACCCTGAGATCATGACCTGAGCTGAAATCAAGACTCGGAGTCTTTGCTGAGTGAGCCCCCCAGGCGCCCCTCTTCATCTTCATTTGAAATGACTGCATAGCATTTCATCGAATAGCTTTATGAAAAGGTACTTACCAATCTGGTCTTGTTAGACATTTAGATGTTTGCCCCTTGTCTGTTATAAACCGTGCCGCAGTAAATGTCCTTATGTAAAAGTGTATGCACTTACCCAGGGATGTTCTTAAAACGGATGTGTAAAACCAGAATTCTGGGTTAAAGGGTTTGTTACCTTCTTTTTTTTCCTTTTCCTTTTTTTTTTTTTTTTTTTTTTTTTTCAGTTTACAGTACAGATTAAGGGATTGGGTATGTCATCTGTGCAACTTTTCAGGTGTCACTGACTGGCATTTCTGTCCAAAGGCTGTCCGAGGTGAGCAGCCTTGAGGGGGAGGTGGACTCAATCACTTAAAGCTGCCTTGGTGGGTTGGCTCTCTCCAAGGGTGAGTCTGGAGGAACCGGGACAGTCAGGCTTAGTTTCCCTGCCCAGCGCAGGCAGAGGCGGGGCCGAATCTTTGGTCTCTTCTGGAACTCCCGTTTAATACACAGCCCCTTCAGCAAACAGGCCACCTCTGTCCATAAAGAGGCTGCGAGGCGGGCAGCTGGGAGGTGATGCTAAGCTCTCCCCCCATCTCAGAACCCTGTCCTCGCTCAACTGCTCCCCATGCCAGATAGCCAGGCAGTGTGGGGGGGGGGAGGGGGGGGAGGGGGCTCTGGAGGCTGGGGCTGGCCAGGAGGCTGTATGGTTGTGACACATTCCGCCAGGAAGCACAGGGTATCTTTGGGCACGGCCTAGTGGCTTCTCAGCCTGTGTTGTCTTAATTCAACTTGTCATTCACAGACCAGTAGAAAACTAAAATCAATAAATGGTGAAAATGGGCTTTAAAGACAAACTGAAGTCACAGAGGAGGGAGGAAGACAGTGCGTGTTGCCTCTATGGGTTACCTTTCCCCTTCCTACTGAGATGGTTGGATCTGTGGCCCGTGCTTTAAAAAAAGGGGGTTGGGGCCGAAAATGAGCGTCTTTCCCCTTTAAAATACGCACGGTGTCCATTGGACAAGACCTCGGGGGCAGAGGGACCGTGATCTGATGGGGCCGCAGAGTACGATGAGGAGGATGGTCTCTGGGATGGGTCTGTATTTTACCCGAGGGCCCCTGCACGTATGTTTTGAGATGTCTGTCTGCTGATCGCTGTGCTACTTTCTACCAGCCGATGTGCTTCTCTGGGCCACATCTTACTAACCGCAAAGTGAGCCAGAGAAGGTGCAATGATTTTCAGCCTGTTCTCTGATGAAAGACCACAGCAGGTGTGCTCTGGAGGGTAGGGTTGGGGTGGGGGGGGGGGGGCGGCATCGTGGGATTCAGGGCTCTGCTCCTTCTGTTTTGGTAACAGCTCTGCAAAAGACTTCATCGGAAGTTAGAATTTCAGAGCAGAAGGCAAAAGTTTGGCAAAAAATCAGCGACGGAGAGGGTGTCTGGATTTCCTTCCACTTCTGAGGGACGACAAACATCTGTTGCATGCCTGCAAGAGATTGCCGAAAACTCAGCCACCTTCTTTCAGAGACCAGGGTAGCCTCAGCAGGAGCGGAGGGGGTGCCAGGGCCTAGGTGGGCAATGGGTGGGCTCGGGCTGTCCCTGGAAGGGCGAAGGACTCCTCGGCCACCAATGGGATGTCTCGGCCTCGTTGTTCCCCAACGCCGTGTGTCATGGGCGGGCTTGTCGGACCCGGAACAGGAGGAAAGACATGTCGGGCCAGGAACGATCTCAAACCAAGAGACGCACCGGTCCTGCCTTCGTGGGGATGCGACTCTGTCACCCAGCCTCTGTGGCCAAGTGAGGGAAGAATTTCTTGGGCTTCTTTGGGAGAAACCTGACTTTTGCAGATCGGCACCAAAAGGGTAGCCAGGTGGGGCAGTGGAGGGAGGAGGAGGCTTCTCTGCTACACCCCACCCCCAAGCCATTTGTTGGTCCCAAAGCCATTTCAGGCAGGTCCCCCCAGAGCCCCCTTTCAGTGAGTGCATCACCACTCACAGTTAGATATTCTGGGGTCTCGGAGAAGCACACAAATACAGAAAACCATTTTGTGTTAAGAAAAAGAAAAAAGAAATAAAAAGAAAAAGAAAAAAAAACACCAGCAAGAGGGTTTTGGAACTAGAAATGCGAGGTTATCTGTATTAAAAAAATTTTTTTTTCATGTTTATTTTTGAGAGAGAGAGAGAGAGCGTGAGCAAGGCAGGGGCAGAGAGAGAGAGGGAGACACAGAATCTGAAGCAGGCTCCGGGCTCCCAGCTGTCAGCACAGAGCCCCATGTGGGTCTTGAACCTGAGCCGAAGTCAGCCACCCAACCGACTGAGCCACCCAGGCACCCCAAGGTTATCTGTATGTAGAACATGAAATGAGCCAACATGTTGGGGAAACTTTCTCAGAAATGCAGTCCTGCAGACTTGACTTGGAGCTAGAGGGCTGGTTTTGACACGGAGCTGGCTTTCTGAGGTGACACCTTCCTTACACCGCTTGTGGGGACTGAGCCCCCGGCATCCTGAATGGCGTGGAAGGACAGCCTGGCCAGGCAGGCACGGAGCCGCGTGCACTTTCCTGTCGCAGCGCTGGTGTCCGCAGGGTCTGGCGCTGCCCTGTGGAGTGGGCTGTGGCGAGGGGTGGACCAGGGAGGCAGAGGAAGAGCCTTAGTGTGCGCGCGCGCGCGCACACACACACACACACACACACACACAGAGACACTGGCCTGCCAGCTCAGCAGCCTGGGGCTCAGGGTGATCCAGACACGACGGCGGCGGCTCTGCTCTCCTTGCGCTGCTCCTACGCGTCAGCTTCCTTAGGCCTTGTTAGAAGGGGCACCTGTTAGGGCGCCTCGGTGGCTCAGTCGGTTAAGCGTCCGACTTCGGCTCAGGTCATGATCTCACGGTTCATGGGTTCGAACCCCGCATTGGGCTCTGTGCAGACAGCCGGGAGCCCGGAGGCTGCTTCGGATCCTGTGTCTCCCTCTCTCTCTGCCCCTCCCCCACTTGTGCTCTGCCTCTCTGTGTCTCTCAAAAATAAGTAACTGTATATAAAAAAAGAAGGGGCACCTGTCACACACCTATCATCATAGCTTCCGGCATTCAATGGGCGCTTACTCTGTGCCACTCACCGTTCAAAGCCCCTTACTGATGGATTCAATCCTCTCCGCCACACAGTTAGTACCCCCATTTCACAGATGAGGAAATAGAGGCCTAGAGAGGTGTTAAGTGGCAGAGCCTGGATTTGACCCTGACTTCGGAGTCTGGGTGCGACGCCATGAGACTCTATTGTCTTTGAAACCACACGCTCGCACGCTCAAAGGAAGAGAAGCGGAAAACCGGGTGCCTTTGCGACTCCACCTTGGCCGTGAGCAGCCCCCGTTTCTGTGAGGTCCTTGAGGAACACGTCCTGAGAGAGGCCAAAGGCTCTGATGTCCGCAGCTGAGGCTCCCCCCACCCCCAGCAGACCCCAGTTTAGGGTTCTGGCAACAGGGGCTGGGCTGCACGGCGTATTCCTTTGTTCGGGTTGCAAATGAGAATAAAGTTCCCGGCGGCCGAGTTACCTGCTGCTGGCCTTCCCGGGTGGGGACAGTTAACGGTGCCGACAGAGACACCATGCTCCTCTCAGGAGAGCACGGTCCTGCGCCCCTGTGAGCCTCCAGACCTTTCCAGGATGTCTCCAACCTGACCGAGGTGATGGGGAGAAAGACAGAAACGACCTGACTTGCGTCCTTCTCCTTCCCAAGGCCAAGGGCTTTAGTCCCTGGGTTCGCACCGGCAGGGAGCAACCCTCTGCCTCATACGGTGATGGCCACGCTCAATTTCCAAGGTGCCGGGGACGATTGCCGTTAACACATCGGGAAGGTGCAGCGTCCTCGCCGTGTAATTCTTAATTTTTTAAAGTTGTGGAGCCCTATTTATTTTATGTGACAGTCTCTTCCTTCCCCCTACCGTGACGGAATGTTCTGTGGCGTATGTTATGATCTTTAATTAAAGGGAACTTAATTTGCTTTTGAGGCATCCTTTGTTCGTCGGAGACACCCTAGGGTGTTTTAAAACCAGGTTTGGAATCATTGTCATTGAAGCCTGGAGTCGAAGGCGGACTCACCGCCCTGGACGGACGCCGGTTGCCTGGATATGAGGGGGCGTCTGCCCCCTCTCGCCCCCGCTCTGTGCTTCGGTGTAGACGCTGGAACTTTTCCAGGCCCACCCCACTGGCCTCGGGATTTTTCCGCCCACCTTCCCGAGAACACAGACCCCGCGGGCCCCGCGAACGGACCGTGGGCCAAAATTAGGTTTGAGAACGGGATGGACCATTTAGATGACAAATGGCCTTCAAGACACTGTCAGAAAGTCCGGGGCGGGGGAGACTATTAACGGTCACATGGAGGCAGCCGCATCTGTGATGCCAGAGCCGGCCGGTGGGTCCCCACTGCTGTGTTTACTGCTCCTTAATGCGGTATTGTTTACTCACAATTAAACCCTTTACCATTAATTTAACTTTCAGATGCTGAAATTGGTCACACAGCCTCGAGTCTCAAGGCCCGGACAGATGTGTTCTATACACTTGTTTAAACACGGCGCTCATTAGGAGGTAATGCATGTATAGCAAGTTGATTACACCACAAAGCAGGCCGCTTTATCATGGGGGCCTCTCAGGAGGCGGCGGGAGGGGCCGTCAGCTGCCGCTGTCACTCTCCCCCCCTCGGATCTTGAGTGACGGCTGGGCCCGCCACCTCCTCGCAGGCCTGCTCGGAAGTACACAGCTTCCCGTCAGAGAGCCGCCGAGCTGCCTGGGAGGAGGTATTAATTGTTGTCAGCCTCCATTTCACACCCCAGATAACAAACGAGAGCCACCCTGGCAGTGTTTAAGGAAGATAAACAAGTTGCCTGAGCCCCGGCAATTAAACACGCTTGCATATTTAACCGAGATGCTTCCTGTAAGAAAAGGCAGCCTGGCCCAAGTCGGGGGGGGGGGGGGGGCGCAGAGTGGTCCCCTGTCCTATGACCTGGGAGCTGCCCGCCCTGCGGGGCTCAGAAGTGCCCCCCCCTCGTCTGCCGGCTTTCTTGGTTTCTGCATCTCGAGCCAGACGACCATCCAGAGTTGGGTGTGATGTGGAAGGACTAGCGTCTCTTTTATTTCCCATCTCCTGGGAGAAAGGGTTTCAAGGGACAGATTCTGAGGCCAGACTATGAGGGCATAGATTCCGGACCTGCTTTCGTAAGCAGCGTGGCTTCTTCGAGCCTCAGTTTTCCCATCCGTAAAACGGGTCTGCTCACACTCTACATGTCAGGTTTCGCGAGGAGGGAATGGGGCCGAAGCGTGTGGCCCCGTGCCTGATCCGTGGTCAACGGTGAGGACGTGGGTGCTCAGCAGTCGAGGTAGTGCACTTTACTTTCAGCTTAGCAGGAGATGGTTAGAAGCAAGAATTCTAGGTTGTCCCTAAGCTGATAAGGTAACGCCATGTCTGGTCGTGATGCTCCGTTCCTTCCCAGCCCAGAGTGGGTGAGATGGGTTGAACTCCATCAGGCCAGAAGCTCCCGGTGGCTGTTTTGCCTCAGGGCACATTTAGCAGGCCCCGGAATGAGATAGATCGCCACCTTCCAGATGTTTCCAGATACTTCTGCCCCAACCTCTATGAGGATCGAATCTGCCAAACAACCCAGTTTGCTTCTCTATTCCTTCTCCCCTTCCTCTTCCTCTTCACCTTCCTTCTCTTCTCCGGCCCCCCACCCCCAACCTTCTTCTTTAACTTGACTCTATAGTGACGTTGTGCATCCTCCAGCCTCTATTACCTTGTCCCTTCATTCCCTGCCCAGGGGTGCCCTTCTCTGCACCCTGATGTTTAAACTACAAGACGAACCGGAGGCGGCTGGGATGCAAGTTCTCTGTGTCTCCGTGTCTCTGTCCTTTTGTCCTGGTTGTGCAAGTCCCAGCCGTCTCCTCCCTCTTGTCATGGCGCCTTTGCATATGCTGTTCCCTCAGCCTGAACGGCTCCTACTCAGACCCTCATCCCTCCAGACATCCCAGCTACCACTGGCCCTTTTCCAACCCGCCAGACTGGGCACGTGTCTCTATTTTGGGTTCTCGGAGCACTGGTGCTTTTCCTTCGTAGCATCTCTCAGAATATTCATTATTTGAGAAACTATCTGCTTCCCGTCCCTCTTCCAATGAAGCCGGGGTCTGTGTCTGTGTCAGCCACCCTTAACCCCAACACCTGGGGTACTGCTTGTAGGTGCTCGAAAGGGGTGTGGCCCACTACAGTGACCCACTGGGATGAACCAGACCATTTTTCCAGGGGATCTGGAGAGAGAGAAAGTCCTTATGATTTCTCACGGCCTCTTTTGTCTTTTCTTTCTGTGACTCCGCGAGGCTCCTCCTGCTCCTTTGTGTCCATTTCGTTGTCGCAGAAGGAGGGATGGAGGGGTAAAGTGGACCTCCCTCAGCTAGATGCTTCTGGGGCCCCTTCCGGGGACCGGTGAGTCACAGCTTTTCGCCTCTGTCTTGCTGACACCAACTGCTGGAGAACCCACAACGATTTGTCCTTGGACAATGCAAAAAGGATGTGGCTCTGCCTTGTGGGTGCCTTTGAGGGAGGCGGGACCTCCATTTATTTGTCTCCACAGCTGCTTCCTCTGGGCTTTGTGGTTGCCTGTGTGTCGCCTTCTCATCCGATCGCGTTACCCTTAATAAGCATCGCCCTGGCAGGAGAGGGGTGCCGAATTCGGTATCCTGAGAGCATGTGTGTGTAATGTGCCGGGCAAGTGACCCTAATGATGCGTTCAGCAACACCGCTCCCCCCCCACCCCAGACCCGGCTTCCAGTTTGCCCAAATCCATTTATATTCCCGCTCAGACCTTTGGGATCAAAATTCCTGACCCTTGTGCGAAAAGCAAAAACACCTTTCAAAAAAAAAAAAAAAAAAAAATGGAAAGAAAGAAAGAAGAGGGAGGTGAAATTTCCTGAGCTTTCATTTCCCTTCATGGTTGAACTTGGATGACTCAAGTCATGTGCAGTCAATCTATTTAGCTGACTTGTCCTGCCGTCTGCCAGGAGGTCAACATTTCTGGATCTGCCCCTCCGGGGGCAGCATGTGGTCCCAGCTGGTTGTGCCGTGGTGGGAACGAGGCTTGGAGGGGCCGTGTCGTCTGGAAGCTGTGTTGGGGGCTCTTCTGTGCTCCGCGAAGATGAGACTTCGCGGGCAAGTGCTTTTGTTTGCTGTTTGTTTCGGCTGGGTGGGATTAGCTCCGATTACATATTAATAACCCGGAGCGCTATCTAGTAATTAGATGTTATCTTCCAGATGTTTAAAAGAAACCTTTAATATTTTAAGCTGCTTGGAGATCTCTAGGCACGTTATTAAAATGGATGGAATTTAAAATGGGCGTCGGTGGTGTTCCCTTTCTGTGGATTCTCCTGCCAGTGTAAGACCTGGGAGCCCCGGGTACCCATGAAAGGACCCCAAGCATTTATTGTGGTGGCCCCTGTTTGGGAACAATTGGGGCAGCCACCCTATCAATGGGTGGGAGAGGGAATGTCGCGGCACCTCTGGCCCCTGTCAATCGGCCAGAGCGCCTCCTTGATTTCTTTGAACCACTTGAGTGAATCTCTCAGAAGTTCCCCCTCTCTGAGGCCCACACAATTGCCTGTTCTCTCTTTATTAGGCGCTTTGAGGGACAGCCTGGTCTACACCTGCCTTTGATGGGGCCCCCACCACGGTTTTAATGACCTCCATCCGTCAAAGGAAAAGTTCAGAGTTCACTCTTTTGTCCAAGTCCCAGCAACTGAGGAGTCCAGGGTGCTGGCTGGTCCGGCCTCCTTAAATCACCCGCCCGAAAACTTTCCCTGTGACCCCGCTCATGTCAAAACAGCGAGCTGGCCACTCTGGCCATTGTCATCGGAATAAGGGCTAAGTGATGCTGCTTGGTCATTACGTGTGCCCTGATTGGCAATCAGGGTACAATAGGGGGTCATTAAAGGCCATAAAACTGCCAAAGCTCTGAAAGGGGGATTTTGAATGGAGCCAGAGGGCTCTGGGAGCCTGCCTGAGCAGCGCCTCCAAGGAGAAGGGGTTTGAGCCGACCTGGGAGGGGAAAAGTCAGCGCGGTGTGGATTAAGAAGTTTCTCCCCTGTGACACCAGAAAACACTGATCTCCTGACGTCACCTTCCCAGAATGCCTGTCCCTGCATTCCCAAAGGAGATTCACTCGGAGCAACAACCCGGATCACGCTCCATGAAAAGAATCCCGGAGGCACAAGTCTTTATATAAGGAGCTAAAAGTGACTCATAAATATATAAATGCTTATTGAATGAAAGCACCAGTGGGTAAAGAGGGTCGCCTACATGGTGACGGATGGGGGCTGGGCACGTGGTGGTGATCGCTGTGCAACGTAGGCAACACGTCAAGTTATACAGCTGGACAGCTGAAACTTACACGATAAGAAAATAGTCAACACACACATGCGTAAATGCGAAGGCTCCGGGTAGTGAAACGGGCGGCTGTTAACTTGCACCGGGGCCTGTACTGGGCACTCCACAGGTGTTAACTTGGTTAAGCCCCACACCCACCCAGGGAGGCAGGTTAACACGATTATAGCTGTAAAAGGCTTCCATGGAAAGGAACCGTAAAATAACAAGGGGAGTCCTTCCTCTTAGGATAGTGGCAGGCTTAAGGGTTACATTTGCTGAGTCCCTCACTATGTGCCAGGCACGGGTGGCTTCTCACTGAATTGTTAAGACAAAACCACGGAGTTCGCACTATCGCCTTTCCTGTTTCATAAGAATTAACAACTCAGGAACGGGAGCGCAAAGAAGGGTGCCGTGGCGGGGGTCGCCCATTCCGTCGGGATGGCCACCCCGCCGATGCGCCTGTCCACAGCCACAGGGGGACGCTTCCCCAGCACTGCCGGCTCCTCTGGGCTCAACGGCTGGGTCAGACGTGGTGCAGGAATCTTGGGGTAGGCCTCCGCGGATGCGGGGCCGACACTCTGCCCTGCTGTGCAGCCTTGGGCAAATCACTCCACCTCTCTGAGCCTCAGTTTTCTCAGCTGAAACGTGGCTGAGCTGGAGTGGCTCCGAGCTTCTCAAACTAGGCCCTTCCCCACCCTGGGAGAAAGCCAGGAGCCACATGGGGGCCGTCACTTGAGATCATCTGTTTTATTCCAAGGCAAGTAATTAAAAACATTATTTTTCTGTTTTCTCAGAAACAGATATATTCTGCAGTAGAATGCAACCCCCCATGAACTTAAGAAAAAATTTTTTTCATGTTTATTTTTGAGAGAGAGACAGGGTGCGGGTGGAGGAGGGGCAGAGAGAGAGGGAGACACAGAATCCAAAGCAGGCTCCAGGCTCCAAGCGGTCAGCACAGAGCCCGACGCGGGGCTCGAACCCACGAACCGCGAGATCATGACCTGAGCCACCCAGGCAACGGCCCCCGCCCCCCCGCCCCCCGTGAACTTTTTAGATTAAAAAGGAGCTTTTATGCAAGTCTGGGTCTTGCCTTCCATGCCTTTGGGCTCTGTCCAGTCGCCCCACGTCTACCCCCAAGGTCTCTCAGGGCTCCCTGCTTCCTCTCCTCTGACTGTACGGGAGCTTGGAAGAAAAGTGTAGGATCTACCCCCCCCCCCCCCCCCGGGCATGGGGACAGCCTGAAGCTCTTTTGAGGTAACCTAGTTGGTCTGCATCATGCCCTCATGCCCTCATGGGAACATCACTGAGATTGAGGGTGAGGACGGCACCGTAGGCCAAGGCTCTAAAGGCCAGTGGTCCACGGGCTGGTGAGCCCACTTTCAGATGACTGGGGATTCCCAAGGCTGTGGCTCCGAGTGCCAGCGAGGGCTAGGAGGAGGAGCATAGGGGACGGCGAGAAGGACCTCCGGGTAGATCCCAGCCCTGCCCAGGACTAGCCCTGCGGCTCTGGACAGGTGACAGCTACTCTGTACCTTTGTGTCCTCGCCTGTGAGGGGGAGGGAGGGGATAATCCCAGCACCCAGGGCCTGGGGTGGGGGGGATTCAGTGAGGAAATCAATGCCTGCCCTCAGGACGGGAGCGTCTGTCATAAAGTCTCCATAAATATCAGTGGCCGTCGTTACCGTCATCAGGGTGTGACTAAAACCATCCCTGCAGGGGACGACTCATCTGGGGGCCCCACGAGCTCTGCCATCTGACCACCTGACTCGGAAGGAAGGGGGGAGACAAGAAGAAAGGGGAAGTGGGAGAGGGCGAGAGGGAGAGACAGAGACAGAGACAGAGACAGAGAAATGCAGAGACAAACACACCGAGACACGGAGAGACACAGAGAGAGACGCACGGAAATAGTGTGTGTTTTTATGTTGTCTTTCCCTTTGTAAGGTTCTCTCAGGGTGACTTTTCCCTTCTCCATTTGCATATTTGAAGCCATCGAGATGTTGTCTCGCTTTCCATCTACGCCTTCCCTTTGGGTTCCTGTCTCTCTTGGAATGTCGCTTTCCCCTTTGAATCTCCCCTGCTCGTGGCTGGGGAGTGGGTGATCTACTTGGAGCCTCTGAAAGTAGCCTTTCCTCCCCCTCGCTAGAGGGAGCGGGGCCTCCAGGTAAAGGGCAGAAGAGACATCGTGGGATGAACCCCTTCTCTGGAGACCTGAAGCCCCTCCTATCGTTCCCCCACGCTGACTTGTCCCAGGAAACTTCTGGAATGTGAAGGAATCACCGGGACCCCCTTTCTCTTGTCTGATTTAGGCCATACTTGCCCGTGTGATGGAGATTCCCCGTGATGCCCCTCTTCCCTCCGGGAATTTTCCAGAGCACATTTGTCTCCCTTTGTGAGACAAGCAGGATTTCCTGCGCTCCAGTCCAAATCATAATGCCCGGAATATGACACCGTTTAAAAATCTCATCAATCTCGAAGCCTATTCTTGAGAATAAACGGTAGTGGGACCGGGCATGGGAGTTTGTCTAAGTTTGCACGATCCCAATGACGCCTTTGGGAAAAGGACCCATCGACTCTCTACTCAGATTGTCTGCAAATGGACCAAGGTGGGCTGGGTGTTCCCGGTCCCCCTCGATCTATAGATTCGAGCCTGGCCTGGCCACCGTCTCGCCCTGTCACCTCGGGCCATTCCCTTCTGTTGGCTGAGCCCTAGTCTGTTCACCTACAAAAGGAGATGCTCCCTGAGCCCTCCGCCAGTCCTGGCACTCGTTTCAAACCTTCCTTCCTTTATTCAATACGTGTTTACTTGGCACCTGCCACGTGCCAGGCGTTGTGGGCACTGGAAATCCAGCCGTGAGTAACGTCCTTTCCACTCCCGTGGAGCTAAGAAAATCTGACAGGCTGGAGAGGCTGTGGGGGACAAGGAAGAGGGACGAGGACCAGCGGGGAGAGTTTTTGAGAGGGGATGATTTCAGTCGTAAGACAGACTTGCCAACGGAGGGGCTGGGGGGGGCCGAGGCCCCCATCCTGGGACGTGTTCAAGGCTGTCGGAATGACAGCCACCAGACTTGTGCACGCAGTGCCCTCCCTGGGAGGCCTGGAAGAACTATTTTCGGCACAAGGAAAAGCATGCGCGCCACCGGGAAGGCTGAAGCTGGGCGCTGCGGGGTCTGCACGTGCTGTCAGAGTCCATCTGAGGGGGCTGGGGGGTCCACCGATGAGTTTCAAGCAGGCAGCAAAGTGCTCAGAGTCTTAGAAAAGTTACGTCCACCGGCAGGAGGCGGGAGGGAGGAAGCCTGGAGGGGGAAGGCCGGTCTTAGGGGGGCTGCCGGTGTGGTAGGGGGCGACACGTTGCTCTCCGAGCAACGGAGGCGTCAAGAGCAGGTGTGCCCCGGGGGCCTGGGTGACCGACCTACGGGACAACCTGATCAGGGAAGAGAGAGGGGTCAAGAGGACACCGGGCACCAAAAGTCCGCACGGGCAGATGGGTGTGAACTCATTTTGATTCTGAACCAGGCACCTTGGGAAGGCAGCTAAGGGGAAGCGGCTGACTTCGTTTTACGGGGAAGGGTGCTAGCAGACGATAATAATAGTATTTATCCCAGGGTATGGGGCGTGAGGACCGAATCGTGAGAACACTCTGTGTATCGGTCAGCTTGGGCTGCCACAGCACGCCCCAGATGGGGTGGCTTCAGAAGCAATGTATCTTCTCAAAGTCCTGCAGCCTGGAAGTCCAAGATCAAGGCGCTGGCCTGGGCAGGTTCTGGTGAGACCTCTCTCCCTCCTTCTCACCGTGTCCCCACAAGGCCTTTTCTCTGTGTGTGTTCCTGGAGAGCGACCTCGGGCGTCTCTTCCTCTTCTTACAAGGACACGAGCCCTATCAGATTAGAGCTCCACCCTTAGGACCTTATCTACCCTTAATGAACTCCCTCAACGGCCCTATCTCAAGTGTAGTCACATTGGAAACGTGAACTTCAACATAGGAATCGCGGGGAGGGGTACAGAAGTCAATTCGTTGCAGCCTACCTGTGTCCCCTGGAGTGACAGACATTAACCTTTTATTGGTGGGTCATGAGGACATCTGGGGATCCCGGGGGAAGGGTTAGGGTGTTCAGGCCATGGGCATAGGCGCTCAGAAACTGAGGCCATTTGCCGGCCGGCCCGGAAGTATTTTTTCTAACAACTGGTGAGGCGTCACCTGCACGGCCCAGATGAATGCCAGCCCTGTGTGTCCGCAAGGGACAGGGTGGAACAGCGTGTGACAAGTTGTGCCGAGTCACCAGGAGCGGGACCTTCCAGAACACAAAAACAGAGTAGGGGTCCATGGCAACGGGAGGGGCTTTGAAATCGGAAGGTTAAATATTTGCTTGTAAGAGTAGTGGAGCTCAGTGCAATGGTCCGCAGCTGCCTTGTCAGAGAGTAACTCGGTTCTTTATTTATTTTTGCCCTTGGACTAAATATCTGCCTTGATGGGCATAAAGGGACTGGCTGCATCGAACATCAAAGTCCGCATCACTAACCAGAGGGAGGCTCTTCCCTCCTCTCTCTTAAGCCCAACCTTATCTGGAGGGACCTCTGTCCCCAGAGCTGTAAAACAAGCTCTTTTTCTAAGCTAACGGTCCACAATAGTGTCAAATTATGTATAATGATTTTGTAATGTGAACTAATGCCACCAGGGACCTCGTGCAAAGTACCACTTTCATTAAACTTATCCAGCAACAGGGTCTGAATACGAATTTCGAGGCGGCGGCGGGGAAGTTGCCAGGCACGTTTGTTTTAAGCCTGTGCTGGCTCTTCCTGTGGGCAGACACCCGCCGGGCAGAAATCAAGAGCACCAGCCCCTGTGGGTTTCTTGGCGTGGCTGCGGGAGGAGGTGACAGGGACGGATTCCCCCCCACCCCCCCACCCCGGCCCATCTCTCCACCCCGGCACCTCAGGCCCTTTGTGGGCTTGCTCGCCAGCAGGTGCGGGCGCTGCCTGCCCCTCTTTGTTTCCGACTTGGTCGCCACGCCATTCTGATGCACCAGCGAGGGCACCCGGGCATCGCCTGAGAATTAATGAGACCTCCAATTACATTTATTTGTTCCAAGGAATCGTACCCAGCAATGACCCCCCACCTTTCAGAGTTTCCCCACCTCCTCCGTGCTCCTCTTGGAACAAGCAGCTAATTATAAGAAAAATCACGCCCGAGGAGGACACGTGGAAGAGACCTCAGGAGCAGATAGCAGGGAAACGCCACCTCTCCAACCCAGCGTCTGGGCCACGAACCCCACTTCGAGAGCCTGCCTCGCCTTCTCCGTGACCCGAGAGAGCGACACTCTGCGTGTGTCCGGGCCCCCGCCGCCAAGAGATGAGAGGAAAGACATGACTAATCAAAACTAACCCATGCCATTTTTTCCGACTCTGCTAATCTTAATTGAATCAATCTCCCAGCGCCTCTTGACAGTGAGCGATGGCTCAAATCTGGGAGGCCAGGCTGGACACGACTCCTGGAAGAAAAAAAATCTTCCTTAATCATTAATTTGTCCATTCCCTCCCATTTGGCCCCATTCTTCACTGTCTCCGCGGCGCGCCCCCCTCCCAACCCCGCAACCTTCCTGTGTTAGTAATCACCCGTAAGTGGTCTTCCCAATCCGCTCCCAGGACTGGGAAACCAATTTGCTGGAAGAGAATACAGCAGAACAGCCCCCACCCTCCCTCTCTTTGCTGTGCGCTCTCTCCCTTCCTTCTATGAAGTCTAGTGGAGCTTTAATTAAGTCCAATGAGGTCACTAGGACGATTTTCTAGACCCATTGGTAAACAGGTGTAGAGCAGACTTTTCCCAGAAGCTGAAACTATTGCACAAGACCTTGGTTTTAGGGAAATCACCTGAAGGCGACGCCATAATCCTAGGATGCGTCCCCATCCTAGTGGGATCAGACAACAGACAGAACTGTGGTATCTGTGACATGTCTCAAAAGAAAAAGGACTCCTTAGTCCTCTGGACTTAAAACTTAGTTTTCAGAAACTGCTCTCTCTCCCTTTTTATTTTATTTTTTCCAAATTATCCAGAGTCCCCAGGCTCAGTGAAGTCTAGACTTAACTGTGATTTTTGTCCTTCTTAAAATGCGTTTAATGGTTAGTGCGAAATATGCATGAGGTGCAAGATGAGATTAAAGGAGAGCAAGGGAATTTGTCACCTACTGCCGTCACCTCCGGCTTGGACTGTTGCAGGAGTATGCTAACCAGTCTCTTGGCTTCTATCCTTGCCTCCCCCACACTCTGTCCTCCAAGAGGAGAGTGATACTTTAAAAAAAAAAAAAAAGTTCACAATGTTCTGCTCCTCTGCTTAAATTTTCTGAAGCTTTCCACCTCCCTCAGAGTTCAAGCCCAAATCTTTCCATGGGTTTGGCTCCCCAGTGACTTCTCTGGTCTCACCTCCTATTACTGTCTTTCTTACCCCTTCCACTCCAGCCTCCGTAGTCTTCCTGGTGTTCCTGGAAGATGTCACCCTTGTCCCGCCTCCCGTCTTTGCCCTGGCTGGATGTTCTCACCTCTGTTATCTGCGGGGCCCTCTCCCTGACTTCATTCAGGCCTCTAGTTAAATGGCCACTTATGGAGGACACATTCCCTGACCATCCTGGTTGATAAATTGCCCCCTCGCTCTCCTTTATTTTTCTGCGTAGCAATCATTCTCATCTGATCTATTACTCTTGTATTTTCTGTCTCCCCCACCAGAGAGGAAACCCCACGAGAGAATGTACCCACCACATAGTAGATGTTCATTAAATATTTGTGTCATAAATGACTGTTATCCCAGAGACAGGATTCACCGAGACGTGACTTTAATGACTTGGGTCTGCTTAAGGCAAATGATCATCATTTCAAAATTCCTAAGATGTCCTTGAAAACGTTTCATATTGATCTTGAGTTTCCCATGAACAAAGATGGGAAAAGTCCACAAAGGACTCTCTCTGGTGATAAGAATAATTAGCAGTGTTCAAAGCCGGACAAGACATGGCAGTTGTCACACTGGCCTTTCCACCCAACGCCGTCCCTGCTCAGGAGTAAGCATCTTCCACCAGACAGCCTATCTTCGTAGTCCAGCCCAGGTTCTTAACCCAAGGTGGGTTGCTCATCGAAGGTGGATTTATTGTAGCCTTGTGGACCGTTCTCTGGCCCGTACAGGCCAGCTCCCCCAAGGGTCCTCTGCGTGTAAATGCCAGGTGGTAAAACAAATAAAACACACCGTTCTTCTCTTGTGCCTCGCCGTAAATCGGTCCCAGCCTCACTCATGGGGCTGGAGTCAAGTCTGATTTATGCGGTTCGTGAGATTTATAGTATAGTCCTTTAACATAAAAAATGAAACCTCTCAAACATGAGCTCTTACGCATAAATTCCAGAGCCAGCAAATGCTCGGACACTTGTGTTTTCTTTAGATGATGCTGAACATGCCTGCCCCACCTGAGGGATCACGGTGGAAGGCGGGAAGCCTTCGCTACGGCATTCCCAGTAGAAAAGAACAGCGGCTGTTGGGGGAGGCCAACGTCATGCTTCCGGTAGAGGAGGTGATGAGGGGCGGTCCATGGATTTCTTGTTAAAATTGGGGTCCGCACTCCGTGCGGGAAGGGCGACTTCAGTCCGACCCCTCCTCAGGGGAAGAGGTACAGATTTTGTATGGGAACCGTTGACATGATCGGTGGACCCCGCCTCTTCCTCAGTTGCCCTGATGAACTAGGGGCATATGGGTGGGGGAGGGGTGTAGCTTTGCATGAGTTTGCCATTTTTTGGCCTCAGTTTCCCGATCTGTAAAATAAGACACGAGACTACTAGACAGCCAATTATTGAGATACCCTTTCGTATTCTCTTTCATGATTCTGTGCTCTAGAAGGAAAGGAATATTCGCGAATATTTCTTTTCTCTCTTTCCTCCTGCCTTCCAACTGGGTTTGGTGCAAGGAGGAATGCCCATATATTTGTTGAATCGAATTTGATTTTTTATTCCACAAGTCTGGCGTGAGGGTGGAGGTGGAAAGGAGCTTCTGTTACATTTTATAAGGTCTTCAGTGGCTCACGAGAATGGAAATAATTCTTTATTTGACTTAGTTTGTATATGCCATTTGAGTAATTCCCCAGGATTCCTAAAAATAAAACGGTAAAATGAAGCGACACTCCTTTTGCCAAAAATTTAGTAGATTTTTGTGATATTTGGCTATTGAAAAATTCATATTTACTTCTTCAGGGCTGAGAGTTGTCATTTTGAAAGCAGTTGGGTGTTTGGGTATTTCCCGCCACTCAAAGAATGATAAATCTCACCGTATGGATGCTTGTATGAAATATATATATATATATATATATATATATATATATATATTTTTTTTTTTTCCTGTTTAGGTGACAGTTTTAGGATCCTTCTAAGCAGTGATAAAAAAACTCGCAGTTATAATGTGTGATCATTTGCCTTTCATTATAATGCAGAATTTCTCCATGCAAAATCAGGCCAAGATATAAGCCTAAACCCAGGGGCAAAATTCATTCATTATGCATGTACATTATTCCCCCAAATATTGATAATACTTTTCATAATAATTATTTTACATATATTAGCTCTTGCTGCTATATTAGTATTAAAGATACCTTTATTAATCTCGAATATTTTGCTGAATAATAAATAGGATCTCAGAGGCTTGAGTTAAAAGCTGCTCTTAGCTAGAATGCTGTAAATCAGTTGTTTTATGAATAAAATTGGCTCCCATATTTTTTTCCTCAGGATTGCTTATTTAAATAATTTTCCCATTTATTGAATGTGTGTGTGTGTGTGTGTGTGTGTGTGTGTGTGTGTGTGTGTTTGCTAGAGACCCATCCCCCTCCTGCCACCCTCCCTCCTGGCTCTCTCTCCCAGTTGGAGAAAAATGCAAAATCACATAAACCTTTTTCTAAACCCTCACAGTCAGAAAGGGCAAACACTGCATTATTTAGCAGGTAATCGGCATTTTCATCGCAGAGACACTCTTTTGCAGCTTGGTTTCTTTTTCTCTTCTCTTCTCTTCTCTTCTCTTCTCTTCTCTTCTCTTCTCTTCTCTTCCCTTCCCTTCCCTTCCCTTCCCTTCCCTTCCCTTCCCTTCTCTTTCCTTTCTTTACTCTTTCTTTCTTTCTTTCTTTCTTTCTTTCTTCCTTGTTAACAGATAGATGACAAATATCGAGAGCTAACTATTCACAAGGCTTTCAAAATACTAGCTCACTAATGCTCACCCCGTTAGTTGCATTTCCCCATTTTCCATAGAATGAAACTTAAGGTTTAGAGAGATTGAGGTCACTTAGCTGGCAAGGGGTGGAGTCAGGAGTTAGACTCCGGTTGGTCTAACTCCAGAGCCCATCCATGGCTTCCTCAGAGATGAACATTCAGAGAAGGGTGTTTGTGTGGCCCTGAGGAAGGGGCCAGGCCACAGTGTCCAGTCTTGCAGGTGGGGAGCCCTGTGCTGCCTTTGGTGGGTAAAGGGAGACATGGAAAGGGACAAAAGTGGCTGTTTGTAAGGACAAGCTTGGATATGATGCACATCACCATAGAGCGGTCTCTCTTGTGTGGTTCGGGAAATACATCTTCTGATTGCGTCAGTGAGCAAGGAAAGCCTGTGTCTTCTTAGATTTTCACACTGTTTCCTTGTGCAGAGGCCAGAGGCCGAGCCACTAATGCCCACTCGGACTGAGTGACAGAGTCTGCCTGGAAGTCGACTGTGTCTGAGGGCCACATAATGGTGGATTGGGGGTGCCTGCCAAGGGCTCGGAACGGGGACCCAGCAGCAGACATATTGGGTGTTGGCCCAACCTGGGCTAGATTGTCTAACGGGTGCCAGCTGCCTTTCTAAGGATTCACATCGAACGCTTGGAATTGTGGGTGTCACGTTCTAAAGAGAAGAAGGTTCCAGTGAGGGCGTGATTTTTCCGAAGTCACACAGGACAGGCAGTGGAGAGTGGAACGCAGGCTCCTCAAAGGTCTGTGAGCTGCTTCTCTGTGGCGCGTGTCTTCATTGCCCTGAGAGGGAGAAACAAGTTGGCCTCCATTTTGCTTACAGACCTATGCTTGGTTGACATGACCTTTGTCACGCGTGTCCTGTCTGTTCTCTCTGCTGGGATGTAAACCTCATGAGAGCAGAAACTTGGTGTGACCTATTTCCTACATTATCCCAATACCTAGAACTATACCTGGCATTTGTTAAATCTTTGTTGAATGAATGAATGCATGAATGAACGCATGGTTCCAATGAATTTCCCGGGACCTACTACACTTTCCTTTGAGAAATTCCCACCACTCTCAACTCTCGCTCATCCTCTCTGAACTCCGACTTCTGGATTTGGCCACCTTATGTGGTTCTGGATTTTCTTTCTTAATTCCTCTAACATCTTCCAGTTTTGCCATTTAATCATGACCCACGTGTGTTCCTTGGGAACGGTCCAGGGCACAGAAACATATTCCAGAAGTAATTTGTATTCCTAAATATGGCCTCCTCAGCTCCCACAGCTAGGGGCAGCCTGGCTTAGTCAGGTTTGAGATATGCATATTATTATGTAAATGCACTTGAATTGAATATAATTTCCTTAAAAATATTTTCCAATGGAAAATAGATCTCCTTGCAGGAGGAACCTAGCCAGGCAGTACCTGAAGAAAGCCTCATTGTTTGCGTGAAGTGCACACGAGACACGCCTGAGCGTGAGACATTTCAACAAGCTATTTTTAGAATTAATAACGACACTAACAACAGCTGGAATTTATTGAATTCTTGCTAAGTGCCAAGCATTGAGCTGAGCACTTTAAAGATGGGTTCTTATTTAACAACCCTACGAACACTGACAGTTGCGACCTGCAGGTTGCAGACGAGTAAACTGAGGCACAAGAGGGCTTGGGACGTGCCCCAAAGTCACCCAACTTGCGGAAGAGCGGGCATTTAATGCAGTTCAGGCTGCCTCCGGACTCCGTACTTAACCCCTCTGCCATCCCGACTCCGAGCACTGGTACCTCAACTCTGAATAATCTTGAAAGGCATCTCAGAGGAAATGTTTAAGTAAATCTGAAGGATTAAGAAAACAATGCACAATATCTAACTCCTTTCCATGCCTTTTGTTCCATGATTCTAGCTGGCCCCGGTGCCTCTCTAAGGGATAACTTGGCGAAGCCAGATATTTCTGGCTAACAAATGTGTGAAATAAATCAGACTACAGCCCAACTTTAACACGACACACAGAATCAGACCGATGAGCCTCTGGAGGAGTGAGTCCGGAGAAGATTCTGTTTCTTTCTTTAAGCGGATGTTTGCAATCCCACGCACACATGCGCCCCACAGACTTTTTCTCCACATGACTAATCCAGTCTCCTGTGACCTCTCTTTAGTGTGACGGGGACACGGGGAACAGAGCTTGCAGCTTCTGCCGACCCCAAACATTTAGTTACATAAATCACAGCACATTTTCGGACTTGGAGCATCCAGAATGAAAGACACTTTCTTGGGGAGACATTGATCAAACAGTCTACAGGTATCTGTACATCGAGGGACATTAATCATCTCTGCATTATCTCGCCCACCAGTAGAATATGTAAATGTGATTCCTGTCAATGATAAGGGCAAGTGAAATTATTCTTAGAGATTGGTCCATCTGGAGCTGTTGATACGATCTTACCTAAGACAATAGGTTGTAAAGATAAATTTTTTAGCATTACTAATCCAGGGTTGCCAATAGCCATAGAGAATGGAGAAATTTAAAAGCGAACCAAGGGCGTACAGTCAAGAGAAGAGAGGAAAACGAACCCCAGTTTTGCTTTGGTTCCTGCAATATTATTTGGCAACCCGGCAAGAAAGATGCTTTCTGCATAATTAAGGAGGGCATTTGGAAGGGTCTTGCCAGGCAGTCGGGGATTGTGTGCTGGAACGCTCTGCACCGGCCAAAGGTTTAACTCTTAACATACACGAGACAAAGGGCCTCGAAACCCAAAATAGGCTTTCCACTGTTTCTCTGGACTAGAAATTCAGGAATTTGATCTTCACCAAGAAATCTTTGTAGGCCCTTCTGACCCATCAACCGCCCCCTGGAGGGTTCGCACCGAATGTTCGGTGTAGAGAGGACCAAAAGGACATGGGGAGAGCCATCTGCAGAAGGAGATCCAGGGTTCCGACTCTTGCCATGTTTCTCGATAACTGCACCTTTGGGCAAATTCCTTCCTCTCACTGGTTCCTTTGCATGTAGAGTGCATCCATAATGTGAAATGGATTGGATATGATGATGTCTTCTCCATGACAGGGTGGTAGTCCTTCCTAGATGCTTCGTCTTCTTTGTCAAGGTTGAGACAGTTAACAAGTTCACTAGAGGACCTTGAGATCCTCACCTACAGAGGAGTCTCTTGAGTTTTCTATCGTGTGGCCACAGTGCCCGGAAACTTGGGGCTTTTGGTGCTGGTGATCTTGAGACGTGCCTTGTTGTGAAATGGTAGAAATGGTAATGAATACTATCCTTATAGAATTTGCATCACTCAGGAATCCCTGAAAGCAAGAGGTTACCTGCAGGTGACAGATGAGTAAACTGAGGTTTCCTATTCCTTTTTGATGTGTGAATGCTAAATGTATTTTGCTAAAACGCTCAGAATTCCAAGTTACTCTGGGAAGATTGCTGAAAATCAATGGAAAGGATGAGTTTCTCAAGTCTTCCCCACATTTTAACTGTTCTCTTCTCCTTTTATATTGCTAAATAAAAGAAGGAATTGTTATTTTTCAGCCCCTGGCTGCAAAGGAGATGAAACGTTTTGGTGGGCACGTGGATCATCTTTCCTAACAATTAAATTAATGATGGAATAGCATGAGACGGGGTGTTAAGGGATGCGAGAAACTCTCCCTTTGGGGACGTTGAAGAAAAGTCGTACTAAATCGTGGCTGGTTGACTCCAAGAAAAGAACACAGTGATCTCCTTCTGTGATGGCAGCTTCCGAAAGGTCAGAGATACTGTCTTCCCCCAAATCCTTAGCTCTCCTCAAATAACCCATTATGAACCTGACATCCACCAATTTGCCTAAACGTTCCTTGAACTTGATGGGGTGACGAGTTTCTCCGCATTGTCCTCCCTGTGAAGGTGAACCGACGTCCCTCATGCTCTGTGGGCTGCCTACCTCGTATCTCAGGATATGGCAAGCACCTTTCCAACTCATGGATGTTATGTCCCCTCGCGTCATCCCTTGTTCCAGAATTAGTAGTCTTTTTGTTTTGTTTTGTGTTTTAGCTTGTCCTCACATAAAAGGTTTTCTAGTACTTGCCAATAACCTTAATTTCTTGCTGTGTTGCGTCTAACATCCTGTCTAGTGGAGAGATTATTGGGAGGGAACACCACAATATTGTACGATGATAAAATCATCCCTTTTGCCCACACATGAGACCAGATTCCCCAGATTTTTTCAGAAGAACTAGTTGTTCAAGCCCACATAGGTATTACTTGAAGAAAGTGTTTTGTTTAGGAAATTTGAGATTGAAGATGTAAATGATTCTAACTGTGATGCAGATCTTCTCCATGCTTTTAGCGGGCTAGCGATCTCTGGGACTCTCAAAGAATGGGACGACAGGCCTTGGCATCTCCTGTATTTATTTAAACACAGGTCCCTCTTTTCTAAGCATACCTCTTGCGAGGGGTGTCCGTGGAGCATATGCTGGGGAAAAGCTAAGTTGAAAGTTACATGCCTGGGATGTGTCAAGAGAGTTTATGCAGTGTTTTTGAGCGGGAGAATAGATTACGTTCGTGCTGGATACTAATCAGAACCGATGGCCCCTGTACAGCTTTGGTGTCCCTGGACTCACGCACAGCAACGAAATACTAGCCTGATTCTTTACAGGAGAGATGAAAATTACGAACAAAATCTTGCAGGGGCGCCTGGGGGGCTCAGTCAGTTAAGCGTCTGCCTCTTGGTTTCTGCAAACGTCGTGATCTCACAGCTCACGGCTTCGAGCCCTGAGTCGAGCTCTACGCTCACAGCACAGAACCTGCTTGGGATGCTCTCTCTGTGCCTCTCTTTCTGCCCCTCTCCCGCTTGCTCACTCTCTCTGTCTCTCTCAAAATAAATGGATAAACATTAAAAAAAATTTTTTTAAACGTGTAATAGAAGAGAACCTAGATAATGCTGAGAAAATCTTTCAGAAGACCAAATTAGAAAAAAAAAGCAACAGAAAGAGAGCTATTAGGAGAAAAGATCTCTTTTTTAAAAATTGTTTTTTTAATGTTTATTTATTTTTGAGAGAGATACAGAACAGGAGTGGGGGAGAGGCAGAGAGAGAGGGAGACACAGAATTGGAAGCAGGCTCCAGGCCCTGAGCTGTCAGCACAGAGCCTGACATGGGGCTTGAACCCACGAACCGCGAGCTCATGACCTGAGCCAAAGTCGAATGCTTAACCGACGGAGCCGCCCAGGTGCCCCAGGAGAAAAGATTTCTTTAAAAAAGGCCAAACTTATGTATCTTCATTCTATAGGCAAGAAGTTCAAAAAGAATTTACATAATAAGTAGAGACCAAGAAATTTTCAAAGGAAAAAAAAATGCAAAAAAACTGCCCACAGTTCTTCAGATTCAATGACCCATTGGCTTTTCAGGGCAATGAATGAGAAAAGATTGACACTAAGGCCTGTTAGAGTGACAATTCAGAACAACAAAGATAAAGAGAGGATCTTAAAAGGTTTCAGGGAGAAAAAAAAAAAATCACCCTTAATGGACTGGGGATAAGAAGATCATGAGATTTCTCAACAGCAACAGTGGAAGTTAGAAGAAAATGGAGGACTGCCTTCAAACTCTGAGAAAAGATTCTTCTCATTCCTAAAATTCTATATCCAGAAAATTCTTTGTCCAAAATATTTTTCAGCGATGAAACGCAAAAAACAAGAACAAAACAAAACAAAACAAAACAAAAACCGTTCCCCATTCCCCCAAAGCTCCCAGCTGGCTGTTGAAAGGTGTATTTTAATGAGATGAGGGTATATGGGTTGCCATACAAAATACCATACCCTGGATGGCTTAAACCACAGAATCCTTTTTTCCCTCACAGTTATGGAGGCTGGAAGTCCCAGACCAAGGTCTCGCAGGGTAGAGTTCAGGTGAGAGCCCTCTTCCTGGTCTGCAGATGGCCACCTTCTCACTGCGTTCTCACACAGCGGGTTGTAGGGGGAAGTTCGCTGTCTCTTCCTCTTCTTAGAAGGGCACCAACCCTAATAGATTAGGATCCTACCCTTACAACCTCATTTACCCTTTATCACTTCCTCACGGGCCCCCCATCTAGTCACATTGGGTGTTCGATCTTCAGCTGAGGAGTTTTGTGGGGACACAAAGTCCAGTCCGTACCAAGGGTGTAGACCACAAGAGAGGAAGATAAGGAATCCAGGGAACCACAAGGAGAGGCAAACGAGAAGCCACAGGAACAGAGCTTTGCACAGGTCTGGAGAGCACCCGGCCTGGCTTACGCCCAAAGAGTAGAGGCTCTAGGAGGGAGGTATTCAAGAAAAAAACAACAGCAAAACCGTATTTGAGACCAGAAATCTCTACTGAGAGGCTGATGGGGTTGGGGAAGCACAGTGAAGAGCCGGGCATGGAGTTCTTGTGAGCTGGTGGCTTTGCCTGTGCTGTTCCTTCTTCTGGAATACCACCCCCCAACTTACCCCCAGCTAATTCTCGCTCTGCCTTTAGGAGTCACTTACATTACCTTCTCAGAGAGACCTTCCCTGAAGGAGGCTCCCTGACCATCACATTCTTCTGTGGCTCTGTTCCTTGCCAGTTTCCTTCCTCACTAACTCCCCTCCTAATAAATAATTGTTGGGTATTCCCCGCTCTTCCCTCTTTCCTCTTCCAAATGGGCATCCTGGAAATTGAAGGACCTCCTCTCTACGTAGGATCAAATGGCATCTGCTCCGGGCCCCGGCGCCCTCTCTTTCCACCCCAACTTGCACTTCAACAGATCACAGAGCCTCTGCCTCTGGTCTGGTATCCAGAGTCAGCCCAGGGCCTTGGATTTTCTCTGCGAAGCCCCTGTCCTCGATCTCCCAGGGAGCCGAGAAGAGTTAAATTCTTCAGACTCCGATGGAGGCTCCCAGTATGGGACTGATGGACATTCGAATCCAAGGGCTGAGTTTTAATTCTAGGGCATCACTTCCTAGCTGACTCACTTAGCCTTTCTGAGCCTCCATGGCTTCTTCTGTAAAATGGGCGTGATAATAGAATGTGTCTCATTAAGATCATTCCTAGAATTAAATAAGGTAACAGCTATCAGCCACTTAATATGCATTCTGGCCAGTGGAGCTCATTAAATGTTCGTTAGAGTTGTTATGGTTGTTATGGTTGAGCAAGAGCATGCTGGGAAGGCACCTGCTTAGCCAGGCTCTTCAGTGTTGGGTAGTCCGGGAAGGAAAGGGAAAGTTGCCCCTGGAAAAGACAACAATCTGGTGTTTACTGAACATTCACACGGTGCCAGACCCCGGGCTTTCAACTTCTCGTGGCACTGCTGGTGTCCCCATTTTACAGATGAGAAAACTGAGCCTCAGGAAGGTGGCATCACTTGCACAGACAGGAGGTGGCAGAGGCAGTTTTGGAAGCCAGATTTTCTGCCTCCAGGGCGCTTGTCCCATGCTCTGGGTGGGGGGGTGGGGGTCCTGTGGGCTTCTGTCCTGTCCTTTCCCACCCCCCTCGTGCCTGGTTCTCATCCATACAGCCCTTTGGAGCCGAGCTGGAGAACTCTGAGGCCAAGCTGAGGGCGGGAAGTTAGATCCTCAGCCATCCTTTAAGGGGGTAATTAGCTGACTACGAAAACAGATTCTTTAACCGCAGCAATTCGCCCCACCAGGGGAGAGGGGAAGTCAATGTTTTTATTATAAACGGAATCATAGAGGGGTTTAAGGCTTAGTAGTGTTTGCTTTGGTTTTGTTTTTTAAAGGCCTGAGGTGGATCTTGGCATCTACTGCCCCAGCCCAGAAGAAAGGAAGTTTATTTTCTGGGTCAGATTAAAAGACTTTGGCTTTCTTGATTTTTATTTTCATGGAAAAGAGCTGCCTTTGCTGAGTCTCCCAGACCCTCTTTGCTCCTCTTATCCAGGTCTTCTGATGCTTTTCCAGCCTAGCGATGGGGAGGCAGTTCAGGCAGTTAAAGGCAGGGGAGGGGGGAGAGTAGGGGGAAGGGGGAGAGAGAGAGAGAGGGAGAAGGAGGGAGAGAGATACTTGTAAAGCGGCTCCAGGGTGATGGGGGAGGGGCTGCCGAGAAGCCAGAGGGCAGCCTGGGGGCCTTGGGATCCAATGGGAACAGGGTAGAGTCCAAGGGAAGTGCTTTAGAGGCCACTTAATTGCTTGATGACCTTGACCAAGTTACTTAACCTCACTGAGCCTAATTTTCGCATCGCTATGGGGAGAAGGGTGCCTGGATCTTGCCCCGGGGACAAATCTACCCAGCATGACGTCATGTCTCAGGGTATAGCCTGCCTGGCTTTGAACCTTAGCCCCAGCCTTCGCTAGCTGTGTGGGCATGTGACCTAAGCCCTTGTTTCCTCATCTGTAAAATGGGAATGATATTGTTAGTGCCGTTTGAGGATCAGATGGAAAAAGTGCTTAAAGTAAATGCCTGGCCCACTGTGAGTTCTCAAGAAACACCAAGACACCGGCAATTTTATGAGATTATTAATAGCATTGTTTATGTGGTCTGTCTGGTTTCTGTAGGGGGAGTAATGGATAATAAATTTGAGTTTAGGGTAGTATTATGGGAAGATGTAAATGTCTAGCTAAGAAATTTGGATTCCAAGAGTCAACTTTTGAATTAAAGGGACCTAAGAGGCCACTTTATTCCACCCACTTAGTAACAGATGGAAAATCAGGGCTCAGGAAGAGGCTGTAGCTTGTTCAAGGTCCTGCTGTGGCTGAACCGTAACCAGGAAGGGCAATTTGGAAGGTAAGTCAATAGATCATCAGTGGGAAGGTGTCGCTTCTAGAAGTCTCCCAGATTGTAGCTCCATAGGTGGTGTCTAGAATCCTTCCGCAAGGGCTTAGATTTGAAGGCCCCTTTCATATTCACGTGCAGACACATTGAGCCCATGTAGGACTAGTCACACTATAGTCAGAGTTAGTGTATCAGAAGATGTCCAGTGTGTTAGATTTCCAGTGTGAGAGCAGGATCCTGCTGGGTAGTTCCAGAGGCAGATACATTGTGATCCAGGGTAAAGGTAGAGCCTGGAGTCCTTCTAAGTCAGCTTCAGTGTGGTCGGGGGGTGCGACTGCTGAGAAGCCAGAGGGCAGCCTGAAGATCCCCCTTCCCCCTTCCCAGGGACACCAAATATATACATCTTTATGGTTGACCCAAGGCTGTTACAGTTTGGAACCTACTCAGTTTTGGGCAGAGATTCCTCATCCTTCCTGACCACTCAGAACCCAAAAATGCTCAAAACGTTTGGCCGGTGGCATCTTAACCTCAGGGGCCCCATTTGCAAATAAGCCCAGTGCAGCGGGTTCAACCATCTCCCCAACCCACAGTATTTCTGGGTTACATTTTTTTTTTTTTTATTGCATTCATTTGTTCAGATCTGTCTCCAACTGGAAAGGACTTTGGGCAACTTATAAGGATATGTGAAATAAAACAAGATAGTTTCCAGGCTGACCCCCCCTTAAGGAGCAAGGGAAGGAAAGAAAATGAGGGTTGGGCAGAGCGTTCAATTAGGACCGAGGCCACAGAGTGAGGTCCATTAATCCGTGAAGGTCATCTAACCGAGCTGCATCGGACTTGGTCCAGGGGCCAATTTTGGCCTTTCTGGAAGCTGGAGTGGAATCTGTTTCTTTAGCCCTCTAAACGCCACCATCGGTGGTTATTTCTAGTAATAAACAGCTGAGACAGAAGTGTAACTGTTTCCTCAGTGAACTCACCAATGGTCACAGAACCCCTCCCGGCAAAGGGGGCTGCCATTCAGGGGGTCCTCGTATCATTAGTTTATCCATTTGTGGGTACGTCTGCTATATGTCGGCACTTCTGTGGGCTTCGGGAACGCAAAGCGTTAACCAGATAGTCCCCGCGCCCTTCGAGCTTACCATCGGGAGGGTGTATTTTGGCACATCCGTTAAAAGTCCAAATCCTGAGAAATTCTCCAGGACCTTGCCCTCCCTGAATGCAACAGAGACACGCTGGAGAGGGGCGTGAATGGGTTAGGGTCCAGCCAGGACCTCAAGTGTTCTCAACAAGGCCAGAGGATTGATTCCAGGTAGACCTAGAGGGGAGGCGCTGAACACAGGGAGCAGAGGGATGATTTGACCGGGTGAAGTACTCCAGCTTTTCCCTTTCCGCACCTCCCAGACTCCCACCGGGGCGTTCCTCCCAGCTAACGCCTTAGAAGCCAGTTTTTATAGGAGCCTGAGATCCACAGACCTCCTGCGGAGTCGGCACCGCCCCCACCCCCCCTCAAGCTCTACTGTGGGGTAGAGCAGAGGAAGAGCAAAGGACAGGTGTGTTTGCAAAGCAGGTCGCTGGCCGTGGAAGGAACCCTTTGGCAACATTTTATACGACAGCCCAGAATCAGAAGCTCCCTGTTACAGTCAGGGCTAATGACAAAATTCCATGGCAGTTTCTTCCGGAATGTTATCATAAATGGCCACCACTACCATAGAGTGCCTTCCATGTGTGTTAAATTCTTCCCCAACTAGGAATATGTATATATACTTCCCTCCAAGAGTCTGTTACGGGGCCATTTTGTACATGAGGAAACTGACGCTGACAGAAAGCAACTCACTTGCTCAAGGTCGTGCAGGGAGCCAGAGGCAGGGGCCAGGGTCTGACTTGCAGGCTGTCTGACTCCCAAGTCCTGTGCCCTCGACCACAGAGCCTCGAACCACCGAGGCCCCTGGGGCAGCAGGCTCCGGAGTGACACCCGCTGTCTCTCTCTGAGAGGAAAAGGCAGATCTTTGAGAGGAAAAGGCAGATCTCAGAGGGCTCAGAGACCCAGATCTAGAAGAAGAGCCTCCTCCAGACACCCCTTTCCCCACCCATACACCAGGTGGCATCTAAATGTCCGGGGCCAGCCAAAGGTCTGGAGAACGGGTCAATGGGCTGTTAGTAGGACCACGGCCCAGTTGCCCAGAGGGCTCAAGCCAGTGACTCCAAGGGCCGTGCGTGCTTCTTTCAAGGTGTGTGGGGTACGTTCAGTGCCAGGATATCCTCCCCTGATCTTACCGTCTGTCCAGTTGATGGCATGTGGGGTTGGCCCACGCTGGGGTTTTCCTGGCCAGGCCCCGTCTATGCAGCCTCCAGCTGCTGCTCCGAGGCTCCTTGGTACCTACAGCGTGCCTGAGACCTTCTCCCTGCGTCCGGAGCTCCAGGCGGACCCCAGGTCGTGTATCATCCAAATGGGGAAGCGACTTGGAGGAGGCAGAGAGCATCCGAACACCACAGGTCAGAAGGTCAGACACTGCTCAGAGGACCTGTTCCCCTGGGCCTCCCTGGCAGTCCCCAGTCATTCCTGGAGGCTGGGCATGGGCTATGTCTTCTTGAGAATGCCAGAAGGTCGGAGGTCGAAGAGTCACATAAAGGTGGGATGCTGGCGTCCTGGGGCTATTGGGTGAGTTTTCCTGGAGGGCCAGGCCACTGAGTTTGTGATGTGGCTTTCACACTTTGTAAGAGGCGTCCGTATGTTACAGGGCTTGCGGCCTGGGACCCTGGCTTTATCACTCCCTAATCTCGGTTTAATTGCTGTGGTCAGTTTGCCCTGCACTTAATAACCCACAGCTTGGGATAGTGTTTAATATGGTTGACACACACATTGCTTTAAATGTCAGCACTGGCCGGGCCTGGGGACTTGGCAGGCTCCCTGGGAGAAATGGCAAAGGGGCAGCGTCATCTGCTCAGCGTCTGGGACGCTGGTATGTTGGCTGCGACTCGCTTGGCTCGAAGGCTCAGCCCCGGCCCAGCACTGAGCTGTTGGACAGGAATCGCCGTCTCCCGCCTGTATCTGAGGCCCGCCCGGCCCGGGTCGGGGCTCCTCTTGCCGAGTCCCCCCTGGGGGCCCCGTGGAGCTGTCTACGAGGCAGCACTGTCAGCGGGGCAAGTGCACTGTGTCCAGGCACAGATGCAAGTCCTATGGCTCTTAGCGCTGTGTGCAGTCTGGTCCTGGTTGTGTGTTTGTGAGCGAGGCTCGGGGGGGCGGCGGCTGGGTAAATATCACACTCTGGTTTGAAGGATTGTAAGCAACATCAGTGATGACAGCTGTCTCAAGATGGCTCTGCCCACCACTCTCCCGTGGTTGCACTCAACCAGCAGACGGGATGCATTTTGGCCGCCCGACTGGACTCCTTCTGCTTCTGATGAGCTGTGGGATTACACCGGATGGACCAAGCTAAGGGAGCCTCCCGGGGCCTTGGGGACCAGCCACTGCAACTCTCGGTGGAAATTGCTCTTTCATCGACAGGACAAAGGCACCCAGAAGTGCCGTTTGCCCTGGGGGTCCCTCTCTTCCTGGAGGGATCCTTGACCCCAGCTGGGCCGATCGGCTTCTATTGGCTGGGGAATCAGGAATTCAAGATGGAGGGACGGCACTGCGGTGTCTCAGCTCATCCCAAATGGGAACTCGTAACCTTGGGAGGCACAGGACAGTCACAGTTCGCTACTGGCCCAGGTTTCTGGGGAAGAAGAGTGTCATGTACAGACACAGAGATGAGAGGGAGGGAGCCCTCCTCCAGATGTTTCTCTAGCTCCTGGTTCCAGTCTCCCCTAATAGAGCCCTTGGCTTCCCTGAGAAACCCTGATGCCTTGCGATGCATCTTGCTTTTTAACTGAAGCAACTTGGGTCCGATTTGCCATTTTGCACCAAGAGCTCTACCTCAAACAATCAGGAAAGTGTTCTACACAGAGCTGGCCAGGCTGAAGGCTCATCCTGCTATTTTGTTTTGTTTTGTTTTGTTTTGTTTTAATTTTTTTTTCAACGTTTATTTATTTTTGGGACAGAGAGAGACAGAGCATGAACGGGGGAGGGGCAGAGAGAGAGGGAGACACAGAATCGGAAACAGGCTCCAGGCTCTGAGCCATCAGCCCAGAGCCCGACGCGGGGCTCGAACTCACGGACCGCGAGATCGTGACCTGGATGAAGTCGGACGCTTAACCGACTGCGCCACCCAGGCGCCCCTCATCCTGCTATTTTGAACTTGTTTTGGGGATACAGTTTGGGGGGTGGGGAAGGTAAAGTTGGGGAAGGTGGGGAAAATTGGGTCCTGGGGCTGGAGGGCCCATCAAGCTCCTGTCCTTGGTGGGGTTTCTCCTTCCACCTTTGACATTTGGGGAGTAGCTGGAATCTGGTATCTGAACCCCAGGGGCATTTGCTCTAGTCTTTGGTCTGGCCCCACCATCCAGGTGAGGACAGCCCCTTGTAGACTGTTTAGAAAACTCAAGTTTACCCTGGAGTTCTGGAGAGTCAATTTGGGAGCTACTTCTCCATGGGTGTCCCTTCCGGGCCCAAACCTGGGGAACACCTCTGGGGTGCTATCAGGCTGTATACCCTGAGACAGGCTTCCAGGTACAGTAGGCACTGTGGCTAGGTCCACAGTACTTCTAGGGGTCCATGAGAAGCTCTCGATGTTTATTTCTCTCTTTTTTTAAATGTTTAGTTTTGAGAGAGAGAGAGAGAGAGAGAGAGTCAAAGCATGAGTGGGGGAGTGACACAAAGAGAGGGAGACACAGAATCCGAAGCAGGCTCCAGGCTCTGAGCCGTCAGCACAGAGCCTGACGCGGGGCTTGAACTCATGAACCGTGAGATGGCCACCCTAATGCAAGGTCAGACGCTTAACCGACATAGTCACCCAGGCGCCCCTCTTCTTCTGATTTTAAAGGAAATTAACGGGACACCTGGGTGGCTCAGTCGGTTAAGCGCCTGACCTTGGCTTAGGGTTGCCATCTCACAGTTCATGAGTTCGAGCCCCACGTCGGGCTCTGTGCTGATGGCTCAGAGCCTGGAACCTGCTTTGGATTCTGTGTCTCGTGCTCTCTCTCCCTGCCCTTCCCCTGCTCACGCTCCGTCTCTGTCTCAAAAATAAATAAAACATTAAAAAAAATTTTTTTTAAAAATCAGAAGAAGAAAACGAATATGATAGTAATAAATTCATAATCATGAATCCAGCCTGGATTCAATTTGTCTTTATACCAATGCAGTTGTAAAATAGAAGTTCTAATTATATATATATAATTCCCTGGAGGAAGAGGCCCACAAGCGTAAAAGTGCCCAAGCCTACAAACAATGTGGCCCTGCCCGCACCCCACTCCTAAGCATATGTGGGGGTTCCAGCTTCCTGGGAACCTCAGGAACCCACCACCAGGGCAGATCGATGTGCCCTGGGTTGTTTAGTGCGGTCTGTGGAGACATCCACTGCTCTCCCATCTCCCAGCCTTGCCTGCCCTGTACGACTGGGTGGGGGGACCAACCGGGTGCTCGGGGGCCCTGACTCTTCCTGTCTGGATGGAACTTGATGTGTAGCCGAATGGGGGGCTGAGCTCACAGCAGAAGCTCACCATTGCCCAAAGACTCTGCATTCTTAACCTGGAGCAGCAGTCAGCCCAGAGGTATGAACACTCGCCATCGGGCACTTGAACTCCGCCCCGAGCTCTTGGAGGCGGGAACCAAGCCACGCCCTGCTTCCTTTCCTTCCCAGACACCAAAGAGCTACCAAGGGCCACGCTCCTCGCAGGCATCGGTTAATTTCATCATCCCAGCGGCCCAAAAGGAGGGCACTATCGTTAGCTCCATTTTGAGGACACAGAAAGTGAGACCCAGAGCGACTAAGAAGTTTGCTCAAGTTCAGAAAGATGGTAAAGGAGCAAGGCGAGGGTTTGTTCAGGCCGACCCCAGAGTTCATACACCCTCATAACCCCAGCCCCCCAACCGGAGAGCTGGCTTCTAGGGGGACGGGTACCTTCCCCAAAGAAGCAGTGGGCTAGCAGGCCAATGAGGCACAAAGGTGGCGTCCTGGCCACATACAGGCCACTTCGGGGTGATATGCAAAATGAGCTTTTTCTGTTCATTCCGTGGTTACGCGGGCATATAAGCAAACATATGCAGTTTGTACCTCAAAGTCATGACTTCCCGAGTATTCCTGCTAGAGTGAGGTAGAGAAGTTTTCAGAAGCGAGGTGACTTAAAGAAAAACATTAAGGGTGCCCCTGACATCCAGGTAAAGCCAACCCAAAATGAAAGAAGATGAAAAACATTAAATACGGGTGTATGGAAGAGACCTCTAGGCCTTCAGTCATCGTCTCTGAGCTTGCGTTACCTGGAGTGCCCTCGCATAAGAGTTTTCAGCTTTCCCAGACTCAGTCTCCGCATCTGGGAAATGGGGAGGGTCCTCACAAGGTGGCTGTAAAGACGCAAACGGGAGGATGCCCAAGAGACGTGCTGCCCAAGTTCTGGGTAGATTTTCAGGGGAGTGGAACAGGGAGCCCCTGGGTCGGGCACTTCTCTGGCCGTAAGCTCCTGGACAGGGCACAGAAAAGATATTCTTGGACAGGAAGACTGGGGAGGGGCTGGGCTTGGAACTTGGAGTTCTCCGTGCTTAATTCCACTTGGGACCCGCCCCAGATTGCTAGGCGTCCCAAGTAACATGATATAAATCCATTTAATTGAACATGAGTCTTAATTGCCAAAATTACCTGTAACATTAGCTTCTTCCACAGCTGTGCCCTCTCCTGGGGCTGGTGCCAGTTCTCCAGGGATGACTGGGTCCCAGCAGGGCCAGGCCCTAATGAGGGAGGCTGTCCGCAGGCTTGATGGCTCAGCACGGGGCCTAGGAGCGGTGGACAGGGGCCAGGACTGGAAACACACACTTGGGAGCCAAGGCCTCTCGGCTTGCTCTTCCCTAGACGGTCTCAGACCCTGGACACAGCCTGCCCAGCTACTCCTCCAAGATGGAGGAGATTCTGGAATTTCCTCCATTCCTGGAAGTCAGGGCCCATGTTCAGGGTTCCCAGTACAGCCCCCGGCCACAGAGCTCCCGGTGCTCAACTAGTGGGACCACACTCAGCATCACTGAGGGTTTCTAGCAATGAGAGGGGCCGGGAGATATTAAATAAACCCTGGTGGCAGCTCCCACAGGCCACGTGACTTTGCCCCACATAACCTTACCTTCCTTAAGTAATGTGAGAAAACAAAAATGGCCAAAAGAAAGAAAGGACATATAGCTCAGGCTTACCAGTGATTAGTGAAATGCAAATTAAAGTTTAAATTATATACATTTGTTCGCCGACCAGACTGCACATAATTGTAAAGTATAATGATTTCAGTATCTCAAAATAGGGGGAAGTGAACTTTTGTTAGTCCTAGGGGCAGTATGACTTGGTTGAGAGACTTTGGCAGATTCACTAAAATTAAAACTGCACGGGGGCGCCTGGGTGGCTCAGCTGGTTAAGCGTCCGACTGACTCTTGGTTTCGGCTCATCGCGTGATCCCGGGGTTTGTGGGATTGAGCCCTGCATCGGGCTCTATGCGGACAGTGTGGAGCCTGCTTGGGATTCTCTCTCCCCCTCTCTCTCTCCCTCTCTGCTCCTGCCCTGCCAGCTCTCTCTCCCTCCCCCTCTCTCTGCCTTGCTTAGAAATAAGTAAATAAACTTAAAAAAAAAACTGCATAAGGGGTGCCTGGGTGGCGCAGTCGGTTAAGCGTCCAACTTCAGCCAGGTCACGATCTTGCGGTCCGTGGGTTCAAGCCCCGCGTCGGGCTCTGGGCTGATGGCTCAGAGCCTGGAGCCTGTTTCCGATTCTGTGTCTCCCTCTCTCTCTGCCCCTCCCCCGTTCATGCTCTGTCTCTCTCTGTCCCAAAAATAAATAAACGTTGAAAAAAAAAATTAAAAAAAAAAAAAACTGCATGAACAAAAATAAACTGCGTGGACAGGCCCGCTGACCCAGCAACTCCACCTGTAGATAGCCATCTCCCCAAGGAAAGTACGCACATATGAACTAAGGATACTCTGTGCAAAGATGTTATTGCAGTAAGCAGCCGGGAACTGAAATGTCCATCCTAGGGCAGTGGTTCAATGACGTACTGTGGCAGCCATCGCCTCCCCGCGATTTACTTCATGTCTTAGTCCTGTCTCGTTAGCGTGAGCTCTACATGAGAGCAAAGGGTAGAACTCTACGTACAGACTTGGAAAACTCTCTAAGATGTTCTGTTGGTGGAAAAAAAAAAAAAAAAAAAATGAAGGTAGGAAGCTCCAAACAGTAGAGAATAAAATATACCAAAACAGCGCATGGGGCACCCAGGTGAGGCCTCAGACTTCGGCTCAGGTCATGGTCTCACGGTTCGTGGGTCCGAGCCCTGTGTCAGGCTCCGCGCTGACAGCTCAGAGCCTGGAGCCTGCCTCGGATTCTGTGCTTCCCTCTCTCTCTCTCTCGGTCTCTCTCTCTCTCTGCCCTTACCCTGCTTGTGCTCACTCACTCTCTCTCTCTCTCTCTCTTTCAAAAATGAACATTAAAAACATGTATAAATGCAACACTTAACAAACAAACAAACTTACAGAACAAAGTCAGAGCAATACCATGTATTTTTAGAGGTACATGGATGCATGAAAGTCTGTAGAAAGAGGGCAGGAGGGGGACTCCCCAAACTAATGACAGTAGTCACCTCTGGCAAGGGGCATGGGATTGGGGGAGGAGATCTCAAGCTTGATTTATCAACTGTTTGAGAACCATTTTTACAAATGAATGTATTCGTGTTCTCTTTATGTAATTAACAGTACGTATATTGGTGGGCTTGGGTGAAGGATATGTGCAGGTTCATTACATCCGGTCAACTTTTGTATTTGTCCAACGTCTCCTTAATAAAAATTTAAGAATTAAAAAATAAAGGTGGCATTGCTTCCAAGAGATCTGTTTGACATGCTCAGCTCTGCCCCCTAGGTTGATATAGCTGACTTCGACCCCTCTGCGTCAGAGGACTGTTGACTGACGATCTGACTCAGTGAATGAATGAATGAGTGAATGAACGAATGGATTGTTCCACTGAAAGGGAGTAAGATTACCAAAATGGAGGCATGTCTCTTGATGATCCATTTCTGGTGTTTCTTGTTCTTGCCGCTTTGTGACCTAGGTTGGCAAGTGTGGGAAACGTGGCTCACACTCTTCCTGAGGACTGGAGGGGTGAGTATCTTGGGGCTGTGGGTATTTCTAAAGGAGAAAAAAAAAAAGGCTTCATTACCCCACCCCCACTCTGGTCAGCAGCGAGTGGTCCAAGCTGTTCCTTCATCAGAGGTCTGGGCTAAGCTCTGGCATACAGAAGAGGTTCTGTTGATGGTTTGTAGACTATAGAACGCGGTGAGAGAGGGCACTTCCCGTACAGAGCCCACGGGTCTAAAATCCACCCTGGACCAGCTTTGGGATCCCACCACACATTCCCACCACCCTCCCGTTGGGCTCAGGGGAGACTCTACAATGGTGGTCTTTCCCACCACGGTACTTGGCCTCAGGCCCTTGACCCGGTGCTCTGGGGCAGCCACATTAATTGATAAGATTTAGCATCGTAATTAAAATATATGTGCCATTCCTGCCTGATGTAATCTATGAGAACTGCCTTTTTCCACATCAAGAGCTTGGAAATGGAAACGAGACAAAGGAAAGGCTGTGTGTGTAGTTGCCTGTGGGTGTTGGGGTGGTGGGGAACTTGGGACAGGAGAGAGGAGTGGGGAGAGCAGGTGCAGAAAGGGAGATAGGGGGTCCCGAAGGCACATCTCGTGTGCGCCCCCGTGTACAATATTCCAGTTATAACCCAGGAAATGGTAAGAGGTAGAAAAGAGAGACCAAGGTCCTTGGTCTCTTAACCTTGGTCCTTAAACCATCCGAGGACTAAGCTTTGGAGACCCTGACGTCTCGGGCTGTGGAGAGAAGCAGATGTCCTCAGAACACCTCTCCAGGCTCTGCATAAATCTGTCTTGGGCCTCTTCTTCGTTTTCCGGCGTTGTAAGCATCATAGAACCCACAGCTAACACCACTCAAATTAACCACGATCTGAAATCCCCGGTCTTGCGGAAGACACAGGGTTTCAGGACGCTGACAAAAGGGCTCCTGGAGAAGTACTCGGAGCCGTTCTCAAAGCCACTGTTCAAAGAGTACCTGGCCGAGGTAAAGCAAGAGTAACTGCGGTGATGAGACACGAAGCGCCTCAAAGAACGGACGCGTTCGGTACCACGGCACCAGGAGTGTCTTGAGAAAATGAATAAAAGCCTCTGAGGTGTTCACAAAAGGGGCCTTTTGAAGTCATCTTGCTCTCAGAGTCACACGCGGAGGGGAAACCTGTCTCCACACACCGCACACTTCGGGCGGAACTGTAACTAAGAACTTAAGTTGCCCTCTGTTGGGTCCCCACCCGAACTTGGTCGTTAACGGTCGCCCCAGGGTTGCTAAACGTCAGATAAATGGACCTGAGGTAATTTCCCTTTCATTTTTCAAGATAAACTCGGAACCAAACCCTTTCAATGCTATTGATACGTGATGCCATTTGTGATTTCAAAAATAGATGTTTCGGCTTTGCCAAGTTTGGCTTTTGTCTGTGATGCTAAACGGAGTCACTTTGGGCAACGTGGTTGTTGTCGTTGGTGTCGTGGTTTGCTGTTTCAGAGAGCCTGACCCTGTCCGGGGAGGAGGGATAAGGAAGATCCCCCAACCAACTGCTATTTGAAAGGAGTCTTGAAACACGAGGAGGGGTTTGCCCACCGGACAAGACGAGAGAAAGGCGCGGCTGGCGGAAGGAACCCGCGGGCCAGCGCACGGCGGCATGAGCGTCGGAGGTGTGTTTGTGGTGCGTTAGGGAGTTTGGCATGGCAGCACCAGGGCAAGGAGATGTAGAAATCGGCCGGGGACAGATCTTGGGAAGCCCCTGGGGGCCACTGTGAGAGGTTCAGACTCCGTCCTACCAGCGACGGGAAGGGTTTTGGGTAGGGGTGTGGCGTGATCAGGTTCAGCTTTTAGAAACATTACTCTGGAAGCACAGAGAGGCGCCTGGGTGGCCCGGAGCTCCCCCCGTGGGGCAACACTGTAGGGCCCTCACCTTTCGTAGAACACCAGTAACTCACTTCATCCTCACTGCAACCCTGGGAGGGGCAGAGAGGTCGGGGAACTCGCCCAAGGTCACACAGTAAGGAGACTGCAGAGCTGGGTTTTGGGCTCAGGGGTGTGCCCCCACCCAGACTGTCCCACCTGCACGCCAGGTAGCCTGGCTCTCTTACCTACCTTTTCAAAGTGTATACGGACTTACTTCTATCTTTATTTATTTTATTTTATTTTATTTTATTTTATTTTATTTTATTTTTAAAATTTATTTTGAAAATGAGAGAGACGCAGGGTGGGAGGGGCAGAGAAAGCGGGGGGGGGGGGGGAGAGAGAGAGAGAGAGAGAGAGAGAATCCCAAGCAGGCTCCTACGTGTCAGTGCAGAGCCCGATGAGGGACTTGAACCCACGAACTGTAGATCGTGACCTGACCCGAAGCCAAGAGTCGAGGCGCTCAATCAGCGGAGCCACCCGGGTGCCCCCCCCCGTGGACTCACTTCTATATTTAGATACATTTGTTCCAAAGGAGAGCTTTATGGAGCCATTATCAATGGAAAAATCCACTATAGTTTTCTGTTCCACGTTAATAAACCTCTATGAAAAAGCAAGCATCTGCCCATGCTGGGCCCTTAACAGACATGTGTGTGTGAGCTCAGGCAGGGGCCGTAGCCAGAGAAGGAGGGGTGCGCGGGGACACAGTTAGGACGTTTTGGCCACAAGGTGATGTTTCGAATGTCTGGAATGGGGTGGGAGTCTCCTGGGACCCACCTGAGGTCTGGGTGACTGGTGACAAGGTTCAGACACCTGGGGGTGGGGTGTGAGCCTCCCAGGAGACTCTACAAGTTCAAGTTAAAACCCTAAGTAAAGTGCTTCCGTGCTTAGGTGACATCTGAGATAGTGGGATGGGGCGGGGCGGGGGACTGGCTCACGGTTGGTGGGTGAGTGAAGGTCCTTCCCATGCAAGGTGGGAAGGGCCACGGCTCGGGACACCAGGCCCCGGACAAGGGGACGTGCAGTCACCATCACAGGCAGATGGAAATCCCCGGGGAGTGAGGCGGCAGGGGCAGAGGGCCCGGAGGGCGGCTCTCCAGGGAGCCATGTGCACAGGCCCAGCCCGGCCTATGACCGGAGCCCTGGAAGGTCATGAGGAACGTGACATCAGGGTGCCATGAGCGGCCGTGCCCGACAGGTGTGGTGGAGCATTTATTACTTGAACGCCGCTCGGCTGGGGCTGCGGGGTGAGCTGGGTCAGCAGAGGTCCCCCGCGTTGACTCTCCCAGGACACCTGCACCTCTGCATCTCCCTCCCAGCCTTACTCGGGGCAAAGCATGCCCTCTCTCCCCCTCCCCTCGTCTTTGTTTCTGTGGCGGAAAATTTGAAAGCCCAGCATATTGGATTTCTTTTCAGCCCACCGATAAGGCAGAGGAAACATCTGTGGCTTGAGACAAAATGTGTGAAAGATGGGGCTGGGGGCGGGGTGGGGACAGAAGCGTTCTGTCTCGCAGGAGGTTTTGTCTCCTGGCTAGACACATCCTTTATTAAACTGAAATTTATAGGGCGAAGTGGGAACCCGGGCCCCGAGAAGACAGAAGGTTGAAATCTCCGAAAGGCGGGAATTCTAAATCAATAAAAAGGAAATCTTGAGAAGTCACACTTCCAGAACTAAATGTGGACATGTTGGCTTCAGTTTCCCTCGCTTTCCCTGGCCATCCGGCCCCAAGGGTTCTCTGCCAAGGTGGTACCCGCCTCGGATTGGTGTCCAGGGACTGAGATAGAAGTCTCTCTACCTTCCTCTTAATAAATCAGGGGCTGAAAGTGGTTCAGAGGACAACCCGACGGAAGAGGCCGGGAACCCGGAGGGATGGGGCTCTCAAGCCCCTGAGTGTGGCCATTGGCCCTGCTGCATAAATCCCCAAGAGAGAGAGGACGACACAGAGGGCATGTCAGCTGTGATGCGGCATCCTTCCTCCTCACCCCTGCCCAGCCTGCCCTGCCCCAGGCTCTGCGATCTGTGGGTGAATCAGAAGGTATCGGCCACCTGATTGTGCCAGGCCGTCGGCGGGGCAGGGGTGGGGGGGACCTCCAGCCTCAAGAGGGAGAAGCCCTGCTTCAAAATAGCCATTGCGCACTCTGTAAGTGGGCCATTTGTTGTTTGATGTGTTAGAAGTTTCATCAGACCTCTGGGCATGTTTATACAATTAGAGCAGCAAGCGAAAGAAAACAGCACGGTGACAAATTGGGCTCGTGCACTCTGATTAACTTGCTAAAGCTAAATAAATTGCGTAGGAAGCGTGCCCCGTTTGAATTTATCAAATTGCTTCTCATCTAGATAGATGGCTGCTGGACCAGTCCGGGGCGGGCAGCCGGGTATATACGCTCGGGCTGGAATTAGACGTGAGCACAGAAGGAGAGCGGAAACCAGCCCCCTGCGCTGAACAGAAGGACTAATCCCCTTTGCCGGGGCCAAGCAGGGCTGTGGTTCCGTCCAGAGCCGGTGGTAGTGTTGACGGGCTCCGGCATCGTCAATTTCTGTTGACCCAGAACCCAGACGGCGAGCGGACTCCCCGTCACCCGGTGTCGTCTGGGTTCTTGGCCTTGATGAACGAGATGACTGGGGGGAAAATAAGAGGGCGGAGGGTTTCAGTTTAAACAGCCTACAGATCAGCTTACATCGTTTACGCCTTCGACCCCCGCGGGTCGACCCCGTGCCTTGCTGTGTTGAGATGTGTCCCATCCTACAGATGGAAGCAAACATTTATCAGGGACTTCACTCTGCGTTGGGACATACGCTCAATGCTTTTGAGTCAGTTGTCTTATTAAAGCCTCACAGCGGCCCCCTGACAAGACCGCCAGCATTATTCCCATCTTCCAAACGGGCGCAGGAAAAGTTCCGTGGGCGAGTGCAGGGAAACTGGCAAACGGCGGTGCCGGGACTTGAACCCAGGGGAGGCTGAGGAAACTAAGGCACTGGAGGCTGAATAAATGCCAAAGCTCACACCATTGCATTGGGATCTGGGCAGCCATGCTCTGGAGTTCGAGTCCTGACAACTGCTGATGTGGGCAAAGCCATGCAAGTCTCATGTCCCCCACAGCTGGACCATCCTATGCACAAGGCCAAGCCCTCCCCCTTGTTGCTGGTATGAGATGGTGCTTGGGGCCTGATCCAGCTGTGCCCAGCACTCTGGGAAGGCAACTCCTCTGCTGCTGGAGGAAGTCACTTCCGGAGAGCCAGTGGCCACACTGCCCATGCTTTTTCCGCTGCTGGGTGGTCAGGGATGGTGTTTGTGGTTCCTCTTTGACTCCTGTCCCCTTTGGAGCATGGCTGGAAGACCAGGTCTTGTCAGACAGCACGGGGATTTACTGGGGCTGGTGCCCTGCTCATACAAGAGGCCAAGAGTCAGATCATTTTCTTGCAGAATGACAGACATGGGCCTTCCCGGGTCGTAGGAGACCGATTTGGAGAGGGGGTGGGGCCCAGTTTTGCCTAGAAACAGACAGATTTTTGAAGAGAAGGTGGTTCATCTTCTCTTAAAGTAGGTAAAGGCAATGCTCTTGGAGGTCGTTCTTTGCGGCTGGTGATCGGGGACTTTAGTAAGACTTGGATTTCTTCCTCATTCACTCATTCACCAGGTTTGCAGCAGCAACAGTGTGATATATGGGGGACATGGTGGTGAACAGGACAAATGCAGTCCCTCGGGAGCGAGTGACGAGGCCACGGGGGGGAGAGACCGTTATCTTATCACAGAAATAAGGGTAAGTTTGTGCCTCCGTGATGAGAGCAACAGGGGGGAGCCACCCAGCGCTTTGGGAACCTCCAAGGGCAAAAACCATCTGGACGCCAGAGTCAGGAGCAGCTTCCCTGACTAAGAAACGGACAATGGGGCTGAGACGTGAAGCATGAGAAGAGCTCACCAGACAGGGGAGAGATGGGGAAAGAAGGAAACTTCTGGAAGAGGGAAGTGTAGGTGCAAAGGCCCAGTGCAGGCAGTAGCACGGCAGATATAAGGGACTACGGAGGCTGGGGGTTCTGGTGAAGTCAGCAGAGCCACCCTGGGCTGTGCCTTATGGCCATGTTAAGGCCATGGGAGTGGCTGGTCATCATAAAGGCAGTGAGAAACCATTGACTGATTTTAACATGGAAACAGGGCAGTGACGTATCTATTTATGTCTGGTGAAGATCACAGCGGCCCCAGATCGCCTCTTCATGGCATAATTTCTGGCAAAGGCTGGTTATTTCCAACATAGAGGTCATGGGAGTAAGCCTGGTGCATGGAGCATAGGAGAAAACCCAGTGGAAAAAGAATCAGTCATCTGTGCAATTTTGGGAGACCTCTCCTTGCAGGCACAAAATGTAGCAGATTGGGAACATTTAGTGTGGGGGTCCCCAGGAGCACACTAAGTAGCCTCTAGGGTAGGGGCGTCTGGGTGGCCCCATCAGTGAAGCACTTGACTCTTGATTTTGGCTCAGATCATGATCTCATGGTTCATGGGATCAGGCCCCTCGTTGGGCTCCGGGGCTGACAGTGTGAAGCCGTCTTGCGATTCTCTCTCTCTCCCCAACCCCCCCCCTCAAAATAAATAAATAAAAATTTTAAAAAATAGCCTTTAAGGCAGAGATTTGCTGTCCTGCCTCAATAGAAGTTCATCCTAATGACTCCAGGCCATCAACAGTACAGATAAAATTGTAGTGGGTATTACTTGTTTTGGAAAATACCGAACAGCATAATACACTGCAGGTGTATTCCCAAACAAAATGGTTCAAGTGAAAAAAGAAATTGATGCTAAAGGAATACATCACGAGGCCTCTGAAACGTTCCATCACGACGAGCCTCTGAGCTGGCCAGATTGTGCTACAAACATCTTGATGAACTCAAGAGATTTTTAGCTTGCAACAAGGAAGTAGAATGCTCCCATAACAAAGGCCTCAGAATATGGAGGTGGCCTTAGAATTGAACAATGGGTAAAAGCTGGAAGAATTTTGAGGCACAGGAGAGAAAAAAAAATGCTGCATTTTCTTTTTTTTTTTTTTAAATGTTTTTATTTATTTTTGAGACAGAGACAGACCATGGGCAGGGGAGGGGCAGAGAGAGAGGGAGACAGAATCTGAAGCAGCCTCCAGGCTCTGAGCTGTCAGCACAGAGCCCAACGCGGGGCTCGAACTCACGGAGTGTGAGATCGTGACCTGAGCTGAAGTCGGCCGCTCAACCTACTGAGCCACCCAGGCACCCCAAAATGCTGCATTTTCTTAATTAGACTGTTGGCAGAATTGTGGACATTCAGGTCGCTTCTGGTGAGGGTTCAGAGGGGAGAAACACACACACACACACACACAGAAGGCAACGAGGAGACAGGGGCGAAGGTTGGAGGGAGGGATTCGGCCACAAGACAAGGAACGTGGGGTGACCTCCAGGGACGGAGAGATCAGGAACAGTGTCTCCCCTGGAGCCTCCGGAGGCAACGTGGTCTGTGGACACCTTAATCTCTGCCGAGTTGTAGACGTGTGGCCTCCAAAACTTGAGAGAATAAATTTCCCTTGTTTGAAGCCACTGAGTTTGAGGGAATTTGTTACGGCAGCCACAGGCAACGAGTGCATTCTGAGTAACCTTTCCTTTGTGTTCCAGAAACATCCACGGTTTCCTACGGCTGGTGCATTCTCATACTTCAGGGCTCAGACTAAATGACACCTCCTCAAAGTGGCCTTCCAGGCCTCGCTACCTAGAGCCAGCTGACCCCTTCCTAACCTCCATCACAGCACTTGGTGTTAAACCTAAACGTCCTTTCTCAGTTCGTGTGCTTGTATTTGGTGGGTCTTCTTGTTAGAATATGAGCTCCAGGTCGTCCCGGCCTGTGGGATCCTGCTCCCTTGCAGAAAGCCAGGGAGCAGAATGGACAGTCCATGAAGGTTTGTTGAATGAATGAATGACCTTTCGCAGTGTCCCGAACGTCAATCGAGTTTGGTAATTTTTTTTTTTTTTTAATTTAAATCCAGGTTAGTTAACATATAGTGTATTAATGATTCCAGGAATAGAATTTAGTGGTTCATTACTTACATATAAAACCCGGTGCCCATCCCAACAAGTGCCCTCCTTAATGCCCATCACCCGTTTAGCCCATCCTTCCCCCTCAACGGCCCTCCAGCAACCCTCAGTTTGTTCTCTATATTTAAGTCTTCTAAGATTTGCCTCCCTGAGTCTGATGGGTATTAAGAAGACGAGCTAGGCTTCTAGCTCGCCTTGATCAACAGGTATCATTGGCTCTTTGCATTCTTATTTTGGATCCTTAGCCTGTCCCAGGATGTAAGGCTGTTGAATATTCATTCACTCATTCACTCATTCAATAAATATTTATTTATTCGGGACTTATTATGTGCGAGGCAGTCCACTGATGATTCCTAATTGGGCTATTTTTTTCCCCTGTTGAATTTCAATTGAGAGAGAAAAAAGCAATTGTAGCATTTTTCAAGGCAAAACAATCTGTATTACAACCACAGACCACAAACAACAAAACAATTTTTCGTGAGGCTAATTAGTGCTGAGCCTTAAAAAAAAAAAAAAAAAAAAAATTGCCAATTCTGGAGCAGTCTTTGAAGCCTTTTTGAACTGAATGGTAATCAGGAAACTTCAGCCTTCATGAGGCAAGGGCTCAGAGAAAAATGAGGCACTCTGGAGTTGTGGACTTTCTGCAACTCTGATTTGGCTGAATTTTCTTCTGATAAGGAAATTTCCAGGACATTGACGGGCAAAGCACATTCATTGCACACACGGATTCTTTCAACAGGCTTCATGATACACAAGCAGTCTCCTAATCAGAAGTGTTTCTTTCTGCTTAAAACCCAGAAGGGTAGCTGACATCTTTTATCAAAAAGACAGACAATTCTTATCCCCTGACAATTCCAGATTATGGGTCCCAGGAGGCTCTCCTTACACTGGTATTTTATCACCGGAATCAGAGCGACTGCTGTTTATTTTCTGAACCTCCACGTAGTTTTCAAGGTGTTTCCAGCAGGGCTTGGGCTGACAGTGACACGTGTTATTGTCACATTGCTAGATCTGAAAGAAAACACCAGATAAATAAATATCAGTGTTTTCTTGGATCTCTTTTTGCTATCATGGGCACCGGAGGTACTGGCATTTGTTAATTCACATCTCTTCTCTGTTTGGGGAGGCTCGTTCCCCTTTCATCTCTCGTCTGGTGGAGCGGGGGAGGCAAGGGGAGCCTGGCAGCCTGGCATGGACGAGGACAGCCATTTAATCCGGTTCTGAGTCTGGGAAAGGGACGCGGGACGGAGGGCGGAGGCGGCCTCTGGATGAAGTTGCATCCACGGGGGTTGGGGCCTGGGAGCGGGAGGGGGTGGGGCGGGGAGAGGGGAGGAGGAGTCTGGCTGCAGGTTATCTGCGTGGTGAAGTCAGCGCTGCCTCAGAGTCAGGTGACACGGGCTGGGGTCTCCTTGGGGCAGGTTGCCTAACCTCTGAGCCTCTGCTTCTCTGCAGAGCGGGATCCTGGGACCTCCCTCCCTCTCCCGGGTTGACAGGGAGGTGCCCACCTCCAGGCAGAGCAGCTCCTCACTTTCTCCCAGACACCTGCAGCCCATTTTCCCTGCTTATTCCGCCCCCCCTCCTTTTCTCTTCTACGGATCACGCCTCTCTCTGCCTTTTTGCCTTCTTTAGATCTCCTTATCTCAGATCAGGGGATGACGTCAACAAACCACGGCCCACGGGCCACATCTGGCCTGCTGCCTGGTTTGGGAAATAACAGTTTCACTGGCACACAGCCACGCCCGCTCATTTGCATATACTCTGCGACTGCTTTTGTGCCGCAGCGGCAGAGCTGAATGGTGGCAACAGAGACCATATGGCCCGCAGAGCCTGAAATCTGTACTATGCGGCCCTTCGCGCAGGAAGTTGGCCGATCCCTGTACGTGATGCTCTCCTAGACATGAATGACCCTGATTCCACCCATCCTCGAAGACCCGACTTGAGTTCTTCGTGTGCTTGGCGCTCCACGGCGTGTTTATCGGTTTCCCGTGTAAAAAGGTTCCCATGATCCAATACCCGTGGAGAATCCTAAGTTAAGCGAACGTAAACAGACTTCGTTACTAAATGTCGGACTTATCAGAGCATTTAACGTGCTGGTGTGCAGGGGGGAATGCCCAGGAGGGGAATGTATTTCTCGACGGGGCCACTAAGTGTTGAAGAGCTTGACCCCACTTCTCTAACCACTCTTTCTCTTCGGGGGACGTCGTCTGCTCCCATAGCTTCGGAATATTTTCCGCTGAAATTTTCATTTCTAGTCTGGGTCTCTCCTCTGGGCTCCAGAAACCAGGCTCTCTTTACTCTGCAGTTATCCAGCTTAAAATGTTCCAAATGTGCTTGTTCCCCTCCCGTCTTTACACCCATGTTAGGAAGCGGCAACACTGTTCACCAGTGGCTGACGTCGAAAACCTAGGACTTTCTTGACTCTCTTCTTCCTCTTACGCCCTTTATCAAATCCATCAACATGTCTGTCATCTCTCACTACAAACTGCATCCTGCACAGGGTCACTTCTCACCACTGTGCGGTGACCGGCCAAGTCTAAGCCAGCAATATCTCTCCTGGATTCTTGCGACAGCCTCCAGATTGGGCGTCCTGCTTCTGCTCTTGCCCTGTGGTTCATCCTCTGCACAGCGGACAGAGCGGCGTTTCTGAAACTTAAATCCAATCACGTCACAACTTTCCCCGGCTTCACATACTTTAAAGAAAAGGTTTCTGTTCCAGCCAGGATGCAATACAAAATTTTTGAATGGCTTTCCAGGCTCTGGCTAATCAGGACTTCATCTACCTCTTACCTCTGACCTATTCTGCCCTTAAACCCGGTAACCCCAGGGCCTTTGCACATACTAATGTTGCATCTTGGAAAGCTCACCATCGTTCTGTTTTCCTCCCCGCTCTTTTCAAGTCCTCTTCTGACTCTTCATTGTCATTTAGGTCTTAACTTCATAGATCTTTAGAGAGGCCCTGGCTCACCAACCCAAAGTGGGTATTATTCTAGAGTGTTCTAGAGTGTTCTAGAGTGTCATCCTTATGGCTCTTATTGGAACCCCAACTTATCTTCTTTATTGTTTTCATGCTTATTTTCAGTCTCCCGTTGAGTAAAAGCTTCATGGGGGAAGAACCAGGTCTGTTTTTCTTTTCCCATCACTAGGGATCCAGAGCCTGAGACAGTGCCAGGCACACTGTGGTCTCTCTGACAAGAGGCCATTCTCGACGGGCCGACCCCCAGCCTCCTTTATCCACAGAACACCCTGTGTATCAGCATTTTATATTATTATTATAACAACAACAAGAGCTGACATTCATTGAGGGCTACTTGCCAGGCCTCATGCTAAACGCTTTTCATTTGTTAATATGTACTGGTCTTCCAATTAATCTGTGGAGCCTATGAGCAGGTGCCATTGTTGTACCTGCGTCACAGATGGGGAAACCGAGGCACCGAGAGACCAAGTTGCTTGCCTAAGATCGCACATCTGATTCTCTCGATCTGATTCCAGATCCACAACTGTGGGCAGTGCTGGGGTTACAGCTGCCGTATTATGGTGCTCAGCATTTGAGCCTCTGGAAGTAAGGTTAACAGGCGCCTGACAGCACTGTGACCGGGCTCATCTCTGACCTTGGCTTCTGATTTGAGGAGAGGCTCTGCTATGCCATGTGGGCTCACCTGCACGTTATTCGGAACGCTACTCAGCTGCGTCAAAAACCTTACTCTCATCAGGAACCCCCGTGTGTACTTTTCACAGTCTCAACGGCTCATAAAAAGTGTATCTACCCTATTATTAAATGAGGTAACCTCTGTAACGTGCTTAGGACAGTTCCCGGCCTATAAAAAGGGCTTTGCAATTTTTTTTTTTCGGTCAATAAATGAATACATGTAGCTGGAAGAGCTTTCACCTTGACCACAGAGGTGAGCAAAATCAGAGGTGGCCAAAGCCGAGTTCCCCGTGCCGTCCGGGTACCACGCCTGCTGGACATGAAGTAACATTGAATCCATAAGTCACTTCCTTCCTCAAAGACAACCTGGCCCAATCTTCAACATCTCTCAACACCTGCTAATCTCCCCCTTTAGCCGGGAGAGTCCCTGGGACCAACCTAAAGCTCAGAGCCTTTGGCAAGCAGTAGTGTCTCTTAGGCGAGCGAGAACACTGTTTTGCCTGAAAGGTTGCCTCCTCCTTGCATTTACAGACAAAGTCCGGTACGATTACCCGTATTCAAATCTTGAGGTTTTCATTATCACGGTAAATTTTGATTTGTGACAAGTGATTTTGCCTTGGAATTATGGTAGAGACTTCAAGGTTGGTTTGTTTGTTTTCCAAAATGAATTGACATTAAAAATGAGCTTAAAACACACATTTATCACATGACCCAGCCATCCCAGTGCTAGGTATTTACCAGGGAGAAGCGAGAGTCTGAGCCCAACAAAATTTACCTGCGGGGCGCCTGGGCGGCCCAGTTGGTTAAGCCTCTGACTCTTGGTTTCGTCTCAGGTCACGATCTCACGGTGCATGAGTTTGAGTCCCGCGTCAGGCTCTTGTGCCGATAGCATGGAGCCTGCTTGGGATCCTCTTCTTCTTGTCTCTCTGCCTCTCCCCACCCCATAAATAAAATAAATAAATAAGTCAGTAAATAAATAAATAAAATTTACATGCCAGCTCTCATAGCAGTATTATTTATAACAGCCCCAAATTGGAAACACCCCAAACGCCCATCAACAGGTGAATAGATAAACAGACCGTGGCATATCCACACCTAAGACTCCATAACAAAAAGGAACAAAATAGCAAGGCTTACAACCACACGGGCGAGCTTCAAGGGCATTGCGTTCCGTCAGAAAACTCCAAACAAAAGAAGGGGGGCTTGTGATTCCAATTATGTGACTTTCTTCGAAAAGGCAGATTTGTGGCAACCGTAAATGGGCCGCCCGTGCCCTGGGATAGGGGAGAAGATGGTTGTGACGGGGGCCCAAAAGGGCTTTTTGAAGGTGCTGGAAGAGACCCGTGTGTTTGATTGTAGACGTGTCCACATGGGTATGTACGTTTGTCAAAAGTCATGGAAATGGACATTAAGGTAGGCGCCATTGTGTTACATGCAAGGTATGCCTCACTTGAGTTGATTAAAAGGAGAGTTTAAAGGGGAAGTAGGAGGGGCGCCTGGGTGGCGCAGTCGGTTAAGCGTCCGACTTCAGCCAGGTCACGATCTCGCGGTCCGGGAGTTCGAGCCCCGCGTCGGGCTCTGGGCTGATGGCTCAGAGCCTGGAGCCTGTTTCCGATTCTGTGTCTCCCTCTCTCTCTGCCCCTCCCCCGTTCATGCTCTGTCTCTCTCTGTCCCAAAAATAAATAAACGTTGAAAAAAAAAAATTTTTTTTTAAAAAAATTAAAAAATAAAAATAAAAAAAAAAAATAAATAAAGGGGAAGTAGGAAAATAATGAAACCAGGATTTTGTGGCAGGGCCAACGCTGGGAAGGGGGCTGAGTTGAGGAACCTCTTCTTTTCCCCATATTGTCATTTAAAAATTCCTTAACCCCGGCCGGCAATCTCCATGCACTTGTGTCATTAACCCTGTCAGCCTTTTCTTTTATGGATTCTAGATTTCATCTCGCTTAAGACATCAAAAAGGCCTCCCCCCAACCTACGATTATGAACACTATTGTCTCATATTGTCCTCTGGGCTCCTAGAAGCGTTAAAGATGTGACTTTTCGAAGTTATTATTCTTACTGGTGGTAAAAAGCACACAGCAGGGCGCTTGCCCTCTTAACGAGTTGTTGTTGGGTTTTTTTTTTTACGTTTATTTATTTATTTTGAGAGAGAAGTGTGAGAAGGGAAGGGGCAGAGAGAGAGAGAGGACGGGGTGGGGGGAGACTCCCAAGCAGGCGCCACACTCCAGCGCAGAGCCCGACGCGGGGCTCGAACTCACTACCCAAGAGATCGTGACCTGAGCTGAGATCGAGAGTCAGACGCTTAACTGAGGGAGCCCTCCAGACGCCCCCCCCCCCCGCCTTAACCATTTTTTTTTTAATTTTTTTTTTCAACGTTTATTTATTTTTGGGACAGAGAGAGACAGAGCATGAACGGGGGAGGGGCAGAGAGAGAGGGAGACACAGAATCGGAAACAGGCTCCAGGCTCCGAGCCATCAGCCCAGAGCCTGACGCGGGGCTCGAACTCACGGACCGCGAGATCGTGACCTGGCTGAAGTCAGACGCTTAACCGACTGCGCCACCCAGGCACCCCTCCTGCCTTAACCATTTTTAAGCGTCCACTTCAGTGGCACTAGGTGCATTCACACAGATGTATGACCGTCACCACCATCCGGCTCCAGAATATTTTCATCCGCGCAAACTGAATCTCTGCCCCCCGTTCCGCGCTCCCCTTCCCCGCTCTTCCCAGGCCCTGGCAGCCATCAGATTGCACCTTCTGTCTCTGAAGGGAGTCCCCTAGGTGCCTCGCGTCGGTGGAATCACACAGCGTGTGCCCTCTTGTGACTCGTTTCCTTCACTTGAGACACACGTTCGTGTCATTTTTACCACCGCTCCATTTCTAACGCATCTGGAATTTGTTCTGTGTGCGCATAGCGTAGGCAACGATTTCACTTGATTGTGGCCAACAAATGGTTAACCGCATTTCCCAGCCTCATTTACGGAAGAGACCCGTTTTGTTCATGATCGACGGGTAGACACCAGTGCCATCCACCGTGTTCCGGGGCTCCATCGGGGGCCCTCTCTTCTGGGCTTTGAGCCGCGTGTTCATTCCTCTGCTGGTTCCTCGCGGCTTTGACCACTTCAGCTAAGGCCTCACCATCCTAACTGTATCCGGGGCCTTGCTCGGGCCTCGTGTTTTGCCCGTAGCCTTTCAGCGGCTCCAAAGGATTTGGGGTGCTCCCAAGGTTTCCCTAAAGCCCCTCCCTTTCCCAGGGGAGACTAGCGGGCAGGGGTCTCCGTCCGGGCGTGGCTATGGAAGGCCCGGGCCACGCTTGTCAGATCGCAGAGACCCCGACGGTCCCGAGCACCCCCCATCGGCCGCAGGACTGGGGTCACTGGCAGGTCAGCCCTCCGGCCCTGCCTCCGAAGGGTTTGGGGGGCAGCTAGGGTGCTCAGGGATGGTTGGGATTTCTCTGCCTGCCATGGAGCTTTGACGTGACCCAGCTGATCTTCAGGCCGACTTCAAGATAAGGCAAGTTAATCTTGGTTCCCTTCCAAGGACATTCGGTTCTGACAGGCAAAACAGAATCCTTTCAAAGTTCATTTCAGAGGGGACCCCGGAGGCAGTACGCTAGGGCTCCCCTGGACTTCTACAGAGGGAGTGTAGTGACGTTGCCGGGCCCGCCTCCTCCCGGGGCTGTGACAGGATGCTGAAGACAGGGAGCACGGGCCCCTCTGGGCAGGGCTGGTCCGCAGGCATGTGGGCCACAGACGGTCCACGACTATCTGCAAGGCTTGGCCTCGGATCCCACGGAATCGAGGCCCTTCAGACTGTTTTCTCAGGACTGGAGGTGTGGGCAGAGAGTGGGAAGGGCTGGTTTCCACAGATCCCTTGCCATCTACCATCAGATGACTCAGGTCACGCCAGGCAGCTGGCCGCCTCTAGTTTTCTGGTACGTTGAGCCAAGGTAGAGCAGAGATAAGCTGGGGTGGGGGGCTTGCTGGGGAACAATGGCCATTCTCTCTCCCCACCCCTTGGTGCTTCCCAGCAGCAGGGAGGCCACCTGGAGAGCAGGCCGCATTTGGTAAAGGGCCCCTTGGGGACACGGAACACAGGGAGGAGTTTGCAGGGCCGAGCCAGGAGCTGGCAGGAAGGCAGACCAGCGAAAGCCTCCAGAAGCTCAGTGTTGCCCAAACGAGGATCGTTCACACGTCACCTTCCCGCACTCCCCACTCCCTGCATGGGTCTCTATGGTCACATACACACACACACACACACACACACACACACACACCCCACAGGCATACGTACACATATACATTTAAACCGCTTTTCTAACATTGGTGAATTTAGCCTATTTACAAGCAGTCATCTGTGATCAGTAATGATCAGTGTCACTCACTTGATCAGAGAATACGTACAATTGGCCACTGCTGTTGTAAGCACTTTATTTATTTAAAATCTTTTTTTAATGTTTATTTATTTTTGAGAGAGAGAGAGAGAGCTGGGGAAGGGGCAGAGAGAGGGAGATGCAGAATCCGAAGCAGGCTCCAGGCTCTGGGCTGTCAGCACAGAGCCCGATGCGGGGCTCGACCTCACAAGCCACGAGATTGTGACCTGAGCTGAAGTCGGACGCCCAACCGACTGAGCCACCCGGGCGCCCCTGTTGCAAGCACTTTAGATACATTAATCTAGGTTAATCAACTCCCTGAGGCCAGTCCTACTGAGTAACTTAGCCCCCACTCAACACATGAGGAAACTGAGGCACAGAGAGGTAAAGTCACCTGCCTAAGGTCACTCTGTTTCAAATCCAAGCCGCCTGGCTCTGGGCTCTGAAACAGGCTCCCTCTCCAGTCATAGGTCAGATATGGGCTGGGCTGAATGTCTTTTTCCCGAGTCACATTCACAAAACACATATATATACACACACACACACACACATATATATGTATATATATATATATATATATGTATATACATATATACATCGAGTACAAAGTGTTCATCTATGGGCCACCTGGTTCTCTCCACAAACCTGCATTTGTGGATACCCACTCAGGCCTGGAAGGAACAGAGGCTGGAGTTGGGGCAATCCTGCTTCCCCAGGACGATAAGGCCAGGGGGACCACTATCCTCTGACACTCCCCGGTCCTCTCAGCTCTGTATGTGTGTCCCTCCAGTTGCCACCTCCCCAGCCACCATGGGGACTGGATCCGGTGTGAGTGTGCGGGGTGGGAGGCGGGAGGAGAGAGGATGCAGGCCTTCCGAGGCCCCATTAGCCACGGAGAATCCTATAGCCCAGTGACTCACGCCCTGCGGTTTAGGAGGCGAAAACCACCCAATTCCGTCATGGTCCCCTCCCTCTTGTCTGGTTCTAATTTTTTTTTTTTTAGACATTTATTTATGTTTGAGACAGAGAGAGACAGAGCATGAACGGGGGAGGGTCAGAGAGAGAGGGAGACACAGAATCTGAAACAGGCTCCAGGCTCTGAGCGGTCAGCACAGAGCCCGACCCGGGGCTCGAACTCACGGACCGTGAGATCGTGACCTGAGCCGAAGTTGGCCGCTTAACCGACTGAGCCACCCAGGTGCTTCTAAATGAAGCACCTGGCCTGGTTTGCTCCTGAGGGGTTCTCCATTAAGTGGGCGAGTAGAAACTTCAAGGTGAGACTTCAGAGTGGCCCCCATGGTGGGAGAGTATGGTCCCCAGCGCCAGGCACAACAGTTGATCCCCAGTCTTGTGGTTTTAATTGGAAGTCACAGCATCACTGGCATCATCATGATCACCTTGGGGCATCTTTTGGGAAGCCCCAGGGCACGCTCCAGGCTCCTTACGCTGTGCCCTGAGTGGCTTTAGCCAGGTGTGAGAGAGATTTCCAGAAACAGTTAGGCTTTCTTCTGAAGGCCTCAGGTCGAGTGGAGACAGAATGGGCTTTTTCTCTGGGCCTTGGGCCTGTGGCCACCTGCCTGCCTGACAGGCTGAGCTTCTGGGCCTGTGTTCCCAAAGGCCCGGACTTTGCGGAACCTCCTCTCAAAAACCACCCAGTACTGCTCTCTTCCTCAGCTGTGGAGGACTGTAACCTTTGGAGCAGGTGGCTCTGGGTTCAAATCCTGCCGGGTGGCCCGGGCGAGGCGCTCTACCTTGCTAAAGGCCAAGTTCCCTCACCTGTAAAATGGGCTAACAGCTCCTCGTCTGCACTGTCACCGGAAGAAGGGAATGAGTTAAGGGGTGAAAAGTGCTTGGGCCCAGAAGCTGCCCAGGACATGGTTGGTAGTGCCACGGGCCAGGTAGCCCAGAGTGGGTTTGCTTGTTTGGTTCTACTTCAGGCATCTGCACGCTGAGGGCTCTGTGTTACGTGGCTTTTGGTGGCAACTAAGATAGGGGCCATCCCAGCCCTCGCGGGTCTCAACGCTTCTTCCCCCTGCCTCCGTGTAGTTCATTTCTACATCTCTTAGAGACGTGGTTTTCTAAACTTTAGGAAGAAGGTCGCCAGCCCCCGCAGAAGTCAGACAAATGTGCCTGTGCCCAGGGCACACGCGAAATTTGCAGACAAGTCAGGGAGTCCTTGGACCCCCGCCCCCTGCCCCCCCGCCACCCTTTCCATTCTCCTTAGCGCCTTTTATCAGGCCGTAAAGATGGAATGGAGAAGAGAAAGGTGCCCTCAGCCATTTATGCTTATTCTGTTTCCCCCTTCCCGGCTCCCATGGGTGCCCATGGAAACTGCGTGAAATGCTCTTTCTAAAAGCCTAATTATTTACACTGACGGTATTTACTTTTAACCTCCAGTTGCTGAGTCAATATCATTTTTCCTCCTTTCCTCCTGTCCCTTGGCTCAAAGTCAGCAGCTTTGCGAAACACACCTGACTGTATCTCTTTATCTGCCACTGTGGCCTTTTAAATTTCACCTGCTCTGGGAAATAAATGACAGAGGCCACACAGATTCAGGAGGGGCCATTGTTTGGGCCCCGGTCTTTGCTCCTGCCCACAATTGACACTACCTCTTTAAGCCTCCAGGGTTTTCCACAGGCTCCAGAGCTCCCACTTACCGTTGAATTTTCTTTTCCAAGTTCTATGACCTGAGGCATTGCCCCAACTGCCGCGGGAGGGTGGGAATTTTCTCTATACCTGTGACCATCAGGGAGTTTCTGAACAGCCTGTGACTACCAGAACCAGCCCTCTTAATCTGCTGTCTGGATCGCCCCCGGGGCGGGGGGGGGGGGGGGGGGGGCGGGGCGGGTGGTATTCCGGGCTCCGCCCTGCCACTGGGCACCCTGTACCCAGCTTCCAGGCACCCGGCTGCAGTCAGCAAACTGATTTGTTCAGTTATATCTATGATCAGATGCCACGGGCAGATGAGAGTGATAACACCGTCCCTGTTTTGCAATCGGGGACATGATGGAAATGGGAGATAAGGTGCGGGGGAGGTGTGGGGCAACCTCGAACCAGCTCCCCAGTAAGGACACCAGTAAAGCCATACGACCCATTTTCATTGCTGGCAACTTTCTGGATCTCCGTTAGTCGTCTGCCAGTGCTCCTGTCATTAACCATGCTAACCGCGCTCTCTGCAGTGGGATCGCTCTGTTCCCCCCTTGCCACCGCGTAGGAACAAACGTCTTACAATGAGCAGCCGACCAGGCGACACAGATCTCCTGGCTGGATGATGATAGGCCTCGGAGGCTGTTCCAGCACCTTCCTGATTCTGCAGAACTTCACTTGGGTCTCCTGGCCATCCCGAGGTGGAGAGACCCTACTGTTCTTCTACACACGGCTCGTCCCCCCACCCCCACCAAGAGACGTGGGCTCAGCAAAGCAGTTTGCGTGTGCAAATCCTACCCCCTCGCTGTCTCCGACAGAGCTTCTCAGAGCCTCCGTCCTTGTCTGGCCAGTTCACCTCTGGGTCTGCACAGAGCCTGTCACCGTGTTCTGGGCCTGTGACTAACGCTGAATGAATGCGCCCAGCAACCCCTCAGCCCCCAGGGGCTGAGAGTTCATTTTGCAATTCAACTATTTATCTTAGGCACAGCCAGCCTCCTCCCCAAGCCTAAGGACACGTTGCAATCTAGAAGCTGGAAGGAAACTGACCACTTTGATTCCAAGGTGTGGGCCCAGCTGTTGCTGTGGGCGGAGGACAAGAGACAATGAGCTCTGGAGCTGTAGATGCGTCCAGAAAGCTCTGTGGGGCACCGTGTGTGGGTGCTCTCAATGCTGTTCCACAGCATCATAGCAGCTGCGGCAGGGTGGACAGGGGAGGGGGGCATAGCTGTAAAGGTGGGCCATGGGCCAAGGGATGAGCTCCTTAGGGGTTATGTCAACCGTCCAGCCAGTGTGGTATTTCCAAATACTAGAAGGGTGGGGTGGGGGCGTAGATATAAAATAATATGTAATCTATGCATGTGTATTTCTATACATGCCTATATAATTTAAAAAATATATACACGGTCCCTGTGTTCTGCATGCTGTATCCTACCCCCAAAATTCATATGTTGAAATCTTAAAAAAAAATTTTTTTTAAACAGGTACGTTTATTTATTTTGAGAGAAAGTGACAGCAGGGGAGAAGGAGAGAGAAAGGGAAAGAGAATCGCAAGCAGGCTCTGCGCTGTCAGCACAGAGCCCGATTTGGGGCCCGAACCCACGAACCACGAGGTCACGACCTGAGCCGAAATCGAGAGTCAGATGCTTAACCGACTGAGCCAACCAGGTGTCCCTTTTTAATATATTTAATGTTTATTCGTTTTTGAGAGAGAGCGAGAGAGCGAGCAGGGGAGGGGCAGGGAGAGAGGGAGACACAGAATCCAAAGCAGGCTCCAGGCTCTGAGCCATCAGCACGGAGCCCAACGTGGGGCTGGAAGTCACGAACCACCAGATCATGACCTGAGTCAGAGCTGGCCACTGAACCGACTGAGCCACCCAGGCGCCCCACATATGTTGAAATCTTAATCCCTGATGTCGTGGTGTTAGGAGGTGGGGCCTTTGGGAGGTGCTTGGGTCATAAGGAAGGAGCTCTTGTGACTGGGATTTGTGCCTTTCTAAAAGAGATCCCAGAGCGCTCCCTGGCCCCTTCTTCCCTGGGAGGAGGCTGTAACCCGGAAGAAGAAGGCCTTCACCCAACCAAACTGGCACCAGCCTCCCAGCCTCTAGAACTGTGAGAAGTAAAGTTCTGTTGTTTGTAAACCCCCCAGGCCGTGACACTTTTGTTAGGACAGCCCGAAGGGATGGAAACAATGACCATTTTCTCAATTACCAATAGATGTGGCCCCTCAAGGGGTCAGAGTCCCAGCAGGAAATTGATTCCAGTTTAGATGGCTTAAGGGTCTTTAAAAAGGACCTGCTCTCAGAGACGGGAAGGGCAGATCAGGGCAGGACAAGCAGCCCCGGAGACTAGCCATTTGATTTCAGCCTAGCGCCTGGTGTAGAGAAGATGCTCAATAAAACATTTCTTAAATCACGAGTGACTGCATAAACTATTAATAAGTAAACCGACGAGAGGCGACGCGTCCCCTTTGGAGTGGATACTCTGAAGCCCGTTTGAGGGCTTGGGTTCTGAGAGGGTAATTGACCAGCGAGGGCACTCGGCCACTCAGTGCATTCCGCAAATATTTATTGAGTACTTATTATGTACCAGACGTGTTTACATTTGATGGGGGAAGACGAGCACGTCAACATATGTCTGCTGTGTAATATCTAAGTGCTACAGAGAGCAATACAGCAGAATGGGGAACGGAAGCTCTGGGGACAGGGTGTACTTTTACGGATCGTGTGGTCAGAGATGGCCTCTCTGATACGGAGAGACATGGGAGGCAAGACCCGAAGGAAGCGAGGACAAGTCATGTGGTTCCTTCGGACAAGAGGATCCCTGGAGGAGGAAAGTGTGTGCAAAGCCTCGGGGGCAGGAGCGCGTCCGGGGCATTTGGGAAAAAGCAAGGAGGCCGCGGTGGCTGGGCCAGGGTCGACCCACCACCTGCCGCCCCAGGTGGACATTCAGAAAGGTCCCTCCGACCTTAACCTCCCCCGGCCAGAGCCCTCCAACGCCTCTGCACTGTCTGGGAAATACCTTGGCCGGCTGCCTCTGAAATCCCTTCCCTCTCTGCACTCCAGCCACACTCGCAGCCTGGCCTTTTTGCCCCTGTCAATTCCCTCTTCCGGGAGCACTTGCCCCGTCACTCCTCCGGATGGCCTCCTCTGACTGCCATTCCCAAGAAAGCTATCCCAGGTACCGTATCATGCCACCTTTCTCATTTCCTTCACAGGCGACACGTTATCTCCTATTACCTGGTTTATGTGTGCCAACCTCTTTTGTCACCCTTGTCCCGCCAGGAGCTTTCCGAAGGCGTGACCCTCATCACTTTGCTCCTCGTGAGATCCCTTGGACCTAGAACAATGCCTAGCACATAGTGGGTCCTCAGCATATATTTGTTGAACAATGAATGAATGAGTGAGTGAGTGAATTTTTTTTGAGACCCCGGAGTGGGACTGAGGAGAACATACTCTTTCTTTCCAAAGTCTTTTGTGCCTGAAGGTTTTCCTTCTAGACTTTGGCTTCTCTAGGGAGCGTTTAGAGCAACCATCCATACCGGTGTCATTGACCGGAAGAGCAGAGCTCTGGGGATCCTCGTGAGGGTTTTGGGAAAGATTTCTCTTGTACCTGTTCCCCTTTTCCATCAAAAAATACTTTCCATGATGGGGCACCTGGGTGGCTCAGTCGGTTAAGCGTCGGATCTTGGCTCAGGTCCCCATCTCGTGGTTTGTGAGCTCGAGCCCCACATTGGGCTCTGTGCTGGCAGCTTGGAGCCCGGAACCTGCTCCGGATTCTGGGTCTCCCTCTCTCTCTCTCTCTCTCTCTGCCCCTCCCCTGCTCACACTCTGTCTCTCTCTTTCTCTCGCTCACTCAAAAATAAATAAACATTAAAAAATTAAAAGGGGCGCCTGGGTGGCTCAGTCGGTTAAGCGTCCGACTTCAGCTCAGTTCACGATCTCGTGGTCCGTGAGTTCGAGCCCCGCGTCGGGCTCTGGGCTGATGGCTCAGAGCCTGGAGCCTGCTTCGGATTCTGTGTCTCCCTCTCTCTCTGCCCCTCCCCTGTTCATGCTCTGTCTCTCTCTGTCTCAAAAATAAATAAACGTTAAACAAAAAAATTAAAAAAAAAAAAAACCCACCGCTTTTCATGCAAGTTCTCCTCAGCGCCAGGAGCTCCCACAATGCCGGGGGCCCAGGGTATCAGCCACACCACAGAATCTCACGCTAACAGCCCTCTTCTTGCTGAATCATTTTCCCTTTTGACAAATTAATAAGCAGAAAAGCATCATCTTATAGAGCCTGAAGTTGGCATCAACTTTCAACCCGGGAACTTTGAGAAATATGGGCTCAATCACCTCCACAGTGGAGTGTTGGGATTCCAATATCTGTGGACCCCTATTACGATTTTTTAATGACTTCTTATCCCCTCCCCCAAATCTAATTACTTAGGCCATTTTTATTTTTAGTTGTATTTTATCTTAGAAAGGGAGAGAGCGTACCCACATGCTGGGGAGAGGGGCAGAGGGAGAGAGAGAGAATCTTAAGCAGGTTCCATGCTCAGCATGGAGCCCAACTTGGGCTCAGTCCCACCACCCGGGGATCATGACCTGAGCCAAAAGCAAGAGTCGGGCGTGCAACCCACTGAGCCACCCAGATGCCCCTACTTAGATAATTTTTGTAAACAACTCCTGTTCTTTCTTATATGCCTAGTGTTACATTTACCTACTCAGCGAAGAAATACGAGCTCATGCTGTCCCATGTGTTATCATACTCTTTAAAATACATAGACGGCTCTAAAAAGGAAGCACATCCCTCCTGCACTACTCAGGGCCGTCCTTTTCTACCGCCAGTGACCGAAACACCTCATTTAGCAAACACTAAGCTGAACGTGTGGTTCTAGATCTAAGAGGGGCCTGGGAACTTGCATTACGAGCAAGTGTTTCCAGCAATTTTAGTGCATGTAGTCTGAGGAGTACATTCCGAGGAACTTCTCCTGGGCCCCAGACTTGGCTTTTAGTGTGAGGAGTGGTGGGTGTGTGTGTGTGTGCGTGTGCACATGTGTGTTTTCAGTCCATATCCAGGCAGGTTTTGAACGTCTGATAAAACAAGCACCGATCTGTAGAAATCGGCCATCGTCACCATTACCTTATTGCTTTCTATCATGATGGCCTTTCTTTCCTTTAAATCTTCTAACTGGCCTGTGCTCATAGATGGGGCGAGTACGGCTCCCGCCCTCATTTTACGGAGGATGCTGAGAAAGAAGTTAATGGCTTCACTTCACGAGGACTCTGCCGTCCCTCAATTTCCCGTCTCCTTACAGTAGCCTAAGTAATGACGTGCGAGTGCTAGAGGGAGGCAGGGGCAAGAAAGAGTGACTCGGAAAATCTGCCCTGCAATGGAAGAGAAAGGAAGAGAGGGCGAGGGTTGGGGGGAGAGACAGAGAAAAGAGAGATGTCACACATGGGGCTTCCGACCATGGGGAGTCCGGCCTGTGTTTTCCAGGGGAGATGAAATACCAAGACACCGCGTGTGCTCAGAAGGATCAAGAAGGGCCTGGGTCTGGGGTGCCTGGGTGGCTCAGTCGGTTAAGCGTCCGACTTCGGCCCAGGTCGTGATCTCACGGTTGGCGAGTTCAAGCCCCGCGTCAGGCTCTGTGCTGAGAGCTCGGAGCCTGGAGCCTGCTTCGGATTCTGCGTCTCCCTCTCTCTCTGCCCCTCCTTAGCTCACGCTCGCTCTCGCTCTCTCTGTCAAAAATAAAAATAAACTTAAAAAAAATGTTTTTTTAATTCTAAACACAAAGAAGGGCCTGGGTCAGCCTCCCGATGCTAGCCCCCAACTCTCTGCCTTTGGAAGCACATCTCAGTCCCGGGGCTGAGCAAATACCCCCTAGGAGGCTAGGCTGTGGAGAAGCCAGTATTTACCCACCCTCTCTGTTTTGGAAGTAATTAATCTTCCAATGTATGAGCCTCTTTGTGGTGGAAAGCGCGCGCTGACACTTCTGTGTAAACACCCAGCTTAGCATATTGACAAACTAGCGGCTGTTACTTTGATCCCAGGCTGCCAGCTCTGAAAAGGCACGCTGGCCAGGGTCTGCCCCACCGGGAACAAAGGTGACTCTAATCCCTTCCATACTTATCTCAGATCCATATTTAGCATTCGGCATCTTTATTTTCTACATCCACTTAAGCTCTGTTTGGAGTGCGTTCAGTAAACCTTCTTCCTCTTCACGCTCGCCGGTGACTCATACGTTGGTTTTCTTAGCAAAGCACGCAGCAAAATTCCAAAGTAGCAAATGACCTGAATGAAAACCCTTAAACTCACATAGATTTAATCACTGCGGCAAATTGGAACCATTTGTGGTCAGGTTTTGATGGCCATTTATAAAGATTTCCCCCCCGTGCCCCCCTCCACTTTCTTTTTTAAGTGGCTTAGTTAAGGTTAGTGAGAAAAGGAGGCATCATTGCCAAGGTCCTCGGGGTGGGGGAAGGGACTTAAATTGTTTCAGCTCTCAGGGACATCTGCGGTCACCTGAGTATCTTTCCAAAGGCAAGGAGCAGACTTTGCGGGGAGCCAGTGCTCCCACACATCTCCAAGGGTCAGGGCTCTGCAATCCAGAAAACGGGGAAGCCCAGCCACTTTCAGGGCTGCGAGTTTCCATGGGAAGTTTGGGGCCCTCTTAGGAAAATACTCTGTTCTGTGACTTTTGTCGCCTCCGCTTATCCTAATAAGGCAAAGGAAAGGTTGGTATGTTTTTTCACGCACAGCAAGGCAATCAAATCCGATCTGTTATGATTTCTCCCTAAGCAAAGCGAACAGATGAGCTTTAATGAAGACGCCGACCCAGAATTGAGACTGACCCAGGCAATATCGCGGAGGGCGTCAGATCTGGTTCTGATAAAATCGACATTGAGGTTTTCAAGAATGAATCAGAAAGGAAGTTCAACTCCATTTCACGACGGGGCTGAGCTAAATAGAAAGCTCGTCTGTAATTAAGGGGAAGCTTTTTAAAAAAAAAAAAAAATTCTTCTTGTTGCTCTGCAACGTGTTTTTAGAAATTTCTAGAACTGGGGCTGCCCTCACCAATCAGTTCGTGGGGTTCTGGTTGATTTCTCGCCAGCAGATGGGAAAGTAAATTTGCAAAAACCTGCAGCAACAAATTTTACTGCACAAATTATGGAAAAAGTTACCCCGGAGGGTCCCCCCCCCCAACCTCTCTTTTTCTTTCCCCCTCTATCTCTAGTTTCTGTGATTATAGTCGGAGAGAAAATTCAGGCTGAAAGAAACTCGATATTTATTTTCTGTGAACTTTAATAAAGAACGTGGTGGGTTTGGGACTTTTTTTTTTTTTAAGGCCCTTTGGACAAGTCCATTTTTAATTTTTTTTAATAGCACCTTTTGGCATAAAGCTGCGGTGGATGATTTATGAAGCTGTCACGTCAAGAGTCATTCCCCGCAGGTTGGGGAGAGATTCTGAAGTGAAGAGGTTTTGGACTCCGGGAGCCCACTCTTCACGGGACCCGTGTTCACCCAGGCAGGCCTTTTAAAATGCTTAGCGCCCGAGCCTGCGCTTGAAGTCCTGTTTGTTTGGGTTGGAGGAATCTCTTTCCTTTTTTCAACATTCTCAGATGTCCCCGGTTTAGGCCGAGTGATCAGCCGTAATCCACTCCAGGCCTGACCAGGAATAGTCCACTTTGCTCGTAAGCACATAACATAACTCCGGCCCCTGGGGCCTCCGTCGTGAAACGGAATCCCAGACACCGCAAGATATCCTGGAAGATAAGCACGGCCCTAATCCCAGGGTCACGGGGGCCCTGGACGAGCGGGAGCTCACCTATACATCATGACATCGTTATCAGCGGGGCCGTGCAGCCACGACCCGCCGCATTTTCCACAGGGCTCGGTGGTGTTAAGAAAATACCCTCCGGCGCGGTGTTATTTTAGGCTGAAACAAAAGCCGACATGAATGGCTGGGGGGAACAGAGGGGGCATTGTTCTCCCCGTGGCCGGGTGCTCAGAACTGGCCTGCAACTGGAACCCAGCAAGCAGAGAATTAAATGCCATCGTGTACAAATGGGCTATCGTGTGTCCGGCCGGATCAGCAGAGCACAGAGGGCGGCCGGGCCGTAGATTCTGCCCGTCCCCGGGTCATGGGAAGTTTGGTTTCCAGAGCAGAGGCCGAAAGCGCCACCTGACTTGTGGTGGTGGGACGGTGGGCTTGGGGAAGGAGCCACCTGCCTGGGAGAGACACACGGGAGAGCGCAAATACCACGGCGAGCCGGCTTTGGGGAGCGGGGGAGCAGGTGGGCCAGGCGCTGCTCTAAGCCCCTCTAAGGAGTTGTCCCGTCTACTCCTCCCGGCCTCCCCCACAAAGCAGGGGCGCTGTTGTTCGCCCCTTTTACAGACGAGGCAGCTGAGGCAGAGAGCCAGTGACTTGCCCGAGGTCACACTGCTGCCAGGTGCAGGAGCCGGGGTTGGCAGCCATGACCTCTGGTTCCAGAACCCACCACCCCTCTAGCTGTGCCCGACGATCTCGTTCTCGTCTTCATTTCCCCTGTCTTCCTCTTCCTGGTGCCAGGGTCATGAGGTCCGGCCCAGAGCCCTCAGTCCCTATCATGTCAAGCGTCAGCTGGGGGCGCATCTTCCCCGGCGTCTCTGCCAGGGGCGTCTGCTCTGTTCCTTCGTGCGACAGGCCGGAGGGGCCGGGGAAATTAGCATCCCCGGACGGATGGCAGTCGGTGTATCAATGCCCCGGCTCCAGGGCGCCTCTGGCGGGAACCCTCGGAGGTGCGCGTTCTCAGTCGCCTAGAGCAACCTGCTTCCTTCCCTCCTCGACTCACCTCCTCACTCTCCTCCTGGTGTTTCCTGGGATCGCCGTCCTCCTAACACCTTTGTTTGAACCCTTGTCTCTAGAGCCGCTTCTGGAGGAACCCAAACCAACACAGGTGATCACACCTCTGTGCCGTGATTTGACTCGTGTCTCATGAAACTGTGGGCTCCGTGCCAGCCGAACATTGTGTTCCTGGGGGACTAGACGAAGGCCCGAGCAAATATGCAGGAAGGAAAGAAAGGGTTTTGAGATGAAAAATCCCTTTCCATCTAAAATAAGTTTACATTTGGACAGTTTGCTCTTTCCCTAAGTCAATGTGTTACGTTGAAAGCAGTTTTTAGCCTTCTTCTTCTTCTTTTTTTTTTTTTAGTGAAGAGTTACTTTTTCCGGATACTTTGCAGGAGGTTCAAGACCTAGCCCCCTCCCCCCATCTGCCTGGAGTTGGGGATGGACCAGCCCCTCCATTGGGCTCAGGTTGAGATCTTTGGAGTTTGTTCCAGATCCCAGCCAGCTGCTTAGCAAGGCTCTGTGTCCTTTTCCTGGACTTGGTTTCCCAGTCTCCCTCAAAATGAGGTGCGCCGCGTGCCTGAGTTTTCACCAGTGGCATTTGAGCAGGTGCCTACCGCTTTCAGCCCGGCCCACAAGCGCCACCTGTATGCAGTCCTCCATGTTTTCCCTTCTGCAGCCTGATATCAACGAGCACGGTAACCGTGGGAGCCACACGTTGGATCTAGCAGAGCGCACCATTCAAATGGGAGGGATGGCCACACGCTGACCAGAAGCACGCATTTCAGACTTTACCGGTGAAAAATAATTCTCTATTGTGTTTCCACCATCGTACATTTTGGGGGCTATTTTTGTTTTCTCAGCAGGTCATATTTCCCTAACTCATACGGAGGGCTTAGGCACTGACGAGAGTTCGATTCCTCTGCCATCTGTAAAGTTAGTATGACACATGTCCAACAAAGGTTCGATTTTCTGCAGGAGAGCTACTTTCATTTAAAAAAAATGCTAATAGCAGAGCCTGAATTTTTAGGGGTTGGGAGGTGGAGGGTGCCTTGCTTTACTGGTGCCCTGAGTACATGTGTATTCTGCTGCTTCGGTGACGCCACAGACCCTCTTTCTAAAAAGGATTTGTCTCAGAGGCTGGAACACGGACACCTGCTCCATCCGGGAACCTTGAGAAGAGCCAGTGGACGTTCAAGAGCATTACCGCTTTCTCCAGGGCTGCAGACAGCCACTTCTGCCCTTCCGTAGGCTATTGTAGCGATGGATATGGGACCTCGAGTTAAGAGCAGAGACTACATCGATCTCTAGGACCTGCCTGTTAGCTTTAAACCTTTGGAAATGTTCTTCCAAGCTTCCTTAAAACCCAAAGGGAGATACAAGCAAGTAACCAGCAAAGGCTCCTTGGTTACCCTCTCTTCCTTCCTTGAGAGGATCTTGGAGTGTTGGAATCATGGTTTCTGAAACCAAGCAGATCAGGGTTTGACTCCTGGGTTTGTCTTCTCCTTGTTATTATTCCCATTTTACAGATGATAGTTCAAGACTGATTCTTGAACCTGCATCTCCCTTCCTCTTTCTTTCTCTTTCTTTCTTTCTTTCTTTCTTTCTTTCTTTCTTTCTTTCTTCCTTCCTCTTTCTTTCTTTCTTTCTTTCTTTCTTTCTTTCTTTCTTTCTTTCTTTCGATGCTGGGCTCAATTCCATGGCCCTGAGATCATGACCTTGAGCAGAAACCAAGAGTCGGATGCTCAACCAACTGAGTTACCCAGGTGCCCTACCTTTTTATAAAATGTTATTTCATTTTAATTCCAGTTGGTTACCATATAGCGTTGTACTGGTTTCAGGTGGACAATGTGGTGATTCAGCAATTCCACACCTCACCCAGTGCTCATCATGACAAGTGCACTCCTTAATCCCCATTGCCTATTTCAGTCATCCCCTGCCCACCTCCCTTCTGGTAACCACCGGTTTGTTCTCTAGAGTTAAGAGTCTGCTTCTTGGTTTGCCTCTCTCTTTTTCCCTTCCTCGTTTGCTCTGTTTCTTAAATTCCATATATGAGTGAAATTATATGGTATTTGTCCTTCTCTGACTTATTTCACTGAGTATTATACTCTCTAGCTCCAACCATGCTGTTGCAAATGGCGAGACACCATTCTATAATGGCTGAATAATATTCCATTATATATAAATATAGATATGGATATATAGACATATAGAGACATAGATATATATATATATAGAAATAGAAATAGATATAGATATATCACAACGTTTTTATCCATTCATCTATCGATGGACATGGGCTGCTTCCATAATTTGGCTATTATAAACAACACTGCTGTAAGCATAGGGGTGCCTGTATCCCTTTGAATGAGCATTTTTGTATTCTTTGGGTAAATACCCAATAGCACGATTACTAGATTGTAGGGCAGTTCGATTTTTCACTTTGTGAGGAACCGCCATACTGTTTTCCCCAATGGCTGCACCAGTTTGCATTCCCACCACCAGTGCAAGATGGCTCCTTCTCCTCCACATCGTTGCCAACACTTGTGTTTTTTATTTCAGCCATTCTGACAGGTGTGAGGTGGTGTCTCATGGCCGTCTTCATCTGTAAAATGGGACTGTTGGTGGCCCTTACCTCGTGGGATTGTTGTAAGGACTGAGTAGGGTAATAATGTACATATAAACACTTTTCATAGTGGAAGCACTCAACCTGTTTCTGAAAACGTTTTTGTCCCCCCAAATAAAACAGGCACAGGACTTAAAAGATTCTAGCAGCCTAAACGTTTATGCACCGAACAGCAACTCTCTCTTCCCACTCATGACCCCCTAGTCCCATGGGGTGTCTCCAGAGGAAACCCTGGTCGCCCGCGTCTTGTATAACCTGCCAAGGGTGTTCTCCACATGTACCAGAATGCAAATTACATATACTGGCTTCTGTGTGACCTGTCCACATATATATTTCAGTTTACAAAAACGGAAATGCCATACGGTTCAACCCAAATGGTACGTCTAAACAGAGGTGGCCGATCATACACACGCTGCACAGTTTGTTCATCTTCGTGTTTGAAACTAATCATTTTTGGTGGGAAACCACCTGGGTCGGTTCTTACCGACGCCATCACATTCTTTTTAACAGTTGTATAGTATCCCAGCCTGAAAATACCCCTCATGCCTTCATTTATTTAACTAGCTGTCCTTTGCTGGAGAGTGCCTGGTTTTCGGTACCATTTGTGGAGACGACAGAAAAAGCCCGGCCCTTCTGCGCTCTCCATCCCCAGACCCCCAGGCCAGCCTCCCCCCCTCCAGCACCTGTTATTTCCTTTCTGTTCCGTAACTCCCAGGAGTGCACACTTTTCTCACCGCGACGGTGCTAGACCGAGTTTTGGGCTCCTGCTCTCAGTCTAAACATGCCTTAGATCTCTTCGTAACTCAGCTTGTAAGTCAAGGCCCCTTAATTTGGCCCACAGGACTCTTTAACGCCTTTTAAACCCCGTTAAACCCATGTAATGAGTTTCCCCTTGCTGTGCTCCTGGCCGTGAAAGCTGAGAGCCGGGACCCAGGCCTCCCACCTGTTCCAGAGATTAGGCTGTGCTGGAGAGGCTGAGGGGCCTCAAGGAGGGGCGGGGGGCGGGGGGTCAGTGGGAGCTCTGTGGTCAGCCACATAGCAGGACTCTGGGCCGAGTGGGCATGTGGGTGCTCTTGACTCGTCGGCAGGCATTCTTCCAGGGGTGTCACAGCACTGGAGTAGCTTGAGTAGTGTTAGCTCCCATAGCTCCCACAAGGGGTGGGGGGCGTTTCGCATTGGGCCAGGGAAGTGGGCTGAAGCTGGCGGCCGCTGGGCTCGCTGAGAAGCGAGTCAGTGCTCCGGGTGGGACAGCGGGGGCTTCCTCTCTTTGGGCAGCCAGGGGGCACAGGGCCGGCCGGCCACTGAGACGTCCAAGAATGCTGTCTCCAGCAGGTTAGCGCCGGCTTCACAGTCTCGTTTCCACGGCTGTCCGTTGTGCAAGGGTTCATATGCTTCCTTCTGGAGAGGTCTGCCCCCACCCCACTCTCCACGACCGCCAGTAAAGCTGACTCCGCACCTCCTACCGCCCGCTGTGAGCATGTGATCAGAACTTGCCAATCAGAGTGTTCAAAGCCACTGCCTATAATGATCTGTGGTAGCCCTGGTTCAGTTCCAGTGATTGGTTAAGGGGTGGACGTGTGATCCAGGCCTGGCGAATCAGAATATTCGTTCTTTGGGCGCGGCAACTCTTTTAGGGATGGACACATGACCCAATGGTTATCCTCTGAGATTCAATCCTGGAACCTTCAGTGGGAATGACCAGGAAAGAGGGACTCTCTTTTCATGAAGGTTACTGGAGGAGAGAGTGACAGCTTGGAGTCCGGGGGTCGCCTGTCACCGTGAGGGAAAAGCCTGCTTGAGATGTCTGAAATAGAGGAAAACAGGGCCGAGAGGGAGATAGGGCAAGGTTGAGAGCTGTTGACATCAGTTAGCTTCTGGATCTAGCCGTACCTGAAGGTGTCATAGTTACACGCACAAATAAATTCTCTTTTTTACTTAAGCCATCTTGAGTTGAGTTGGAGTTTCTTGCAACCCAGAGTCCCAACGCAAACACTTCACCTGCTACCCATATGGTATGACCCTCGGCATTGCCTCAGCCTACCTTTCCTTGTTCTTTTCTAGCCAACGTTTCCTCATGCAGCCCTAGAGTTTGCCCCGACACATCTACTTTCACTTCATTGCCCGGTCCTTTCTCTCTGTGTAGCAAGCCATGTCTCATTCCCTTTCAACGTGTCATTGTTAGCTAACGTTTGACTGTATACATAGAGCTCCCGGTTCTGGGAGGGTGGTATGCTCCTGTTAACACATAGCTTTCCACATCCAAGGAGCTTGTAATCCAGTTGTGGGTTGCTTAGCTCAACGCACATGCTCGGTGAAGAATGAATGAGTGAACTGAATGAATTAAAGTGTGACGGACTGAATGGAAGAGGAGGCAGGGCTCAGACCAATGGTGTTCATATCCACTCAAGGCAGCATTAGGCTGTTGCCAAGTGGGAGATGTGGACAATCCAGGGTTCCTAGAAGGATCGGGAATATGTATAGCAGGCACAAGAAAAATTTGGGAGGAAGGTCTGGTTTGAAAGCCAGGCTAGAAGCTTTACATGCTTTCTTATGGGCCATGGAGAGCCACAGAAGGTTTTAGAACAGGCATACGGCAGGCAAAGCTGTGCTTCCGAGATGCTGAACAGCGATGTGAGGACTGGGTGGGACAGGAAAGGGCCAGTGGCTGTTGAATTTAACGAAGAGGATTTTTATTTATTTATTTTTATTATTTTTTAATGTTTATTTTAATTTTGAGGCAGAGAAAGAGGGAGACACAGAATCCGAAGCAGGCTCCAGGCTCTGAGCTGTCAGCACAGAGCCCGATGTGGGGCTCGAAATCACCAACTTCGAGATCGTGCCCTGAGCCGAAGTCAGACGCCTAACCGGCTGAGCCACGAGTGGCTATTTTAAAGACAACATCCCGTGGGGTGATGTGAGCCTGGCCTATGGGGTGGGTAGGTAGGGGATAGATCAAAGATGGCTTAAAAAATCTTTTTCAGCAGGGCAGAAATGGGGTGTGCCCATGTCCGTTTCTAAAATGGCCCCCAGACAATTCCAGTGGAATTTGTACAGTCGGGTGGTGGGGTTTGCGTCCACGGGCTCTAGGAGGAGGATGGCAGAAGTAGGGGCATGTGGAAGAGCTATTCGTTTGGCAAGTAAAAGACAAACCCTCCCTCCTTTTAGAAACCAACATGTAAGGAACTGGTAGGCTGTCCGTGTGTAGGTCCCCCGCACACCAAGGTTAGAGACCTGTAGCTGGAAGTCAACACTACCAACAAATAGACTGGGGAGCTGTTCCCATAGAGCTTGTGAACGAATCTGAATTCGCTGCCAACAGACTGAAATAGGAACATATCACACAAAAATGGTGGATATCTGGATTCTCATAAAAGGTTAGACGATCCATCATGGCGGACTTGCCACCTCTCTCCCTGCCCCCACCTTGGAGCTTCTGTGAGCAGATGGCCCGTGCTCTTGGATGGCCAGTTTCCATGACTCCCTAATGCCTCACGCCCAACCCCCCTCGGCCTGTTTATATTCCTGCCTGATGTTGGCAGGCATTTGTACTAGTTTCCCTCAGGGTCCCCACATGTAGGGATAAGCATGTGAAGGGGGAAGGCAGCAAAGGAGATAAAAATACGTGGCCCTACGCCTGGGTGGCACAGTCGGTTAAGCGTCCGACTTCAGCCAGGTCACGATCTCGTGGTCCGGGAGTTCGAGCCCCGCATCAGGCTCTGGGCTGATGGCTCAGAGCCTGGAGCCTGTTTCCGATTCTGTGTCTCCCTCTCTCTCTGCCCTTCCCCCGTTCATGCTCTGTCTTTCTCTGTCCCAAAAATAAATAAACGTTCAAAAAAAAAGAAAATTAAAAAAAAAAAAATACGTGGCCCTAAGAGGTAGGACGAGACAGAAAAACGAACGTCAAGATGTTGAGGGAACCATTCTGACTGAGGATTGGTCGCTTACCTTCACGGTTCTTGATTTCTTTAAAAAAAAAAACTGGGGGGCGGGGGGCGGTACCTGGGTGGCTCAGTCGGTTAAGCGTCCAACTTTGGCTCAGGTCATGGTCTCTCGGTTGGTGAGTTCAAGCTCTGCATCATCGGGCTCTGTGCTGACAGCTCAGAGCCTGGAGCCTCCTTCGGATTCTGTGCCTCCTCCTCTCCCAGCCCCTCCCATGCTCATGCTCTGTCTCACTCTGTCTCTCAATAATAAAATAAACGTAAAAAAAAAAAAATTAAAAAAAAAATATTTTTTTAATGTTTATTTATTTGGAGAGACAGAGCGTGAGCATGGGAGGGGCTGAGAGACGGGGAGACGCAGAATCCGAAGCAGGTTCCAGGCTCTGAGCTGTCAGCACAGAGCCCGATGCAGAGCTTGAACTCACCAACCGAGAGACCATGACCTGAGCCAAAGTTGGACGCCTAACCGACTGAGCCACCCAGATGCCCCTTGTTTTCTTATTTCTACAGAGGAATTAATGATATCTGTCAGCAGGTGCTTCAGAATCTTAATGCACATGAGACTATTTGTGGCCAAGAATGGGCCACAGAGCAGTAAGGTGCTCCCGAGAGGCAGAGAGGAGTGCCCTACAGAGGGAGAGCCTGCAGTCTCACTTCCCAGTGTACCAGCTTGAACCCAGTGCTTGATCTCCCTGGGACTAAGGGTTCCCTGGCATAAACTGTGATAGCGATGCCCACGCACCCTGGGGCTGCGGGAAAGATAAAATGAGACAGCCGACTTCATCTTAATGGGAATTAGGTTCCGAACACCAGCAAAAAGTCCATCCACTGAAAATGACCCTTGCAAAGCCTTTTAAGTAATCGTAGGCCGTGAGCCCAGAGTACAGATGAAAATGCATACAGTGATGTATACTATAGAAAGCATATGCACGTCCAATCCTCTGCATTCTGTCTCCAGGGGACGGTTTTAGGAGGCTGCTAGCAGGCTGCAAACAAAATCTTTGAAAGCAATTGTTCCGGTCGCGTACTGCTATTTAATAGTTTACAAATTCGGGGAGCGTCGATTTAATTGGCGATGATGTTTCCTTTTGGAGAATGTCATTGTAAATGCATAGTGAAAGAGAGTGCTTACCGTAGGCCAGGCACTTTCTAAATGCCGGTGTTACTTTAGTTCACCTCCACAGTGATCCTGTGAAGTAGAGACTTTAATCATCCCCATGGTGTAAGGCCGTGCACCTAGGAGAGAGGAGGGATGATTTAAGCGCGTGAAGAATCTGGAGCGAGTTGGGTGGAAAGTGTGCATGTGAAGTCAGGTAAAGGAATTGCTCCCTCTGTAAGATCCCGGGTATGTCGTGTGTCACCAGGGGATAGTCAAAGACCTGGTTGATATACCAAAGCCTCTGCGCACAAGAGGGGTTCTTTTTTTGGCCACGAACTCAGGTACGACCTACAAAAGCTAGTTATAGGGGCCCAAAGAGAAATCCCAGGGGGCTACAAGTCTTCTCGGAAGTGCAGATCTCCGGACAGATGGGTCTCTAAGAGGACAGTGACCCTGAGGGACGCCTTCATTGGCTGCTTCTCAGTCTCGAGCCATGGGCGTCACAACCTCATGGTGGCCCTGGGGAGACGTGCCTAGTGCTTAAGGGGACATGCATGAAACCTTCCTGGTCGAGGCCAGGAGAGAGCGGGAGAGCTGTTTGGTCTATCTTTGTGAGCACACAGAGGCCTCCGGGGAGCAAGGTTACAGAGACCCCTGACTGGTGGCTCATCATCAGAGAATATGGGGATTTTAATAAGCAACGGATGACCCTCTGCTCCCTCCTGCCACCCCCCAATGTCTACGCTGAAAACTTGTTTTGGTGTATCGGAGGTTGCTAAATCCCAAATGGACCCACCTTTCCTGAAGTCAAAGGTCACATCGTCTTTCATCTAAATGATTGGAGGTGGATTACCCTCCTCATCCCCAACCACCTCCTAGGATATCCCCCGATTCTATTCCACCCTGGGCTCTCTTATCTAAAAGTTCAAGGAGGCCCCTGTTGCTAGTTTGGACCACGAAGAGGCAATCTGGTCGGGACCTGCGACCACTTTAAACCGTGGACTCAAAATGTTCCGACTCTCTTCCCATCACGAGATGAGCCCTTTGCATCCAGCCACCCGTGGGACTGCTTTGTCCAACAGGGTGTGCACCGTGTGACCTCCGGAGGCTGAGTCAGAAAAGACCTTGCAGCCTCCTGCTGGTTGTTGGGACTTCTACGCTGGGGAAAGGCAGACACGCTAATGTTTGGCTGTCCTGAGACCGCCGTGTTGGATAGGCCGCGGGTAGATGCCGGATTGCTGGGATCACCAGCCCCGCGGAGCCGCTAGCCACGTGGGTGAGCCCTTCTGGACGTCCAGTCCACTCAAGCCCCTAGATCTGTGCACCCTTAGCAGACAGTTGATTGCAATTTCCTGAAAGACGCCGAGGGAGATGAGTCAGCTGAGCCCTTCCCCAATCCCTCACCCACAAAATTGTAAGCAGAATAAAATGGCTGCTTTGATTAAGCTCCTGGGTTTGGGGGCAATGCGTTGTAGGACAATAATAACTGGAACAGAACCGTAGGCTTCATAAGAACTTTCTGGAAGGCTTTAAATGAGTACAGATGGGGGAGAAGGGCTCCAGGAACAGGAGAGAACTCCATATCCAGGTGGAAAGCCTCCCTCGATTTGTACTCGGGGGACCTCCCCAGAGGGAGCCTGGGGCTTTGCCCACCTCCTGCTCTCTGACAGGACAGATTAAGGCACTCCCAGCACAGAAAGCGTGACAGAGGGGGTCCGAGGGAAGACTGGCTGGCCTCCAGCCAGGCCTCATGAAGCAAGACTTCCCTGGGGACACCATGCTGAGCAGTGGTTACATGACTGACTTTGGCCTCGGTCAGACCAAGTTCGCATTCCAGCTCCCCCGCGTAGACCCGTGAGCCCTTCATTGAGTACTTTTCTCTCTCCATGCTTTACTTTCCCCATCTATAAAATGGGACTCACAGATGTACCTACCAACTATACATGGCTGGTTGAATGATACATTAGACTATGGGTATAAAAAGCTTGGAACATATAAGTAGTATTGGGCATATAAGTAGTTTGTTATCGTTGAACTTAACGCGTTAAATCTAGGGATCTGGTTGTCAGCCTTTGGGGATCAGAAGCTCAATTTTATGGACACAGTGAGGGTGAAACAGACTCACATCAACCAGCATGGAGTCTGATGTATAAACCTGATGTCAGCGACATTCAGAAATGCCGCTGGGAGTGCGGTGTGGACGCGTGGGCGAAACAGTGCATGCCTCCCCGGGTAAGGAGTCAAGAAGATGATACTCGAACGGGAACGTTGCTTTGGAAAGTATACAGCGTGAAGAAAGGGTTTGGAATCGTGTCTTGGCTCACCTGAGGCCTTTTACCTCTCTAGGGAGGGCCTTCTGCAGGGAAACACGGTGTTCAAGACTGCCAGACCATTCTGTTCCTTCTTCTGGACACATCCCCCTGCCCCCAGCTTGTGATGACCTAGGTTACCTTTCTCAGTCACCTACGCCAATCGTGTTGGGGGCTCATTCTCTGGGGATCTCTTGGACGTCTCCACGTCTTGCAAGGGAGTTAGTTGCTAACAGACCTTTGCTCTCTTTGCAAGGATGTTTGTACAGCAAGCAGCTTGGGAAGATGGATCTCGAGGGGACACGGGTAGCTTTTTAGGTCGTGGAAATGTTCTGTATCTTGATTGTGCTCCCTATATAACTGTATGTGCTTGTCCAAACCCACAGAACCCAAACCGGTGAATTTTACCACCGGTAAATTTTGCCCCGATAGACTTGACTTTGTAAGGAAACGCAACAGCCAGCATCATTAAATTCTGGCCAGATATCCTTGCTGGCCCAAGACTTGAACCCAAGATCTGTTCTTTCTTTGCCAAAATGAGAGAGAGAGATGACCGCAGGCTGAAGCCGTGTGAAAGATCTCTGAGCACAGGGGTGCCTGGGGGGCCAGCTGGTTAAGCGTCCAAACTTCGGCTCAGATCATGATCTCACAGTCCGTGGGTTTGAGCCCCGCGTCAGGCTCTGTGCTGACAGTTCGGAGCCTGGAGCCTGCTTCGACTTCTGTGTCTCCCTCTCTCTCTGCCCCTCCCCCCCCCCAAATAATTAAACATTTAAAAATTTTTCTTTTAAAAAGATCTCTGAGCCAAGGCTTCCACCTGTCCTTCTCAGAAGGGCTAAAAGAGGTGCAAAGGAAGCCCTCTCTCCCTGCATGATTCAGTGTTAGGGAAAGCCGTGTCCCCAGATCACCCCGAATCAACTCTGTACCACCTGGGATACTTATGCCATGTTCTGGGCACTGTGCCTCGAAGCTGACTTGCCCCTTCTTAGCTCTCCACTCATTACATTTCAATCACTACCTAGGTCCGTCTGCTTGAAATTACTCCCAGACAACCCTGATGAGGGGGTTAGGTGTTCCCACATTCTCCTGCCCCAGTGCACACTGGCAGGTCCCGGTGGCTCCAGAGAGATCCTTGCTTACCCACGGTCTATACATGGTACTGCGTCAATCTCTGGGGGACCCAGAGTGCACCTCACCAGTGCCAAGTTCCTGGGGCCATTTTGTCATCACTTGAATGAACCCTTAACGCAATCAAACAACCCGTGGTTGACCCTCCGTCTGGCCTTCCATGTCAGCCCACCCCTCGCCTTCCACAAGTGCCTGGGCCACCCCCTTCCCACCTCAAATCTGTCGGCGACAGGGCACCGGGCCCACCAGTCTGTCTCCGAGACCACGGTGAGGGACAATGGTGGCTGCCTTTCACGAGAGGGCGTGATAAATGTTACTGTGCTATCCTTGACTGCTTCTTTATTTCACGAAGAGCTAAAAACAAGTATTTCTAGGGCCTTCCTTTGGGAAGAGTTTCTCAAGTGCTCACCCACCCCTTCTCTCTTAATGAAATAGCCTGAGCTCACCCTGCTCTCGCCTCGTGTTGGAAAACCGAACCCCGGAACCTGGGTCATGGAGAAGGAACTAAGAGTCTGGCGCTCCCTTCTCTGGACACAGATGCCTGGGGCCACGGACGCTCCTGCTTTTCTGACCACGTCTAATGCCAGCAGAGCACCCTAACAGATAGTAGACCCTCGAGAAATGTTGTGTGTGTGGTTTTTTTTTTCTCTAAATCGATGAACTTCTCTTCCCAATCACAGCTGTCCAAATGCGTAGAAGCTTAGAAAAGTGGGTTTCAGCCTGGGGTGATTTTGCCCCCTCCCCCACCCTGGGCTATGCCTGGGGACACTTTTGGTACCATAAATAGGGGAGTGTTATTGGCGTATGGTGGGTAGAGGCCAGAGATGCTGCTGGAAACATGCTACCATGCACAGGATGGTCCCCCTGTCCCCACAGCCCCAAAAGAATTCTCCAGCCCCAAATGGCAATAACACTAAGGAGCAGAACCCTTGGCTCACAAGAGGCCCCACCAAGCTCGTCTTGCCCTGGATGTCTTCGTGTTGGTGTTAGCTGGGCTCGAGGAAGCCTGGAGAAGTTTTTTGGTTTTTTTTTTTTGTTTGTTTGTTTGTTTGTTTTTTGAAGGCCTGGAATGATTGACACGTTACTGCCTGGGTTTTATGTGAACGGCCGCTAATGAACACAGTCTGCCTCGATGCAGAGGGCACCATTCAAACGAACCAATTAGGAAGGATTTTTTAATGTAAACTTTGAACCAGGTAGCCCGGGGGCTTGCTGAGAATAAAAGCACAATCGAGAAAACACGAGGTGTCCTGAGGTTCCGAGAGACCCTGGCAGGATCCACGCAGGCGCCCAAGCTCCAGGGCTGAGAACGCAGGCTTCTGAAGTCAGTGGGCATCGTGGGCTGTCATGGTACCCCATGCAAAGAGCAGCAGAGGGCTGCTTCTTCAGGAGTGCTGGCCACCAGGGGCAGGCGGGGGTGGGGGTCCCTGGCACACTCCCCAGGCGGCCCTGCTGGCTGCCTGCTGCCCAAACGCACTGCCTTTGGCCAGATCGCGGAGGGTTTACGTAACGTCGTGATTCATTCGCCCCTTCCCTTGGCCGTGCGCCTTGTACGTGACCCTTCAGACGCTGGAGCTCGGCGCCAGGAGGGTGACACAAAGGCCCAAGCAAGGACTTCCTTTGATTTTTCTTGTTCCTCTTCTCTCCCCAGCCCCAACTCTATCTGAAACAAGGTGAGCTGAGTAGGGACGTGCTTCCTCTTGGGGTTTGCTAAAGGCCCCCTCACCGAATGTGCTCTGCGGCATTCTTTCTTCCATTGCACACTTCTGGGCCTTTCCTGTGCGGCCACCCGCTGCTGTCTTCCTCACTTTCCCCCTGCCGCTTGGTGCTCTGCAGTGCTCCCCCAGGCCCTTTGCTCGGCGAACCGAGGTCAACACAAAGCGGATGGGGCTCTGGCGATGGCCTAACGGGGCCGCAGACCCAGCACTCAGCTCATGGCCTCGGATATTTTTTTTCCCCTCGATCGGGGGCCTTTAAACGTCTTTTTGTGTTATTTGTTTCCTTTTAGCAGAAGAACCATCCATTCGCTCAGCAAATATTTACTGAACATCTGTGATGTCAAGGACTGTTCTAGCCACAAGATAGAGCTGTGGACAAAACGGGCCAGATTCCTGCTCTTCTGGACCTGGCATTTTAACGCGGGAAAACCCATTATAAGCAAATAAAACAGGACATAATATGTCGGGCAGCAACAATTGCATTAAAAAGAAGCAGGACAAGGATTATGGAGTTGACAGTGGTGAGGGTATTATTCAGATAGGGTGCACGGCATGGCCTCCCTGGCAAGGTGAGCAGGGGTCTTTTTTTGAATGAAATCTCCCTGGGAACCCCAGTATTTAAAGTAGTTAAAAGCTGAGCCGCTCTAGTGGGGGAGGAGGCGAAATCGAGGGGACCCGCACAGAGAGGGTGGTCCGGGAAGGGCTTGCTGAACAGGTGGCATTTCGGCTGAGAACAGAAAGGAGAGGGGGACTCAGGATATGAAAAGGAACTTTGTTTTAAAATTGGAAATGAAATAACTAAACACGTTAAAAAAAAAAAAAAAGAATTCAGGTGTAAAAAGAATACACTTCAAGTATCCGAATCCCTTCGATACTGGCCCAAAGGCCATCCTTGTAACCAGTTTCTTGCGTGTGTCCCCTTCCCGTGGAAGATTTTGTATTTATTTATTTTTTTTATTTTTTTTTTAACGTTTATTTATTTTTGAGACAGAGACAGAGCATGAACGGGGGAGGGGCAGAGAGAGAGTGGGAGACACAGAATCGGAAGCCGGCTCCAGGCTCTGAGCCATCGGCCCAGAGCCCGACGCGGGGCTCGAACTCACGGACCGCGAGATCGTGACCTGAGCTGAAGTCGGACGCTCAACCGACTGCGCCACCCAGGCACCCCAAGATTTTGTATTTATGTAAGCCGGAGTGTAAGGATCTGTCTCTATCACCCTTTTGAAAAACGCCAGTAACCGAATTTGTACCCAACGTTCAGCATCTCCATTTTTACAGATGTGTGACTCTATCCATTGGAAAAATACACATGAAAATACACACACTTATTATATATGTTATACAGACTGTGTATATTGGGTATATTCACTGTAATTTATATGACGTACCTACCGCATTGTGGTAGGGTCCCCTCCCTAAGGAAAGAAAAAAACACCCTCAAGGCAACCTTGCTCTTTGCATATTTGACAACATTCCTCGCCACCTTGTAACGTGAGATCGCTTAATCAGACTACAGGTTTGTGTGTTATCATACGTGGGAGACAAAGAATTAAAAAATATATATGTAAAAAAAGAACTACACCACGTGGCGTTTGGGGCTCAGTTCTTTGGGTACGAACCCCACTGAGCGGGGCCGGCAAAAATAAAGTTGCTTCCTGAAAAGAAAGCCTCCATATCATGACTCCGCGTGCGAGAATCCTGCTACGTTACAAACTTCTCAAAGTAGAATTCCTAGATCAAAGGGCACGGCTATTGTTCATCTTGAGACATATTGACGATTTGCCCTAAGAGGGATGATACCAGTTTATATTCCCTTCCAATTTACAAAGGCACACTTTTCCTCGAATCTCTGTCAACGGTGTGTTTCCAAATGTGTTGATCACTCTTTGCCGAACGGGTGAAAAACATCTCGGTTTGCTTTAATTTGCATTTTATTAAATCTCAGTGACCTTGGACGTCTTCGACATGTCTAAAAAGCCCGTTGTGTTTCTCGTTTGGTAAACTGCCTAGTCATGGAAATGTCAAGGCGAGGCACCGATTAGATGTCCAGGTGGAGATGTCAAGGAGGCATCCAGAAAGTCAGAGCTTAGGGAGCCTTCTGGGCTGGGGCTCTAATTTCGAAAGTCAGCGGTACATAGATGGTGTTTAAATACCTGGAAATGAATGGGCTCCCCTGAAGAGGAAGGAAGAAAACAGAGAGAAGGCAGAGGACTGAACCCAGGACCGCCCCTACCTTTAGAGGTTAGATGCCGAAGGAGGGCCAAGGAAAGACTGAAGGACGGCAGCCAGCGAGAGGAGAGGGCTGAGAGGCAAAACTACCGAGAGAAGCGCGTGCTTCCGGGGGACCCGAGGAAGTCAAGTGAGAGACGAAGAGATGTCTGCATGTGACAACATGGAACCGTTGGTAGACTTGAGGTCAGTTGCGGTCAAGGGTAGTGGAGTCAAGTTGGACCTGGTTGAAGAAGCAGAGGCAGGGCTTGGAGGAGACATCTGCGAGAGATGTTGCCAAGTTGGGAATACCGGGATGCAGGTGGTTGGGTGAAGCGGAAGGATTGAGGTAGATGATTTGGTTTGGTGTTTGGGGCTACGAGCTACTGAGTCCCTGTGATTCCAGGTGAGAAGGAACTCGGAGAGGGGGTTGTTGATGTGCGCCAGTGCGTGTGGCTGGAAAGGCAGCCTCTCAGGAAGGGAGAGGATTCGGGACCCAAGGAGAAGGTGGCCCCTGGTGGGAAGAAGGACATGTCTTCCAATATATCTGGCAGCATGGAGGAGAGTGGGGTTCAAGTGTGTGGGCTGGATGGTGGGAAATGAGAAGGCGTGAATCTGATGGCTTCCATTTCCTCCATCAAGAATGAGGCTGGGCCATCAGCCTCGGAGCCAGGAGAAAGCATGACATGGGCATCTCTCTGAACGGGACAGGGGCCTCTTCAGGGAATCACAGTAGAGGTACCTGGCTCGTCTTATTTTATTTTATTTTATTTTATTTTATTTTATTTTATTTTATTTTATTAAAAAATTTTTAATGCTTATTTATTTTTTAGAGAGAGAGACAGAGCTCAAGTGGGGGGAGGGGGAGAGAGAGAGGGAGACCCAGAATCTGAAGCAGACCCCCAGGCTGTCAGCACAGAGCCCGACGCGGGGCTCGAACTCCCGCACCGCGAGATCATGAGCTGAGCCGAAGTCAGACACTTAACCGACGGAGCCACCCAGGCGCCCCCAGGCTCGTTTGAACACTCCTTGGAACCTTGGCTGCCATCAGGTTGCTCTGCAACTGAGAAGTAAATCCAGCCCAGCTGAAGGTTTTGTGCCGCACCGAGTGGTTAATTTTGAGGTGTTTGATCGCCACACAGTTCGTGGAGTTATTTATGTCTGAAATGATGAAAATTCCCTTCCCCCACGTCGGGCCCATAAAATCGTGGGGAAGTGGCCCAAATACCAGCCTGCGTTCCTGGGTCGTGTGGATTACCGCTGTCACGGGTGCGTTTGGCTCCCCCCATTCATCTTCAGCCCAGACGCCCCAGCTCACGCCTGTCAGGACGGGGCACTGACCCCTGCTGAGGCCGGGTTCCCGGGTCCGGGCACCATGGGGGCTCGAACACAGCTTGCGAGCAAGTGCTTTTAATAAGCGTCCCGCTCCCCAGTCTCTTCTCTTTCCTGACCTCCTCCTTATCTAAAGACAGCAGGGCCTGGTTCCCACTGAGCGTGGGATATGGTTTCCCACGAAGCACACACTTGCCGTGGGATGGGGTATGTCCCGGGTCCGCAGGGGTCGTGTGCATGTGGTTTTGTGTTACTCTCTTCTACGTCAACTAGATTCAGGATCATATTTTCTGGAAAATCTAACTCAAGGAAAGGGGGGGGGGCGGGGGCGGAGGCCTGTCTCTGATGCTTCTACCGTGCGTGGCTCACTTCACCTTGGTCGTTTGCCCAAGTCCCCTAACCTTGCCGGATCCATCTTCCCATCTGTAGAACGGGAGTGATTCTATCTGCCCTAAATATCTGCCATGGGTGTGTGTGTGTGTGTGTGTGTGTGTGTGTGTGTGTGTGTAATTCAAATGCCTCTTCATCCTCTTCAGTCTCCCCTCTCACAGAGTGTCTAGCATAAAACTTGGCACGTTGCAGGTGGTCAATAAATGTTTGGGGAGAATTCGAGAATGAACAGAAGGGGTGAATGTGTCTGCAGGTGAGCCTACGTATGCAACAATCATTACGATGAATTAGCACTTGATATGTGCCAGGCGCTCTGCTAAGCAGGGAGGTGGTCATGTTCCCATTCTACAGATGAGAAAACAGGCACTCGGCAAGGCTGAATTCCTTAAGGGAAGTCTCCTACCCTATAGGTGCTGGAGCAGGGATTTGAACCTGAGACTTTCTGGTTCCAGAGGCCATGCTCTTGACTGTTATGGTGTCATACTGTGTAGGACAACAAAGGACCCGACTTGGAAAATGACACTGGGGTCCTGTGCTGAACATTTGCACCCCTCGTGGGGCTAAAAGAGCATTATCTCCATGAGTCAAAGGCTGGCTTATGAGAACATTAATAAGCGTGGGCAGAGAGAATAAACGAACAGCTTTCTGTCCAGAGGGAGAGGAAATGGAGGTATGCGTGGACGTACCTGGGGCCATCGTACTGGTTTGGCCGTCCCATGTCCTGAGCTGTCCCAGTTCAACCGGCTGGGTTGGAGAATGAAGCGGGTCAGGCCACCAGAATTAATTCTCTGCCGCCTTCCCGGATCCGGCAGAATTTGGACTGAGTCAGGCTTGTTGACTTTCATATTATTATTCCTCCCCCCCCCCAGTCTTGCTTGGGAATGGAATTGGCTGTGGTAAGAGCGGTCTTTGCATCTCCTGTCCTTCTGAGTCTTGGCTCATCGGGACCATCTGTTGCCCAAGGTGGCCCATCAGACTAGGCGCTGGGAGACGAACGGCTCACCCAGGCCCTTTGCCAAGCTTTAGGGCATTGGTCCCAACAGGGTAAGCGGTCTCTCCAGAGGATTGGCCTGCCTTCCTCAACCTTCCTGTGGCCTTTAGAGAATGACTTTCTCCACGAAGGTGGGGCGTTTGCTCCAGAGAAAGCCCAGGGAGCTGAGATCCGAACTTGGGTGTGCGGTGGCAAGGTGGGGTGGGATTGGTGAGGCGACGGGCCGGGCTTTCTCCACCTGGGAGTGACAGTCCCATGCAGCTGGCGGGCGTGCCCTCTTGTGCACTCTGCTATCTGGCTGCTGTCTCGTTCTAATAAATTAAATCTGTTATATCATCACTGTTATATTCCTGAGACGAGCACTTCCCAGGCAGATTAGAATGGAACTTAAGGGGATTAAAAGCTTCTCTTAGTGAAAAACAATGTTTCAGACGGGAAAAATCCATTTACCAATGTGAATTGCAACAGCAGTGCATGTTTTCTTTAATGCGTTGCTACTGCTCAAAGAAAAGCGGGATTTCCCCCCACGCCTCCCGTCCTCTGTTTTGCATAAGTTATAATGTGGGTTCTGTTGAGCGTAGCCAGGCTCTCGGGGAGATTGATGGCTTCCATAAAGTTGCACAAAAACATTTCTCCTTTGTTCATGAGGGAAAAGAAAAGGGTCTAATGGATTTGGAATATTAAAAGAGTGTTGGTCTGTGTACTGTAAACCAGGAGAAGTCTAGGAGTAACTGCCAAACACCAGAGGAAATGGTTTAATTGGAAATGCAAACAGTCAATCCTTGGTTATCTGCGTGTGGCTTATCTGCAAGAAGTTACGGGGTGGGGGGGGGAAGAAAAAGAAAAAGAAAAAGAAAGAAAAGAAAAGCATCTCGGTGCCTCAGCTTCCCTGCCCGGCTGTCTATCACCGTGTTCTCAGGGAATTAAAAGTCATTTTAATAACCCGGACCCAATAAAATTTGGACAGTAATTCTGCAGCAGCTATAAAAAAAATCACAGAAGGCCGTCCAAAGGATATGCAATGAATTTTTTTTTTTTTTCTATTACTCACAGGTTGGGATTCTCTAGGCCATTAGAAAGTTGACAACTTAAAATCATGAGCTAGTAGTTCCCTCAAAGCCAGCGTGGATGGAGCTCCTGCCTCAAGGGGCCATAAAACTTCAGGAAACTGCTGAGTCAGGACCCAGCCCTCAGTATGCAGGGAGTGGGGTGGAGAGATGGCCTCTCCAGGAGGCCGTTGGGATCCGGAACACCACTGTCTGGATCCACGAGAAGTCGGAGCCTGGACAGAGAGAAAGGATGTTGCTGCCTGTTGGGTTTGGCCATTAGTGAGTGTTGATCTGTTCTAGGTGGTTCTCAGGCATCCTGGGGTGGGGGGGGTGGGGGGGATGGGGAGCAAACCCTGCTCACCCTGTGCCCGTGGAGCTGGGTGTCTGTGACCATGGCTTCTCCTTGGGCATGCTATGGAAAACCCTTCCGTGACATTTAATGTGGCTTCTCAGAGTGGTAGAGAGAGCTCTTGGACGGCCAAGGAAGAGAGATCAGAGAGACGTTTGGCAGGGAGACTGCTCTCATGGGATCTAAGGCCATGAAGCCAAGTTGGGGCCAGAGAGTGTCATAGACCAAAGCTCCCTCCTTCCTTCCTTCCTTCCCTCCCCTTCCCCATCCCTTTCTTTTTTGCTTCTTTCCCTTCCCCTCCCTCCCTCCCTCCCTCCCCACCCAGGTCTCCGTAAGAGGTGAGCCCCAGCTCTCCTTTTCTGGATCCAGTGTCTTCTGTGCAAAGGTCCTCCCAGGCCCCCATTTCTCTTCTGTTTTGTCTGTGCCGTGCTCGTGCTGGGGCCACATCTGGTGGAAGGCTTTGCCTTTTAAAAGGAGAGGCTGGATTTCTGGAGTCAACTTTTCTGATTTTCGGCCCCAGTAAATAACAATAGTCGCTCACAGTTATTGGGTGCTAACTAGGTGCCGGGCACGGCGTTAAGCGCTTGACATGAAATGTCTTGTTAAAGCCTCTCAACAGCAATGAGAGCTCGGTGCTGTCACCATCCCATTTCACAGCTGGGAAAATGAGGCTTGGGGAGGTTCAGTAACGTGGCCGAGGTCGCACAGCACGTACAAGGAGAAGCAAGATTCGAACCCAGGCACTCGGGCTTTGGAGGCTATGCTTGTAACGACATCATGGCGTGGCCTTAATGATCTGACTGTTGTCCTTGTGTTTGACTTGCCGAAAGGCTGTTTGCAGATTGAAAGCCCCGGTCTCCAGCCCAAGAAGCCAGTTTTCTACAATCATGTGGATAGAGGTGAAAACAGCAGGTTGAAAATCACACACTCTTAGCTGACGCCTGGGATTCGGGCATCTGTGGGATTTCTTACCTGTGATGCCTGGAACCGTCGCCTCTCCTCACGGACCCCCTCACCCCCACTGCCCTCCTCCCCTGGGCTACCGCGCCTTTTTAGGATCTGGCTAGAAAACCTGGTGCTAAAATATTGCTCAATTTTAATTATACTTCCAAGCCCCTTGCTGTCAGCTGCCCTTCTGAAATTGTTTTAATTGAAGTTCCATGAATCCTGGGGAGTTCAGACGGAGTTCATCTCCAAGCCCATCCTGATTTCATTAAAGATTTGATCTTTCTTTTTTTTCACCAATAAAACATTTATTATCGTTATCTGTTTCGTAACCATTCTCTGCCTCCAAAGCGGGGGGAAATCAACCTCATCTTCATGCCAATAAAGCTAAGGAATCATCTGTTGATTTTTCCGGCACACGATAGCAGTGACATTAAAACAAAATAATTAATTGACTAATTATTTTCCTTTTAAATGAAGGCAATCCTCATTCGGGAGGAGTTTTAAGCCTGCAGGTGACGGTATTTAGGAAGTAACTGTGCACAGGGCTGAGGAAAATCATCTTCCTTGAATATAGGTGCTGTTTCTTCTTTTCTTTTCTTTTCTTTTCTTTTCTTTTCTTTTCTTTTCTTTTCTTTTCCTTTCCTTTCCTTTCCTTTCCTTTCCTTTCCTTTCCTTTCTCTCCTCTCCTCTCCATTTTCTTCTTCCCTTGCCTTTCCTTTGCTCTTTCTTCCCAGTTGAGGACAGCTCAGAGCTGTTTTAATAGCTGGACCAGAGATGGTCCCCAAAGGCCCTCCCCGCCTCCTACCAACAGGAGGTAAATTATGGGAAACAAAGTTATAGATGAACCAAATAATGTAAAGTAAAACCGGACCGTGGAGTAGCTTGCTGACCCCTGAGTGTTAATAATTAACAGTTAATTACTATTAAATCATCGTTGCCCAGCCTTGGCCAGGATCACAATTTACGCCCGGGGAGTCCCTTCACAGTCTGTGTTTGTGATTATCTGCTCTGCAGCATTCTTAGCAAACCCAATACCTGCTTCCTGCTTGGTGATCGGAGCCACAATGTTTTTGTTAAGCTTTCAGCTGTGGCTCCTTCTAGACCTTTGTTTCATGTATGTAATATACTTAAAATGCACTAAATGACAGTTTATAATATCATTATCTACAGTTAAAGATATTATAACTTCAAAAATGAAAAGAAAGTGCAGCCATATGTGGAAATGGTCTATTTTGTGCCCTTTTAACCTCTCCCTTCTAGTTTCTGCCGGACCAGACAGGCAACGTTACAAAAATCATAGGTCTGCAAAATCATTTGCTATTTCAGCCTGCATTTGTCATGAAAGGAAACTGGGTTATTTAGATAGTAAATAACAACTGTGGACTCATTCATTTTTCTTTCTCTCTCTCTCTCTCTCTCTCTCTCTCTTTTTTATTTTTTCCTTTTATTTTGGTCCCGGGTTCCAATATGTTCTTCATTACATGGTTTGATAATTCAAGGATGGCTCAGCAAACCCTTGCCGTACTGCCACAGCCCTTCAACCCCCCGCAACCCCCAATAACATGAGAGTTGATTTAAAACTTCACTCTGTACGGCCCTGGGGTTATTAGGAACAGTGTGGACCGAGTATGGATTAGGTTTAAAAGTAATAAAAAAGTAGACCTGTTGGTTAGGTGAAAAATTCACTATCAGATTCCTGAGTTCAGTATTCCTTTTCATGTGCAAACGGTACTAAATGAGGCATTTAATTCAACAAATCCAGAGTTCTGATCCGCCAGAAATAGAGACTGGGTTAGTTCAATTTGTAACAAACGATCTCCTTATGATCAAAGTCCTGAGCGCTGATTTCAACATGCTGCTTAAATTAGTCTAACACCAAAGTCTTTGGCTCGGAGACAGTATTTGGAATGTCTTACCAGAGGAGAAATTCCTTCTCACACATGGTTCTAATATCATGCCATGCCAGCTCTGCTTTTTAATGGGCTGACAGGAGGCGCGGTGCTAACTTTCTGACTCCAGAAAGTTCTTGTGCTGTCACCCGCAAACCAGCTAGGATAATTTTTCCTTGGCTTCCTTATTAAAGACTGAATGAAGGGATTGTGTGGCTTTCTTAATGTCACTTGGTCTGTTTGCCATAAATTCAGGCGCTCACGATGAAAGCTGCACTTATATTTCGCTGGAAAATGGAATCAAGGAGAATGCACACAGGTTCACAATAAATAACGAAGCGTGAGTTATTAAGTGAATTTCATCTACCAGGGCCTTATTACATCAATAGTTTAGATAATGGCTCCTGACTACATCAACGTATTTGGCGGCCAAAGAGTGGAGGGAGGGGCGGGGTGCCCAGAGGGCGCCGAGGTGGACAGGCGGAGCCAGCTGGGGTGAGAATGGAATAGGTGGTATTTGAAAAATAATATAATATTTACATTTTTGCATGCTGTTTGCCTTTTTAGCTCAGCGGGGAGACCGGCAGGCCTGTTGGCCAATGCAACACACATCGCTGCAGGCTTCCTGCCTGGGATTGTTTGTTTTCTTGCAGAAGGAAGACTTGGGGTTGTTTAGACTATGAGCCTAATTTTAGAGGATCATAATTATGTTGCTTCTAAACCACATATTTTCCAGAATTTGCTGCCCCATGAAAATAACTTGCATGTGTGTCCAGCCTGGCTGGCGGCCAACCGGATGCCCAGAGCCTCCGTTCTCTGTGTCATCCTGGGGGACTCCCGGTGACCAGGACAGGGTGGCACAGGGGTGGTGGACAGGGCTTGGCCTGGAGAAGCAGGAGAGCCACACTGGGTCTCCCGCTCCAGCATGCTGTTGGGTCCCGGGTTGGTCGCATGACGTCCAGGGCAGCATTTCGCAGAACGTCGGTCCCCGGAAATGCCCCGCGGGATGCCTACCTCCAGAAAGTTCGGGGTCCTTGTCGGCTTCATTCTCTTCCTTGTGGTCCTCAGCGTCTGTGTTGCCTTCACCCCAGCCCAATCCCAGCCCAACCTTTCAGGTCTCTGATCCTCAAATACACTCTTTCTTTACGGCGTAAGTCACAGTCGTAGTTCGACAGCCAATTACTCGTACGGCAGTTTGAGGATGTGAGTGTCCTTGAGAGCCGGTGCTATCCGTTCTGTGATGGATGCTCAGTGCTTTGGGCGGTGCCTGCCACACAGGAGCTGCTCAGAACTGATTTGATAAATTACCGCCTGAAGTCCATGTTCCTAAACTTTGACGAACATCTCCATCGACTTGGGGAGATCTTGCGAAAATGTACGTTCTGAACCGCTTGCTGGGCTTGGAGCGTGCGCCCGTGTGACGCTGATGTTGCATTTTGAGTAGCAAGGAATTAAGAAGTTTAGCTGTGTTTAATCCCGAGTGTATCACACCCTGTTTAACCCTTTCCTGGTGGAACACCTAGTGACGCCTGTGATCTGAACCTCATCGACTCACGTGTAAAATGAACCAAAGGCTCTTCAAGGATCCTTGCAGCTGAGAACATTAGCGTTTGGACGGGTTGCTCTGAAATTGTCCTAATTCAGCTCTGGAGTGGGGGAGGAGGGGAGGTCCCCCCCATACCTGATCTTCTGAGGTACATGCAGTGTTTGCTAGGGGCGCCCAGGGACATCAACAAGTGGGTGGACTCAGCCCTGACTGAGCTCTTTGAGACCCAGTCATGGCTCTTGGAGAGGCAGCTAAGTATCTTCCGGTCACAACCGGGGACTGTCCTGCCCTGCTTCTCTGAGCCCACGTGTGTGAGGTTGGGGCGCTGGAACTCTATCCACGTTGCCGCAGAAAGTATGCCAAGACGCACAAAAGACATACAAAAACTCTGAAAATCCAAGAAGAAAACACACATCACCCCATTGACACGTGAGCAAAAGATTCGAACAGCCACTTCCCCAAAAAGATGGGCAAAGATGCTCAACGTCATCTGTTATTGAGGAATCACAAATTAAAATGACGATGAGATACCACCCTCCTCTGCGTAACTAAAGTCCAAAAACCATGGGCAATACCAACAGCCAGATGGATGCGCGGCGACCGGAAGTCGCATTCTTGGCCGCTGGGCATGCGAAATGCCACCGTCACTTTAGAAGGTGGATAGTTTCTTACAAAACCAGATGTGTTTTCACCACACGGTGCATCAGCAGAACCACCAGGTATCTGCCCAACTGATGTGGAAGCACATCTACATGGAAACCTGCAGCTTTGTTTCCGGCAGCTTTGGTCATGGTCAGCAAACACTGGAAGCCGCAAGACGTCCATCACCAAGTGAATGAATAAACAAACAGTGGTATCTCCACACAATGGAATAGTATTCAGCAGTAAAAAGAAATAAGCCCCAGGGGCGCCTGGGTGGCTAGGTCGGTTGAGCGTCCGACTTCGGCTCAGGTCATGGTCTCACGTTTAGTGGGTTCGAGCCCCACGTCCGGGCCCATGCCGACAGCTCGGGGCCCGGAGCCTGCTTCGGATTCTGTGTCTCCCTCTCTCTCTCTGCCCCTCCCCCGCTCGTGCTTTGTCTTGTTCTCTCTCTCAAAAATGAATAAATGTTAAAAAAAAAAAAATTACGGGGCACCTGGATGGCTCATTCAGTTAAGTGGCAGACTCGGGCTCGGGTCATGATCTTGCCATTTGTGAGTTCAAACCCCAGAGTGTCAGGCTCTGGGCTGACAGCCTGCTTCATATTCTGTGTCTTCCTCTCTCTCTGCCCCTCCCCTGCTCATGTTCTGTCTCTCTCTCTCTCTCTCTTTCTCTGTCTCTCAAAAATAAACATTCAAAACTAAAAAAGAGAAATACACATGCCTTTGAAAATGAATAAACATTTATTTAAAAAAATAGATCAGGGGCGCCTGGGTGGCGCAGTCGGTTAAGCGTCCGACTTCAGCCAGGTCACGATCTCGCGGTCCGTGAGTTCGAGCCCCGCGTCGGGCTCTGGGCTGATGGCTCAGAGCCTGGAGCCTGTTTCCGATTCTGTGTCTCCCTCTCTCTCTGCCCCTCGCCCATTCATGCTCTGTCTCTCTCTGTCCCAAAAATAAATAAACGTTGGAAAAAAAAAATTTTAAAAAAAAAATAAAAAAAAAAAAATAAAAAAATAGATCAGTGATTGCCAAGGGTTCGAGGCAGGGTCAGGGGGAGGGTTGAACAGTGGAGTACAGTCGATATTTTAGGGGAGTGAAAACTACTCTGTTTGCTACCGTGATAGTGAATACAAGATGTTATGCGTTTGTCAAAACCCACAGAACTTTACAGCACAGAGATGAAACCGTAAAGTACACGAATTTTAAAAAGTACTTTAGGAGGTTGAGGGATCCCAAGACACAAGACTCTTACGAATATATTTACGAATATTACCACCGTATTAGATATGTACAAAACGATCTCATTGAAAGGTTTGGGGGGAATAAGGTGGCTGACCTAAGCAACCTTGGGAATGAATGAAATCGCAAGACCACTGGTCACGGAAGCATCCATCAGCATTCTACTCTGGCTGATAGAGTTGTTTCCTGCAAAGGCATGGGTTAACGATTCTGAAACCACTATGGACCTACACTGTCATACGGAATGATTAAGTATATGGATGGCAGGAGGCATGAGTCAGGTGTCCCACAGTTGGAGTGGGTTGTGGATAAGCAAGGCGAGGAGGCTGGAATGAGTCAGGGGGTAACGGGTTGGGGTTGGAGATATTGAAGGAACTCAGTTACAGCTCAACATAGATGTAGTTACATGTAGATGTCTTAATGCATATATGGATATGCATGGGTTAGCACACACACACATGTGTCTCCTGGTTCCACGAGCTGAGAGCGCAGAGACATGTCCCAGTTGTAACATCCATAGGTACTGTCCAGATCTTGGTTTCTCATGTGAAAGGTTGGTTTCCCCAGTGAAAGGAACCAGGGCTGAGAGAAATGGCTGACTCTAACACTCCAGGACTGGGGCGTCGGATACATGAGACGAGCCTGGAGCCATTGCAGTGCCAGAAAGCAAGAAAGTGCTGAAAACAAAAACAACAGCGCAACCAGAAAAACCAAACCCATAATGATAGGACTATGCCAAAGTGATATGGGATCCAACAGAAAGAATTTCCAGCGGCCGGCGCTAGGGCCATTTGAGCAACCAAATAACGTTGCATTGGATTCTAACCTAAAGTGGGAGACAGATAGCCATGCGTCCGTGCAGGTGCAGATCAATGGCAGAATAAGTAAATCCACCGGGGAGAAGAGACCAATCTTCTGTGCAGAAGAATTCAAAATAATTTATGGAGATACTCTGTCCTCAAGGAGAGGGCATAATTCTCCATTCCTTAAGTGTGGCTGCCCATAGTAACTTTCTTCTAAAGAGGACAGTGTGGAAAAGGAAACAAGAAATAAGAGCTTGCCTGACAAACACTACCTCAAGCCAGGTGGCCAATGCCGACATCGATAGTGAGAAATCATGTCGACAGCATGTACCTTTGTTCTGACGGGATTAGAAGGTCTCTCTCCCTCCGTGGTCTTCCTTTCCCAAACACGTTACTTCAGTCTAAGGATGAGGAACACACCAGCAAAATCGCAGCTGAGGGACGTCCTGCAAAAATACCGGATCGGTACTGCTCGACCCTACCCGTGTCTTCAAAAATAAAGAAATTCTGTCTACCTGTCCCAGCCAAGAAGAGACTAAGGAGACCTCACTGTTAAATGTAAGGTGGTACCGGCTGGGATCCTGGAACAGAACAAGGACATTAGGGAAACAGTGAGAAAATCCAAACAAAATGAACTCGGTGATAACATATCGATGTTGGTTCGTTATGCCAAATGAACGACGCTCACGTTGAGATGTTAGTAACGGCGGAAGGTGGGTGCAGAGTACACAAGCACTCCATACTACCTTCGGTGTAACTAAATAAATCTAAAATTAAAAATCTAGAATGAAAGTCTACTTAGCAGTTCATCGTTATAAACAAACTCGTCATCACAAAACGATCCCATACGTACCAGTTGGATGGGCTTTGGAAGAATCTGGGTTAGCTTAACTTGAGCACCGGCGGCTTGTACGCAAACAGTGTGCCAGGCTCCCTTTGTGCCAGGAGCTCTTTTAACCTTTACAATAGCCCCGTAGAAACGCGGTAAAGTTCAAAATCTCTAGATGTGGACAGGAGTGTGCAGGCAAGTAGGTACATGGCCCAAGGTCAGATCGTTAGTTACTCCGGGGAAGGGTAGAATTCTAAAATTCACCAATCATGTCGTGTACGGGGATTGGAGGTTATTTCTGCTCAAGGTCTTGAAGTTTCAGCCATGACCTTGAGCTGAGCACCTTCCACGTGAGGCGTTTGCAGTTGGATGAAGGAGTGTGGGGCCGTGGGCTTAATGGGAACAGCCAAGGCTGGGGAGATTCCTGGACACATGGGAAGGGCCTTTCTGGATCTGTGTCCCCATCTGGTCCGCACGTGGGGCACTGCGTAGACAGAGATCTTTGCAGGGAGGCCATTTGAGTGCCCCCTGCAGAGAGGTATGGAGTCAAGGTCTTGGACTTCTCTTGCTCTGGCCCTCTGGCCCTCGTGAACGTTCACAGGCTCTTTGACGTTCGGGTTCAAGGCCTTCCTGAATGGAACTCCTACCTCTGCCATCTCTCGTCCTAAGGGTTGTGACCCTGCAGAGATCTGGGGGAGGGTGGGGCTCCTAGGCTCGGTTTACTGCAGGGGCCTCCTCACATTGGCTGCTGCTAATACAGTGCTCACACCCCTCTCTAACCCCGTTGGCACTTAGGCAGCAGGAATCCTATACAAGTCGGACTGGGTTCATGTTCTGCTCCAACAGTTTGTGAGCTGGGTGACCTAGGAACAGCCAGGCGGTCACTCAGAACCTAGATCTGCTCCTCAGCGAAATGGGGTTCAGGTTGTGGGGACGGTGAGGTGACATAGCACACTAGTGCTTGGGCAGAACAGGTGTTAGGCAAATGCAAACACTACTATATTATCTTTATTGTACCTAAATGTTTCCGCCTCCAGTGTCCCACTCACTTGGCAATGGAAGTGCCATATCTTTTCGTTTTCACTCCGGCAAATATGGCCCTAAGTTGTGCTTTTTTTCTTACTCTGTCGGGACTTGGCAGGGGCTTCAGGGACCATGAGTGGCCGCCCTGAGAATGAAGATGTAAGATGTAAGATGTAAATGAGTTGGTGGGGGATATGTTCCTTGAGGGCTTGAGGGAAGGGTGGAGGTGAACTTTCCACTGCTGAGTGGGAGAGCTGCCTCGTCCCCGATTTCCAGGTTGCTCCCCCACGGGGCTGTCTCAGCGGTAGACCTGGCGTTTCCCATTCCTGGAAGCTGGTACAACCCGTTCCTGTGGGCCATGCCCCCACGCACCATAACTAAGAGCCTGGGAGCCTCCTGCCCTGACAGGGCCACATTCATGGCTTTCCTGCCCCAGCTCTCTCTCCCACTTTGCCTGTCTTCTTATCAGGGTAGAGGGTTACCTGTAGAATATTCTAGAACTCGACTAGGAACAGCCCTTGAGCCCCCTGTCTGACAATGGGCCGCAACCACTCTAAAGGGGCTGTCCTGCTCCACCCAGACTTTGCTAACTCACCTGAGCCGGAACTTGAACCTCATCTGCCTACCGTGATCCTGCGCTCTGACAATGGCATCACCTCTCATAAGAGAATAGCGACAATTGTCTTTTAAAAACGTTCTTCCTTCAAAAAGGAGAGAATGGCAACATAGGGTAGTCACCTGAGGGAGGGCATGAACATTTTTAATGACCAGTGAAATTTAAAGTTTATTTATTTTTGGGACAGAGAGAGACAGAGCATGAACGGGGGAGGGGCAGAGAGAGAGGGAGACACAGAATCGGAAACAGGCTCCAGGCTCCGAGCCATCAGCCCAGAGCCTGACGCGGGGCTCGAACTCACGGACCGCGAGATCGTGACCTGGCTGAAGTCGGACGCTTAACCGACTGCGCCACCCAGGCGCCCCGACCAGTGAAATTTAAAATGCTTGGCCCCATTCTACCGGGTCACCCAGATCTTGACTCCCATGGAATGCGTTCGGTTGAGCTAAATTCAGAAATTCAGGAGCCTGGTCAAGTGTGATGCATGTGTCCCTTTATCTACCTGAATTGAGGACTATGTCCAGCTCTTGTAGAGGTGAACAGGGCAGATAAATAAAAACTCCATCGCACATAAATCTCTGCTCCCAACATCAAAGAAGCAGGATCCTGCTAAGTGTATTTGTATAATGCAGTAATTTATGCAAAAAGCAGCTTTGATAAATGTCCCCTAATTTATTGTCATGTATCTCAAATCAAAGTCAAACATTTACAGCCTGAGTCTGAAGGAAGCCAGACCTCCGAGCGCCAAAGGGTTTGAAGTGGGTAAAACGATGTTGGACGAAAGGTTAAATGGGGTCTGGTTTGAATGTTAAGAACTTTCCACGAATGATGGCGAAAGAAAGAAGGGACTAGCTTGGCTTCTCAAAACACAGCCAGGCAGAATTTTCCCAGAGATCTTTCTTCTGAGGACATGCATGGTGTGTGCCCTGAAATGGTCTTAAGGGAACAGGACCGGGGCCCCCGTGGACCCTCCATGTTATAATCACAATAAGACAGAGAAGGAGAGGGGCGCCTGGGTGGCTCAGTGGGTTGAGTGTCTAACTTCGGCTCAGGTCATGATCTCGCGGTCCGTGAGTTCGAGCCCCGCGTCGGGCTCTGTGCTGACAGCTCAGAGCCCGGATGGAGCCTGTTTCCGATTCTGTGTCTCCCTCTCTCTCTGCCCCTCCCCCGTTCATGCTGTCTCTCTCTGTCTCAAAAATAAATAAACGTTAAAAAAAAAAAAAAAAAAGAGAAGGAGAATAGCCAACATTTATTGGATACTTACTATCCCCCACGCGCTACATTGAGCATTCTGCATTCTTTATCTTGTTACTTTTCAACACCGTGCAATCAAGGGAGACTTGCCACTCTTGCCGTACAGCTGGGGAAACTGAGGCAGCACACTGACTGCGGAGGAAGAGGCCGCGGGTGGCCCCGGGCTCTTTCTTCCCCCTGAGGTTGCTCATTTCCACATGATCGTTTGTTCCAGAGGCGGAGGGGAGTCACTCCGTAGGAAGGATATCACCACGAGTGAGGGCCTAGTCTTTACCGTGAAGGGGGACCTTGGTCTGAATCCCATCTCTACCGCTTTCCAGCTGTGTACTTCTGGGCAAATCCTTAACCTCTCTGCCTCAAAGTACCCATCTGTGGAAAGGCTCAAATAGGAGTGCCTCACTTTTTTTAAATTTTTATTTCTTTTCATGTTGATTTTTGAGAGAGAGCGAGCGAGACAGAGCGCAAGCAGGGGAGGGGCAGAGAGAGAGGGAGCCGCAGAATCCGAAAACAAACTCCAGGCTCCGAACTGTCCGCACAGAGCCTGATGCGGCACTTGAACTCGAGAACCGTGAGATCACGACCCGAGCCGAAGTCGGACGCTCAACCGACTGAGCCACCCAGGCGCCCCAGGAGTGCCTTACTTAATGGGGCTGCCATGAGGATTAAAAGAGATAATGCCCGAAAAATACGTGGCAAGTGTCCAATCAGTGGATGTGATCATTGTTATTTCATTCTCTCTTGCTGGTAAGGGTTCCACGTTCTGGCCCCGGACTGTAGAAGAGCCTAGGGTCCCCCAGACTAAGCTCCGAGAAGCAGTCACCACCCCAAGACGCTGGAACGATGAACCACACTTCGTAACACGGTGTTTTCCGTCTTCTGTCCGAAGGGCTCGGCGTGCCCACGATCCCTACGAAATAAACGTACAATTCCAGTAGTAAGTAGCATCACCGTAGACAGCAGCTGCTTAAAAGATTTTACTGCCCATCTGGTGGCTTGGTGTGGTCTTCAGGCTGGTTCCAGGAGGCAGGGCTTTGCTCTGTGATACCACCAGCTGGTAACTGGAATTGCAAGCCCGTATTCAGATCTCAGCCTTCTGGTTAATAAAAACCGAGAGGAGGAACGGCCTTGTAAAGGGCAGGATGTTTTCCCCATCTGAGGGTTTAGCTTTTGAGGCCTGGATCACGACGCTGGGCTGGTTTCTGTCCAAGGCGAAGCCCCTGGCAGCTATAAATCTCATGGCTCGGGGCGTGTGTGGGTTCAGACCGAGCGGGGAGTGCGTCTGCCATTGACTTAGTGGCTTCGTCCAGTTCCCGTCGCCGTGGATGGCGAGGCGGGGGGTGGGGGGAGCTCTTCCCACCCAGATGGTAGCTGCGATGTTCCTCCACTTGACTTTGGAGACATGCAAACGAAGAACCTCCTGTCCACTTCCACTCCTATCCAGAGCAGGGGGAAGGGTCCCTATGCTTCAGCACGGACCCTGGACCTCAGCGGATTAGCCCAGAACGTCCACTTGAGGACACCCTCACGTGGAGGGGGAGGCGGATACGATAGAATCCGGTCCTTGGGTTGGGATCCCAGGAAGCACCACTTCTCGGTTATACGCACGCATGGGCCACGCAGCATTCCAGCTTCCTCGTCCGTAAGATGGGAATCAATCGCCCTCCCCTCCCAAGGCTGTTTAACGCACGCGACGAGCAACCGATTATATTGCCCACCCGAGAGCGGGCACCTGATACGTGTTCCCTTTCTGGGCCTCCGTTTCCATATCTGTGAAAAAGAGGGGTTCGCTTCCCACCCGGCCGTGCCGCATGCAAGGTACCTACCCAAGCACGGGCGCCCGCCCCCGTTCCCACATCACCTCTGCGCCCACCTATAAGCTGGTAGAACCAGACGCGTCAAAATCAGATCAACTACAAAAGCCCACATGGCTTCTGCCACAGCTCTGGCCATCTGAGTAGTCACGTTAAAAAACCAGGGATTTATTTTTTTCAAGGCAGTTAAAGAAAGAGCGGTGTTAGTATTTCTCAAGAGCACTGAATGGGAGTCACCGAGGCCCCCCGTGGGGGGGTCAGACATGCCCTTTCGGTGCCTGGGATCCCGCAAGTCCCTGAGAAGTGCCCCCCGCCCCTCCGGGCACCAGCAGCCATACTGACTGCAGGGTCCCCGAGCCAGGCTTCCAGAAGGGATAGAGCGAGGACCTCTTTCTCTTTGCGCCTAGTCCCAGGAGGGTCCCGGGCAAGACGAGAGCACAGATTTCTTCCAGCAAGCGCTCTGGGGCTTAAAGAATCCTTCGAAGCCACATAGAGGCAAGAGCCAGTGGGAATCGAGTCCTGGCTCCCGCCTTGCCGACAGCCCAGCAAGTCGGCCCTCCATCTCAATCGGTACCAAGCTCTCTCTCTCTCCTTCTTCCTCCTAACCCCGCCTCCAAGCACACCCCAGCAAATCGCCACCCCTGGGGCCCGGGCCAGCTCCCAAGGAACACGCGCTGTGTCTCGTGGGCCAGCAGGGGGAAGGTCTGTTGTCCACTCCTTTACCAACTGCGCTTCTATGCCGATGGTCAACATATGCTCATTTTGCTGATGACCTCCATATTTTTGCCTCCACTCGCCTCTGGGCACTATGCAGGCCACTCTAATTAGGAGTAGAAGAGGATGTAGTTGGGGAGGGGCGGTTGTTTTGTTTTTGGTTACACTCTTAAATTCTTTCAGCTGCTCCAAAAGCTTCCTTTGTCTAGTCTTGGGCAGGGATGTTGCTCAACTTTACGGTTTTGAGCAAATGAGAAAAGGACACCCCCTCTAGGCAGGCATGCGGCTCAAGTGGACGGGGTCTTTATGCAAAGACAACGGTGCCCTTCCCTCTGGGTGGGGGTAGCCCCGCACAAGGTACCCTGCTGGGCAACAGGCTGGGTTTTAGTTCTTACCGCCCTGCCTCCTCGGAAGGGCCTTGTGCAGTGAGCAACCTGCACAGCTGTACGTGGCAGCCCTGCTCCCGGGCTTCCCTCATTCTCCGCCAGGCCAGTGATTTCAGGGCTGTTCTCTTGGTGCGAGGATTCTGTCAACTTGTTGCCCTTCCCAGGTTCCTCATTATGTGACTCTGCGCTGAAGTAAAACCCCCCAAAGAGTTGGCCTGGGAGCAGGAGTGAGACCCACTGAGAACTGGCCTTCCAGAATAAGGAGGAATAGCCAGCAGGGGAATCACTGGAGAAAGAAGCCAGGCCTGGACTTTGTCTGCAGGGCCGGCTGCCTGGTGTGACCTGAGAACTCTCCAGAGGCCTTGCCCATCAGTAAAGAGCCCCTCCAGCTGTTTACCATGGCCTTCTGGGCAGGGCCAGCGTCTCGGGTGTGCGGCCTGTGCAGTTGTCCAGGAGAGTTCTGGGCTCGGCGTAACGCTCCGCTGTCCCTGTTTGAAATTCTTAATACTTTTAAATAAGAGATGCGGCATTTCACTTTTCACTGGACTCTGCAAACCATATAGGTGGACCCGCTCTCAGATCTTATTGGCCTTTCGGGGGGGGACGGGGTTTCAGCAAGCATTTATTGGGCATCTACTATGTGTCGGGTGCTTGCGAGGCAGCAGTGAGAAAAGAACGTGGGGTCCCGCCCCTCAGGGCATTCACAGACTGTAGGTGCCGGTGGGGAGTAAATAAACAGGACAATCGCAGAGGATGGGGAGTGTGTAAAGAATGTGAAATGGGCGTTGAATGGAAAGGACCCGGCGTGGGGTCCCTTCTGACCGGGCCGTCAGGGAGACCTCTCTGAGAAGCGGCATTTGAGTCGACGTGTTGAGATGACAAACGAAGAACCAGTCATGCCACAGGCTTTGGGGGGTGGGAGTAGGGTTCCAAGTAGAAGCGTAGCAGGTGCAAAAGCCCTGAGGTCGGACGGAGCTCTGGCCGTACGGGGCCTGTAGGCAGAGAGGCAGGCTTGGGTCTTAGATACAAGGGACAGTGAAGAGAAGTAACAGCAGTGGCAAGAGTAGTAACAACGATCTTTTGTCAAGCGGCTACTTTGTTCGAGGCGCTTCGTAGATATTTACCCGTTTGATCAACCATGCAAGTGATGCATTATTCCCATTTATCGATGAGGAAACTAAGGGCCCGTGGCCCAAGGATATCTGGCCTATGAATAAGAGAGCTATGATTGGAACTCAGGTCTGCGTGATGACAAAGATACGCTCACCGCTCTCCGCCGGCCATCGTGGTCAACACTGTGTCCGGGCTGCTGCAGGGTGGGGCTCTCCACTGGGTGAGAGGGTCCCTCCACTGGGTGGTGGGTCCCTCAATGTCTTATGTCCCTCCTTGGACTAAGGGACGTCTGAGCGCCCGCCCCGAGACAATAGATGAAGCGATCTCTCATCACGTTCACTGAAGATCGTGATGAAATTTTATCCTACTTAAATAAAGCCAGCTGGGAGTAGCTGTTCAGGAGACACAAACAAGAACTTGGCCCAAGATAGCTTCGTTCCACACAGTGTTTTGGCTGTGCCCAAGTTCAAGTCCAGGGGAAAAAAAAAAAAAAAAAGGAGCGACCAAAATATATTAACTAGTTGCAGTGCCAACTCTTTCTTTAAACGCATGCCTGGGTTGACTTTTATTTTTGGATGGGCTCCAAAATCTCTTGATCTTTGTGCCTGTCTCAATTAAGTTTTAGAACCGATGTGGGTAAGATACACTCCTAAGCACGGCAGAAGATATAAATACATCTGTCTTCAAAGGCCTTCCAGTCTGGTAGAGGGGAGTCGCTAGGGTGGGGGGTGGCTTGCACGGCAGAATACATACGTACAGATGAACTAATAAGATAATTTCAGCGAAGGAAACAAGGAGTCTGATAGAAAGGAGAGACTGAGAAGGGCAGAGGTAAGGCAAGCTGGGATTGGGTGGCCGGAAAGTCTCTATGACTGGCCACCTTCAAACTAAGACCGTCCAAAATGAGCAAAATAAAGAGAAAAGACTTCAAAATGGAGGCAGCAAATCACATGCTGGGTAACCCCATATAATACATATTTTTTAAGTTTTTATTCATTGATGTTGAGAGAGAACGTGTGCACGTGTGAGTGGGGGAGGGGCAGAGAGAGAGAGAGAGAGAGAGAGAAAGAGAGAATCCCAAGCAAGCTCCACAAAGTCAAGGCAGAGCCCAATGTGGGGCTTGAACTCACAAACGGCGAGATATGACCCGAGCCGAAACCAAGAATCGGATGCTTAACTGACTGAGCCCGTCAGTCGGGGTATAAAAACAACATATTGTTTTTCTACGTGTTCTTGGTTGATTGAGCCGTGCTTTGACACACAAAACTGTCATAACAATCTCCCAGAATCAAAATGGTACCCAAACCGAGTATGTGTGGCCCATCTTATTTCTTTGGCAACATGGAGCGCAAAGCAGTTCTTGGTATCTGGGTCCTGATCTTGGTTCTGCTATGGATTCACTGTGCGACCTTGGGCAGGTCACTTAACCTCTCTGGGATACTCCTGTAAACAAAGGGCCAGGCAAAAGCATGAAGATCTCAGAACTTTAAGGGCCAATGATTCCATGATCTGATAGAACAAAACAAAGCTTCCTGAGGTGTCATTGGTAACACAAGGATTCTCCCACTTGGCGGAAAATTACATTACTGTCTTCTGACCGGGGATCGCAGCAAAGGTTGTGAGCTGGGGTTGAGTTCTCCGTTTTGATCCCCAGTTTGGGCTGCCCAGGAGCTCTGGGGATGCGTCCCGGCAAGCACCCACATGTGTCTTGTATTAGTGTTATTTTCTTAATGTCAGCGGCCCTAAAACCTGCCCATTTTACTATTGAGTTACCCAGCTTAGACTTGTAAGTATCGCTTACACATAAATACCGTCTCCAGACGATGAATCCACTGTTTGGGTTGCACTTTCTCCACCTCCCCCTTCTTTGCGAAGGTGTTTATTGCGGCCATCAGAAATAAAGTGGATCGATCATCGCGCTGTCTGTAGACAAACTGAGACACAGTCTCGAGCCTTTGCTTTAAGAGAGAAGAGAGAGAGAGAAACGCTGGTTGTAGGCTGTATGGCTCCGGTAATCCGGTGTCTCGTCCACGCTGGGATTCGTGAAGAAATAAGGGAGACTCGATGACAGTGTTTGGAATGAATGTAGAGAAATGGAAAACAAACGGGCAGAGGAAATGTCTGTCTTGGGTTCGCCGCTGCTTGGTCCGCAGCTGGAGTTCGGAAAGATCCTTAATTTCCACCACTGTGACTTTGGCAAGCACCCCCTCTCGGAGACGGGCAACAGGGGCCCACGCCGCCCTGGAGGGTGGCAAGGACAATTTGCCTTCTGGTTGAGAAGAGAGCCCTCATGATCCAAATATTTGATTGGAATCGAAGGTAACGAGAAAACAGATACCCCCTGAGCATCTCTCCCATTAGCGCCTCGCTTTGGTTTCTTGAATCTTTTACCTTGGAAATACTGTTTTTAGAGTCAGGCATCCTGTCAGGCGATCTCTTTCCGGTTTCTTTTGGGCTGTGTCTACCCAACTGCAAGCCGACCGGTCACGGTAACGTCCAGTGCGTCTGCGAGTTCGGCACAGAATGCCGAACACGCTGACCCTTTGGTGAGAGATTTTGCCCATTTTTGACAGAAAATATTCCGTATGGTCATAACAACCCCCAAAGGTCAATTGAGCAACCCAAGCCAGTGAGATTTTTTTGTTACTGTTTTTAAATGTTCTGAGATTCGTTTTTTGACACGGCTCAAAAATCCAGCAATATATTCAGTGGAAAGTCTCGCTCCAAACTCTTGCTTAATTACCATACGACCCCAAAAGGTTTCCTTTGCGCAGATGTAAATACAAACACGGGGTCCGGTGTCTTCCCTTTGTTACACAAAGGGAGCAGCTTACACACGCCATTCACCTTTCTGCCACATCCTGAGAAGAATGGCTTTCGTTTAAAATTTTATCTGCCAGTCTGCCACGGTTGTTTCTAGGGTCAGATAATAGACTCAGTAGGAAAAGACTTTGAAAAAGGATAAAGGAAGCCATATACGTTTAGGAGAAGGAGTTAGAGGATGGCCCTACCCATTTGGGAATTATTAACATGGAATCTTTATTTAAGAATTTCCAAGATAGAACATTCGAGAATCATAGCAATTCAAACTCAGAGGAACCCTTAGACCTGAGTCGGTGTTAGATTAAGTACTCTCAGAAGATGATTATGAAATTTGAAGCCAATGGGTAGGTAAGGATAAAATATTTTTCCATTTTTATTTTTCAAAGAGAGAGAGAGAGTGGGTCAGGGAACCGGCGGAAGAGAGAAAGAATGAGAAGGAGGTACATCCAGGCTTTGCTCACGTAGAGAGGCCTGTTTAGGTGAAGTTGAACAGCTGTTTGGTCTCTTTGACTCTGTATAGACATAACCATAGTTTCTATCAGAGGCTGAATAGAGAATCCGTAGAAAATATAGTTCTATGTCACGTATGTTGCAGTCCTTTAGATGAAACGCACACATCTATCCACAACTGTGTATAAAGTGGTGCGAATAGAGATCGTGCAGCTTAAGATGCTTGAATACTCTGTGTGTGTGTGTGTGTGTGTGTGTGTGTGCGCATGTATATACTCATTCAGCTAAAGCTGTATAGAAACTCGCAGATCCAAACACTCAGCCTCAGACATCAGAACACGCAGGCATGCTGGCCGGGGGACAAATCATCCTGTAAGCAAGGACCCCAAATACAGCCGTGCTAGCTTGCAAAGGACGTTCCTTCCCTCATAGTGTATGTGGTAGTTCAATGTACAGATTCCCTTTGCCTATGAAACTTGCTATTTATTACGTTACTAATTAAATGATGACAGCGCTAAGCAGTAGCATACCAGGGTAAATTACTACCAAAATATTTACGGACAACCTCCTCACGTGGACTCGGGCTGTCATACATTCAAGAGCCACACACCGTGCAAAGATGGAACTCACGGTCTCCTGGTTCCAAAATGAAAGGGTGCTCCTAACAAGGAAGTAAAGGAGAGTGGGCCACGTTCCTTACATGATGAACACAAGAGTGAGGGAGTTAGAATGAACGTGATTTTCCAGATCGAGACGTGGGCCTGTTAATTAGTCCATAGCACCTCTCCCGTCGCCGGAATTTCCTTCCAGTGGTTTTGGTTTTGTGGTGACATGTGACATCCTGGGGCTTTCCGTCCTGGGATTTTACACTGTGACAGCTCCTCTCAGAATTGGGCTGTTGACCCCGTGCTTATTTCGTGGACACATGAACATCAACCGCAGACATCCAGGCCGCATGCTATTGGCAATGTGTTTCTTTATTTTATTTTATTTTTTTAATTTCTACAATGTATTTATTTACCCTGAGAGAAGGAGAAAGACTGAGAGAAAACTCGAGCAGGGAGGTAGAAAGAGAATCCCAAGTAGCCTCTGCCATTGGCACAGAGCCCGACGGGGGACTCGAACTCACAGACCGTGAGATTGAGACCTGAACAGAAACCAAGAGTCGGACGCTTCATCGACTGAGCCATCCAGGCGCCCCTATTGGCAATGTGTTTCTAATGAGTGTAGCTCACCTCTTCTTCATGGAAAAGTCTGAGCTCTGGTTTTCATATGTTAGGAGAGTCAAGCAGACCTCAGAACCCTGGGCTCCTTTGGAACTCGTGACCCAAGCTCAGGGCAAAGAGCTAACCTACTTCGGGGGTGACAATTGGTACAAGCTAAGTTCCGCTAACGGGCCTCTTAATGTGAATGGAGACTGCTTTCTAATTCATTCTCTCTCCTTTCGAAAAATCAATGGGAATATAGTTTCTCTTCGCCTACCCGTTGGGTGTCTCTCCAATTCCATAATCGCTTTCCGAGATTGCTTAACGCAACATTGATTCGGGTTGTTCAATCGGCAATCGGGAGTTCTGGGACTGGGAAGTGTAGAAGATTTGCAACCTCATATTTCATGTCGCATTAGTCGACAACATATTTTTAAGATGTATATTATTAATGACACAATAAAATCTCATTAGCGGATGGGGTGGATAGATGTGGTTTATCTAACATCAAGCAGAAATTGGCATCTTGAGGGAAGTATCAAGATTCTGTGATCCCAGACACTGATATTGAACAAGCAGGGGCCAGGAGCAATCTGCTATTGATTAGATGCTGCAAGTAATTATATTTACCGAGCCGTTTTATTGGGTGGGGCAGAAGGTGAGGTGGTTCTTCTTTGGAGTAGAGAGAGAGCAATCAACAAAGACGTTGTCGGGGAAAGCCCCGGAGCCGGTGTGATTTTCTCGGGCTTTACTCTCGGTCTTGCCCTGGTCCTAATCATTATTTAGGAATGCAGCGGATGCTGGAAGGTTCTCAGCAGCTTCCCTTGTTCCAATGCTCCTCCTTCCTGCCAGCTTCCTCGTAGGTCCAGCAGCAGGGCTAAGCCTTTGCGTTTTATTCTACCCCAACCTCTACCCTTGTCCGTCACCAACATCACCAGGACCACCACGACCACGATTGCCGTCACCATTACCGACACCAACGACTCCGGCAGCACGAACGTGGCCGCTGTCATCATCACGAAGAGTATCATCACCATCACCACCGTTATAATTAGAATGCCTACCACCACCGCCATTATCCGTCCGTACCACTCCGGTACCCCGACTACGACCACTAATAACCCCACTGCTCACACCATCACGACCGCCACGACCGCCAGGATCATCATGCTCCACCCTGCTCAGTTTGGCGGACACGAGTTTGAAGTCCTGCTCTGCCGTCGCGTCCTCCTCATTGGTATTATCACCCAACTCAGATAGGTTGTGACGAGGCACAAGTAAGTTACAAAGAGCTAATGTCTCTAAATCCCTTAGCACGCAGCGGGCGGGGGATAAATAGAAGGGCCGGACCACGTCTTCGATCAAATATTATGAGTTCTTAGCTTTTTTGTTCCTGAAGCCTTTTTCTAACTCAAGGGAGATTACGGGCTTTGGCGTTTCTTCCTTCCTTCTTCTGGACACTTCGGTTCTGTGGTCAAATTATTTGTAAAAACCGTTCATGCATCGGAAATACGATGAATCGTTCCAATCTTACCTTCATCCTTAGCCCCTGGCGTGCCTCAGTCCTGTCCCACCTTGCCACATACAACAGGTATGCACCTGACCTCCAAGCATTAAAACCATGGAAGCGACTGTTTGCTGAAATGTCCGTGTCTCACAGGTGCTCGGGGTTCCAGAGGAAGTCCATCCTTCTTTCCTGTTCTCTCCTCCATGACCATGTCCACCTCCCAAGTGCAAGCCACTGCCTTCTCTCGACTGGGTGTCTACAGTGTGTTCCTAGCTGACCTCCTCCCTGCCCCCCACCCCCAGTCTCGCCCGGTGGGGTAGGGTGATGGCAAAAATGGTCCCAATTCTTTCCTTCTGCCTGTGTTTGCCTACTTGTCATGGGACTTTGCAGCTCCTCTCAACAAAAGGTGGAGTCTGTTTCCCCAGTGTGACCAAAGCAATGCCGTGGAGCTCTGATGCCAAGTCTCAAGAAGCTTTACCTATATCTGCACCTCCTCTGGAGTCACATGGGGGTGAAGATAATTCGGTGCAGCGCAAGCCGTCCTGGACCAGCCAGCCCCAGCCGGCCTACTGGTGGGCTGAGGATGCATGGACAAGCCCAAGCAAGATCAGCCCAGCCCCGTCACCCCAAAAGCTTATAAAAAATGAGATCTCAAATGTTGTCCCTGACAAAAATGATGTTGCAAACCACTGAGTTGGAGGGTTGTTTGTTACGCAGCTACATGGCAGCACTAGATAGCTGGTACACCTCCTCCAATGTCTTGCCTACCCAGCATTCAGCACGATCTTCCCAAAACCTAAGTCTGATCTGCCCTGCTTGGTATCATCCTCAACACTCTTGGGGGTGGAACCCAAAACAGAACGTGGCATGTGGCCCTGTGTGTCTGACCTCTGCCTGGGTCACGGGTCTTGGGTCATACCTCTTCCTGCTGACTTTTTCTTCCCAGTCACGCTGGCCTTTCTCACTCCTTGAACAACCAAAGTGAATGTCCTGCCTCTGGGTGGTTGTAGATGTCGTTCTTCTGCCTGATGTTCTTTCCACCTTCTGTCAACCTCACTCTCTGCGCAGCTCACGCCCTCCCTTCCTTTGGGCCTCCACTCAAACGCCCACTCTTCAGAGAGGCCCTCCTGCCCTCGTCACTCAAGTAGGCACCTCTTGTTTGCCACAACCCCTTGTTCGTTTCCTGTATGACAACTGTCCCCAGCTCAGAATGAGTGAGCCTTTTCCTCCCTGCTTGGGGGTCCACCTCTCCCACCAGAATATAAACCCCATGAAGGCAGGGGCTTTATACGCGTGCCTCACGGGTGTGTCGGTGTTTAACTGAGAATCGGAATCAGAATAGGGACTCGATAACCCATTTTTCTATCCCTGAAAAAGCAATGACCGAATCAGGCACCATTCCTAAGTGATTTTACATGGATTGATCTAGTGTATCTTTACAACAACCCCGAGGTAGTACCATCGTGATCCCATCATGTAAATAAGAATATGGAAGCATAAAGAGGTGAAGCAAACTGTCCAAAGACACAGCTAGAGGTCAGCGTTATCAGGATATGAACTCACAGCCTGGCACCAACATCTGAGTCCTTAGCCACTCTGCTCTTCTGTCCTTATGAGGTGGGACCACTGAACGTCCACTGAACACAGGGGGAAACCTAAGCTTTGGAAGCTCAGACTCCTTGTGTCAGGGTCTCCCAGGTATTGATTATAAAGAGGTATCAAAGCATAAGTGATCTGACTCTTCACCACTAGGCTTTTGTCACCACCCATGCTGTCGCGTCGGGACCCCACGTCTGGCCAATGCGGTTTCCTCTTCCTAGAATTTCCTTTCCCTCCTCCTCTCCAATTCACTTGGCCCACTCCTACCGATCCCTCAGGATCTGGCTCCATTATATCCTTCCCCATGGAGCAAGACGGATGTCGCCTCTCCTCTCAGTGCCTACACCAGTTATTCCCAGTACTGACCACACTGTACTGTGTTTACCCTTTCTACCCAACTACAGGGTGAGCTCTTAAAAGCAAGACTCACGTCCCCCCTACCACCATATCCTTATCACAGTGCCTGGCACCTGGTAGGGGGCTTAATTCACAAAATCTGACTGATCAAAGGAGATGTACACTTACGACTTACATTGGGTGTTTATTTCCATCCCTGGGAGCCGATTTCAGTTTTTCCGATTAAAAGTCAATTCCAGGGTCACCTGGGGGGCTCAGTTAAGCGTCTGACTTCCGCTCAGGTTATGATCCCACAGTTTGTGAGTTCGAGCCCTGCATCCGGCTTGCTGCTGTCCCCACAGAGCCCACTTCGGGTCTTCTGTCTCCCTTTCTCCCTGCCTCCCCCCACACTCTTGCGCAGAGCTCTATCTCTCTCTCAAAAACAAATATACATTAAAAAAGAGTCAGTTCCATAATCAGGCAAATGCTCAAAACTAGGTATATAAATAATTTCATCACAGCATTGTGTGTAATAAAAAAAAAATAGGAAAAAAAATGGGGTGCCTGGGTGGCTCAGTCGGTTGAGTGTCCGACTTTGGCTCAGGTCATGATCTCGCGGTCTGTGGGTTCAAGCCCCACGTCGGAACCTGTCCCGACAGCTTGGAGCCTGGAGCCTGCTTCGGAATCTGTGTCTCCCTCTCTCTCTGCCCCTCTCCTGCTCACGGTCTGTCTCTTTCTTTCTCTCTCTCTTTCTCTCTCTCTCTCTCTCTCAAAGATAAACATTAAAAATTTTTTTTAATTTAAAAAAAAAGCAAAAAAAGAAAAAACCTGCCTTAGTCTGTTCAAGCTGCTATAACAAAAATACCGCTGCATACTATACACCGGGCAGCCTAAACCACAAACATTTATCTTCAAAACCCTGGGCGCTGAAAAGTCTGAGATCAAGGTGTGGGCAGGTTCAGTGACTGGTGAGGGTCCACTTCGTGATACATAGATGGCCATCTTTTCGCCATGTCCTCGTAGGGTGGAAGGGACAATTAAGGCCCTTGGGGTCACTTTTATAAGGGCACTAATCTCGTCCACGGGTGCCCCCCCCCATGACCTAATCACCTCTCAAAGGTGATCCCAACGCCATCGTGTGGGCTAAAATTGGAACATGTGAATTGGAGCAGAGGGAATGAACATTCAGTCTAGTCAATAACTTCAGTGGCCATCCATCAAGGTTGGTCAACTGCATTACTGTTCATCCACATACCTAAAACATATTCAGGAATTTTAAAAGATAAGGGTAGAAAATATATTTATTGAAAGAAACTTGTGTACAGTATATGATTACATGTATTTTATTACTTTTTTAAGTGTTTATTTTATTTTTGAGAGAGGTTGAGAGAGCACGCACCAGCCGGGTAGGGGCAGGTGGAGAGGGAGGGAGCGGTCCCGAAGCGGGTTCGGCACTGAGAACAGAGAGCCCAGTGCGGGGCTTGAACCCACAAACCGCGAGATGATGACCTGAGTCAAAGTCAGATGCTCAGCCGACTGAGCCACCTAGGCGCCCTATATTACTGAATTTAAAAAGCAGATTACAAAAACAGTATACAGTATGATTCCCCCCCAGTTTTTTTTGGTATCCCCCTTTTTTTTATCCCCCCCCTTTTTTTGGTATATTAATGGGTAATGGGTAATGGGTATATTAATGGGTAATGGGTAATGGGTAATGGGTAATGCATAAGGGAAGAGAGGCATCTACAGACAAATTTCACAGAAACAGTGTGAAGGGACATCGACCAACCCGTCCATGTGTCAATCTTCGGTAAGGCAAGGTGAAATTGCAGGTAATTTTCTTCTTTACAGTGTTCGGATTTCTTCTGAATTAGTTTTAACAGTGATCCACCAATAGCCATAATATACCAGCCCAAATAAAACAGTAATTATGTTTTAACATTATCCAATTATCGTATTTCCATGGCAGACTCCATGGCCATGACCACACATATTCCTGACCCCACGAGAAATGCAGTGGAGTGCCCCCAAGTGTTTCCCAGGGGCATCCAAAGTGAAAGGGAGTACCTGGTGGTTGCAGGACTTGGGACAAGCAGGGGTTGGTGTTAGGAATTCAATGCCAGCTATCTGAGGAGAGGTGGTGTTAAGATCTTCAGTGTAGAGGGGTGCCTTGGTGGCTCAGTTGGTTAAGCGTCAGACTTTGGCTCAGGTCATGATCTCATGGTTCGTGGTTTTGAGCCCCGCATCAGGCTTTCTGCTGTCACCATGGAGCCCTCTTGGGATCCTCTGTCCTGCTCTCTCTGTCCCTCACCCACTCACACGCTCTTTCTTTCTCTCCTCCCTCTCTCTCTCTCTCTCTCTCTCTCTCTCTCTCGAAACTAAATAAACATTAAAAAAATTCCTGGGGCGCCTGGGTGGCTCAGTCGGTTAAGCATCCGACTTCAGCCAGGTCACGATCTCGCGGTCCGTGAGTTCGAGCCCCACGTCGGGCTCTGGGCTGATGGCTCGGAGCCTGGAGCCTGCTTCTGATTCTGTGTCTCCCTCTCTCTCTGCGCCTCCCCCGTTCATGCTCTGTCTCTCTCTGTCTCAAAAATAAATAAAAAAAAAAAAACGTTAAAAAAATTGTTTTTAAAAAATAAAAAAATTCCTCAGTGTGGAGTTTTAGCAGAGTCACTGGGTTTACCACTTACAAAGTATGTCATGTCTACTCCCCTAACGCACTTCCCATAGTTTAAGAAAATGTGTGCCGATATCGCAAGACGGCCATAGGAAAGGCGTGTTCTCCCCCAGTCTGCCACCACCATCCCAGTGAGAGGTGTCCATGTCATCCTGATTGTGGCTGTCTCCTTCCACCCTCCCCCATCCCCTGAAAACGGAGTGAAACATGTCATCCTTTGGATCGATGTTCTTAGCATCAGATCATAAGGGAAAAGTAAAAATGCTCCCACATTTTTATACCCTCCTGTTCTATTTGGCAAATAGGTTTCCAACCATAGGTGGAAAGAGCTCAGTTCAACAACACCTTCATTTTTACGCTATGATGTGGTCCACACTAGAGTGTGGGTTGAAGGATATGGCGCTTCATTCGTTCATTCGCTTGTGCTTTCAACAGACAAGTGTTAGGCACCTTCATGAGCCAGGTTGTGAGCCGAGGATACAGAGATTGACAGGACATCCCAATGGGGAGAGGGAGATGGACCCACGGACAGATTATCTTATTATAAGAAACTTCCTCCCCGACATGTAGAAGGGAGCCACGAAATAAGCGGCCATGTGGGCTTCAGGGATAAGAAGTGAGTCCCTTGATGCAGGACTGCCATTAGCCCACATGGTGCCTTTGTGCCAATTAAGGAAAGACTCCTTTTCTCGAGATACTTCACTTCCATCTGTCAAAAACTTGTCCTGATTTTGTTTGGACAAACCACATTATTTTCTTCTGCCAGGAAATTGTCATAACAACGGTAGAACTCTACAGAGGATATGTGAATGGCATCCTCTTAGATATGAGCTCACGTGCAGTACACAACTTGCACAGCTGTACATATGGGGCTCTGTCTAAGTGGGCCCAGGGGTCCAGGTTGGAGGTGGGAGCATGTCCTGGCCCGACCAAAAAGTCACGAATGACATTGCACACTCTGGCTCGCTTCCCTCTATGAACCCACATTGCGTAGCTTCTTATGAAGGGAATCATATTTTTATGTTGCCCTGAAGCCTGGTCTAATTAAACAGATTCCATTTATGATGTGTAGCCCTGAATTTCGTAGCTCAAATGGACTATGTGAGCCCAAGGCTGGTACACCAGCCTCACGAGGGGACCAGAAGGGAGGATCATCTACATAAGGAAGATGGCGGGTATTGGACAAAGCATGGAATGAATAGGGAGACAGTAACACACCTCACATGCTTCTGGCTGAAGGAGAAAACCAAAGACATCTAGTTATTAACAAGTCCACAACTCATGGTTTCCCCAAGCTGTTCTAGAAATTACCTTGGCATCGGTAAACCCTAACATGCCGGGTCGGTAAATCTCCATGTTGGGAGCTGGCTTTGAAAACCACCTGCCAGGCAGGATAGAGGATCCAAGCCATGATGGGACACAGCAGTGAACCGAAAGCCTTGCCTTCCAGTGGACCCGCCCCGTGTCCTCCCAGAGAACCTTCACCCCGCATCCAGCCGGGACTGGGAGGGAAATATTCCTCCTTTTCAGTCTACGGACGCATCGCAACCAAAAACACGTCCCCCTACCGTTGCCCCTGTTGGGAAGAGGAACTCAGATAAAGGAAACAGATACATATCTGTTGTTGGAGAGCTTTGTTTCCACACATGATATATGGTTCCGGAGGAGGAGGTAGAAAACAAATAATTGTGTCTCCTCACCACCGACAGGTCTTTAGTGGGGCCGCCGGGGAGAGTAGATGCTGGAGATTAGCGGTGACCTCACAATAGATCCTCGGTACAGGAAAAGTGTCTGAAGTTTATCTATTGTTAAGTGAGATAATTTATTGTCGCCAAGGGTTAAGGAGCAATCCCAGTCCCTTCCTACTTCGGGAACAGAGATTTATAAGATGGTGACCAAATTTAGACGTTGAGGCGCTGCAGGCAGAGACGTCCCCAAAGGCTGATGTGGCTTCTGTGCGTTTGAAGCCAAGTCATTCACGGAGCTAATTTGAGGCTCTCCTCGGAAACTATATTTGCTTTCTGAGTGCATGGTGAGTTTTCATTTGGGCTCTGACCAGCTGACAGCTATGCAAGTTTGTAGATACCGGTAATTGAATACAGATAACCTTGATGGGTGACCTCGTCAAAGCCAGGCCTGACTGCTTCCCATTGTTCCTGGTTTTGCCAGTTGATACTAAACTGCTGCCGGATGAATTTATATATTAAGAATTCACTGTCCTGGGAATTGCTTATCGTTCCCCGGTCTACCCTGTAAGCTTCTATTTACTTGACGTGGTGGGCTGGGAATAAAAGCCGTGATTTGACTGTTCACTATTAGTGACAGAGAACAGCGTGTTGGAAAAGCTTTATTAATTTCTGAAAACAAAGCGGGGGGGGGGGGTCATGCTTTTGCTTGACGCAAGTCACGGGGAGAGGCTCTTGTCTCGCTAAGCTGCTTAGGGCTGTCTGAAGTTGGTCCGTGGCCATCTTTTTTAGGTTCCATTTAGCTTAAAGGCAGAGTTTGAAGCCAGCTCAGCCCTGTCTGAGTGACACAGCGTGGCGCTCCTGCGTTTTAAGGGAAGTATTGGAAGAGGTTCAGGATTTATGGTTAATTCAGGGAGATGCTGTAAGAAGTCTGTAAGAGGGAAAGGTGGCTATGATCCCGGGGACAGGGGAGGGCAGGTCACCGGGGCCACATGACGAGAGGGGTACAAATTAGGCCGAGTGCTTGCGTTCGGCTGCCTGGATATTTAAGCAGACGACTGTCCGGCAGAATGCGACCGTGGGACTCTCCACGGTAGGCCCCGCAGCCATCCAACTTTCTTCTTGAGACTTTTCTGAATTGTTGAAATGTCAACCGCGAACACGGATCTCGCTTTTGGCCATCAGAAAACAACAACAACAAAAAGATGAAACCGTTGAGGAAAATCTTCTCGAGTAACCATGTTTTCCAGCCTTCTGGAAGCTGATCTGTATTTCTCCAGGCTTCCTTCCCCGGCTTTGAACTTTGCAGTGGGCGTGGAGGGCAGTTAGGCAAAGGCCAGAGCCCGGGTCCCCGTCGGAGGGGTAGGGGTCAGAGAGTGGCACCACGGACAGAGGAGGGGGAGGAGGGACAGGTGCAGGTGGCAGGGTAGCCTAGACATCTGGCTAATGGCATGTTGGAAGCTAATAACGCGGGTGCGTTCGGGGAGGTCTGGGCCGGAAGCAGTGCGGGCGGGAGCTCGCGGGGCCCTCGCTGCCAGGCAACTATGTGTCATTGCTCAGCTGAGGGGATCAGCCTTTGATGCTTCCAACATCAGAACATCAGAGCTCTTCATCATCCTGAGAAGGAAGGTTCGGGTTAGTCAGCCAGGGCAAATAGCTCAAGGGAAATTTCATTTTCCCTTTGTCGGGCCCTCTGCTTTTATGTGCTGGGCCGTCCACTGCAGCTACCTCTCGGGGAGAAAGAAGGCTGGCCGGGCCCAGGCGCAGGCAGCCAATTTGGGGCCTGGCTGGGAAGGAGGTGAGCAGCTCAGCGTTGGAGGCCCTTCCGGGGAGCCCGGAGTGGGGGCTGCTGGAGGCCTGAAGTGACCTCCCCATCGCGCCCTCTGCTTGGCGGACCGGCCGGGGCGGTTCTCAACCCCGGCCAGTCCGACCGGTCCGGCCTCCCTTTCCCGACAAGGCCGGCCCTGTGTGGGTCTCTGCCGCCCTGGGCACGTTTCCCGTGTAAAGAAAGGAACGAAGGGCCTGTGAGATGCCGGCCCCCAGCGCCTCCCACCGACACCCGTGGAGCGTGCAGCCGGGTGTCCTGGGTTCGAATCCAGGCCCGCCACCTCTCCGCTATCCAGCCCTGAGCAATTACCGCGTCATTCTCTTGCCTTAGTTTCCTCGTCTGTAAAATAGACACGGTATTGGGACCGACCCTGCGGCGTTGTGGAGATCCAGGGGAACTAAAACGCTTACGGTGGCCCCCTCTCTGCCCGGTACGAGAAAGGGCTCCATCAACACCAGCCATCACTCGAAACATCCGTATGAGATTCATCCGCACACCATCCAGAAACCCTCAATATTGGATTTCTTTATTTTTATTAAAAAAATTTTTTTTAGTTCATTTATTTATTTTGAGAGAGATAGAGAGAGAGCAGGGGAGGGGCCGAGAGAGAGGGAGAGAGAATCCCCAGCAGGTTCCTCGCTGTCAGCACAGAGCCTGACGTGGGCCTCGAACCCACGAGCCATGAGATCATGACCTGAGCCGAAATCAAGAGTTGGACGCCTAACCCATTGAGCCCCCTAGGTGCCCCAGAACCCCTCAATATTTTAAAAGCAGCTTCAAGAGATGGTTGCTTTTTCCAACAGTGGAAACAATGCTTGGTAACCAAAACTGTGATTTCAAAAAAAAGTGAATACAGCCTGGCCAACCTTACCTCCACTCTGTAGTTCTGTTATTGGAATGAGCTACACCAGGACCCGGTTCTTGGGAATTCAGATGCCCCCGGGGTAAGGCAGGGGCTGGGAGCAGCTGGCAGTGGTAGTGTGGGCTGGGCAGGAGAGACAGGAGAGCAGGGCTTGTATCAGGGATGGAAGTCAAGCCGGGGAGCAGGGGTCCTTCAGCCTAGGGAGAAGTGATGGTCAGACGGAGGGCCTTGGCAAGGAAAGAAGGGCCACCAGACTGTGAGGTCCAGGCGGGCCATTGTATAATCTAAAGATGCCTGGTGAGCTAGGTTGGGCGTTGGGGCAGCTGCTGAGGTGAGCTTGAACTTGGGCTCCAAACGATTTGCCCTCCGGCATGCTTCATGCTATCTGTGACATTTGGAGGCCCCAGGTATTTGCAGGAAGGCATTTCAGAGTGTCGGGTGACAGCAAATGACTTGAGGCTGGCTAAGGAGCAGTACGAGAAGATTGTCACAGGGACCTCGGCCTCTTCGTCTTGTGAGCCCCGCATGGCATCGGGATATGGGTTCTGAGATCCACACCGCAGGACTGTGGCTGGAAGGATCTGAAAAGCTTCCACATCTTAGGGCCATGTAAGTGTGGAAATCCTATATACGTACCACCTGAGATGATTCATTCATTCGATCAACAATATTTAGTGAATACCAACTATGTGTAAGAAACTAGGCCAGGTGCCGGAAATAAGTTCTCTCTAGGACAGAACGTTTTCCCCAGATTATCTATAGTCTCACACCCAATGCTTTATGCCAAAACTCACGGGGGGAAGCTATTCAAAATGCAGACTTCGGGGTTTTACCCAAGGGATTCTGGTCCAGTGAGTTGAACATGGGCCCTGGGCATCCGCATGTTGAGCGAGTACAAATTTGCCTACTGAGACCAAGGAGCCATGGCAATGTCTGTTTGCCTGTCCATCCACCCAGCTATTATTTACTGAGTACCCACTAGGTGCTAAGCACTGGGTTGGTTTCTGGAAATGGGAAGAAGGGCACGCCCTTGCCAGCAAGTTGCTCGTGGCTGTTGGAAAGAGCTGACCTCAAGAGCCACAATGCTTCCTATAGTTTCATATTCTACAATCTCTAAAAGGGTGCTCTAAAAAAGAAAAGTCTAAAACAAGAGATAAGAACACATTCTCTGTTCCCTAGCCTGTTAGGTCCAGCTGTACGGTTTATAAAGAACAGAATGGCACTTACTAAGGGCCAGGCAGTTTTGCAAGCTGTATGCATGCTTTCTGTAACATGTTAGTCTTTGCAACCACTTTATGAGGCTACGATTATGAGCATTTCCGTTTTACAGATGGGGAAACTGAGACATAGGAAGGTCTTGCAGCTAGGAAGTGGTGAGCCAGAGGTTGAACCCGGGCAGTCGTAACCCCAGAGCTTACACAATTAACGAGGACAAGATTTCCCAACCCAGCGTGCCATTGCTGCCGTTTTGAGGCTGAAAAATGCTGATTTAGAACAAGTTATTCTGATCGTTATTCTGATACTGGATCTACACAACCAGAAGAGAAAAGATCTTATGTTTTGGCTTGTGCTTTAAGGAACTTAGAGCAACTTCCTTGAGTGCCAAGGTGGGGGTGAGAGCGTGGGCCTGGGAGACAGAAGGCTTTACCTCACAAATGGCCGGTCCAAACATTTCGTTTCCCAAATAGCTGCAAATCTCAGCTTCAAAAAGTGCATCTGAATTGGCAAAACTCTCACAGTTTGATAATGTCAACACGCCCGCGAGGACGTGGGGATTTCGTTACTCCCATCCACAGCCGATAGGCGTGGAAGGCGGCTGAGCCACCTTGGAGGGCAATTTGGCAACATCTAGTCAAATTTCGGTAGGCGTGTCCAGGGAGTGCGCAAGCCCACTTCTAAACACGCCCAGGTGTGCCCAGGGAGAGGGGCAAAAGCATGTGATTGTAGCATCGGACAAACTGGGCGCAACCTAAATGCCTACCAGTGAGAGAGGTGAGTGAAAAGAAGAAGGTCGTGACGCACGGAGCCCTTCCAGAAAGATTTCGGCTTGCTGCTTCGAACCCATGGCTTGAGAAACCCTTCCCGATGTCAAAGAGTCCAATGGTTAGAAACATAGGATTGGACCCAGACCGCCTGCCACAAAATCTTGGCTCCTTCCTTTACTCACGGTGTGATGTTGGGCAATCACAAGGGCTTTGTTTCGTCTGCATGTTTAGCTGCCTCATCTATGAAATGAGAGTGATGTTAATAGCACCTTGCCCATAGGGTTGTTATGAAGATGGAAGGCACTAATTCAGGCCAGTCTTCTAGAATGGTGTGTGTTCTCCAGGAATGCCGTAACACGCAGCGTTTGCTGCGTGCTGTTGCTATCTAGCCCCAGTAAATGTGAAATGGGATGAGACTGATGATGATGATGATGGTTAGCTATGGCTTGAGCGTGTCTCGGATATTTACTGGAAAGGTAAAAAACAACAACAGCAACAACAACAACGATAACAAGGTTCAGAGAAATCAACCTGGCTGGTATGAACCATGTCGAAGATCTGATCCTTATTCGCTGGCAAACTAGATCAACTCATCTTGCAGCCAGGAGAGTGGTTAGTGAAAAGACTGGTTGTAGCCCCCTGATGGAGGGGAAAGGGCAACGAAGAAACCAGGTTTCAAGGATCGGGCACAGAGGCACGGGTGCTCATCAGGGGTAAATATGGCGTCCGTACATTGACTTGGCCACGGCGAAACTAACGGAAGCCTCATCCCTCGGGGGCAGAGATGGTGGCATGGCAAGGACTTCCATTCGGGATGCAGTGCCAACGTCTTTTGTCATCCTGAGAGTCTGAAACGTTCAAGATTTTCCCACAGCGAGGGGAGTGTTTTCATTCCGGTCCCCAGTGCGTCTGTTGGGTCCAACAGAAACGTTACTGCTTCCGCACATGTCCCTCCCAGAACTCCGATGTCCAAGTGTGAGCTTTTTCTCAGTGAACTGGCTGCTGCTTTCTGCAGCCTCGCCTACTGACCCTTGGGGGCTCCCGAAGACCGACAGAGGAGAGTCCTATTTATTTAGCAATTAGCAATTTCTCTCAGAAAACACACGGGCGCTTAGCGGCGAGGAGGTTGCGTTCCATTTCGCCAAAACGTGCCCGGGCTTCGTCCTCCATGATAAATGACAGGTTCTTTGGAGGATTCAAGTAATCCCGCACCTCCAGGTCTGGCACTGAGGCCTCTGCTCGGCCATGAAGCGATTTTCATTTCAGCGGAAGATATAAGAGTCACGTTCCAAACCGAGGCGGAATAATTCCCAGGCATCTGTAGAGATTCCAGAGCAGTCACTGTGCTCTGTTTACCAACACAATTAAACCTCGACCATTCCCAGCTGCAGTACAAATATAATCTTATCTACTTAATGTCAGCCGATTAAGTCATCGGGGCTGCAGAACGGCAAACAGATATTAATAACCAACCTAGAAGGGAGCCATTTCGGCGAGGTGGCTTACGGTGGCAGGTTCTTGGGCCTTAAGGCGGGGACGTTCACACCTTCCCGACCCTGCTATAAAACAGTGCAACATTACAACTTTTCAACCATGTCTAAAAGGCCAATTTAGGTTTATTCCCATCCGAGTTTATGGCCATGGTTCAGCAGGTGGAAACCGGTATTCGCTGCGGTCCGGCTCTGGGTTCATGCCAGCACAGATGTGTTCAGTCAAATGACTAATTGAAAACCTTAGACGAAATCAGCAGCCCGGCCATTCTGCCTGCATAATAAAACAGTGCTGATAAAGGCAACGGAGAAAAAAAAAAAAATCTAGCCATCTCATCATCAGTGCCATTAACAATCATGAGTAAAGATGAAAACAACGCATGGTTTATTCTGCAAATGAAGGCATAGATGGTTTCCCAGGGGCCCATTACCCTTTTTAATAATACATCAAGGAGCCTGAGCAAACAGTTTGTATGTGCAAACCAAACAGAGCAAACTATTTACAGTTACCGCGTACAGAGACAACTCCCAGCACTCTGGATTTAACAAATTTATAAAGGTACATAACATGATAGCTATTAGCAAAATTAAAAGAGAACCATTATAGACTTACATTCTGCCACGCTCATTCGCCAGTCAAGAAGCAATTGCCAATGCCAACTTTCAATTCAGGATTCCACCCCCCCCCCACCTTCCCCCCCCCCCTTTCCTCCAAGAGAGGAGCCCGACTTGGACTCAAATTATGTGCATGAATAATAAAATACCATCTAATTAAACACTGTAGTTAAATATGCAAAAATTAATGGTAATGAGATTGTGTAATACCTTCGAGTATAGGCACTCCGTGAGTTACTCACAAAAGCTCCTTTGCTTGACCTAAACAGGGGATACCGGGAGCGGCTTTGAACACACTTGGTCCTGGCACCCCACGGTGTTCTATGATGTTTCATACGTGCTCACAGCCACGGCATCAAATGGCCAAACCGGGCCATGTGTGGCCGGGCCAAAGCGTTCCTTTCCAGTTCTGGCGTGGAGCAAGAACGGGCAGGCTTTTAGTGGGCTTTGTGCGAAGGGCTTGGTGGAGGAGGGGGGAACGAGGCAGGCTCTTGTCATCCCAAAGCGATAAGGGCCCTCTCGCGAGATGATGGTGGCCGAACAAACAGACTCCTGGTGGTAAGGAGCAGGTGGAAAGGTCTATTTTGGGACTCATTTAAGGTAGTTTCCCTACAAGCTCCCCAGTTACCGATGCAAGGTTCTTTCCCATCTTGGATTTGCCAAATCATTCTAGGAGAGCACCTAAATGCCAGCCTCTTGGCACTTGACCGCGTCTTTGGGACTGAATCCACTTCCTGAGCCCACGCCCTGACATTTGTTTTAGACACGGGAGACTGGATGTCACCCATCGCTTCGGCTTAGAGCTTCTGAATCTCAACTCTCCCAGCCTCTGTCCTCTGATTTCTTCACGGCTGGTGATTCTTCTTGAGGATGGTTGATAGCAAACCAAAGGACAGTGCCCTTCAAGAGCAGAATGGGATCTTGGTGCGGTGGACAATTTCAGACTCACTCGACATGACTGCTTTTGCCTTTTCATCTGTTGGAATGGAGTCTGACGTGCTGAGAAGCAAGCATTTCTTTGGAGGAGGGATTTCTCATTCAGATGAACCTGATGGAAAACTTCCCTATCAGCACCTTCTTGAACTTGCCCATGCCATCCTGTTTCTGATAAGTGTTCTTGCCCGGTGAGTAGGTATTTCAGCTAAGTGATACCTTCTCGACGACTCTTTCCACCGGCGGGTTCATCGGCTATGCAAGCGAACAATTATTGTGATGTCGGCACGGGACGTTTCATTTGGGAATTTCATTCACTGTCAGCTGGTCTCAACCGCTTCTGAGATTTGCATTGTAGCATTTGGGGCATGTGAGAAAATGGTGACCTTGATTTTCCTTTTTTTTTTTTTTTTTTCTTTCTCCTGTCGAAAAAGTCTGGATTTCTTCCCTCCTGTCTTGCGGATGCTACCTGACTTTCTCTCAGTCAGCAGCCACATTTTAATGGTGGAAGCACAGTGGTAAGAATTTCCGATGTTTGACCTGGCGAAGGTACAAAGCGAGCCTTCTTAAGATCCTTGGACAAATCAGACTTAGGTTTGGTGTCCGAAGAAGGCTTGGTGCCTAATATATAGGTTCCCTGTTGATAGATTGATCGACTGATTGGTCATTTACATGTCCCAAATGAGTGGGATCTGAGGACTTAGTTGAGGGTACAGTCTCATTCAAGGTCATTCAGACTGGTGTTCATGTTTCAGCTTTGCTGTTTGCTAGTTCCCTCACCAACCTGAGCTTCAATTTACTCACCTATAAATAGAGATCATGTAATGTCTCTGCCACAGAGTTCGTGTGTTGATTAAATAAGAGAGTATTCAGAACGCATAAGTCTAAGCTCATAGTAAATAGTGAATAGTAGCTCTACTATATAACAGCAACAACCACACCGATAATAGCTACGAGAGCTGATTTTCCATAAAATCACTTAAAACGGTGTATGAAAAACAGAGATAAAAAGTTAGGAGTGAGTCAAGAAGGTTTTGGGCAAAGGAATAAATAGATGTACTGAGAATGAACATAATAAGGATCACAACGTAGATAGTTTTTCAAGTATTTTAATGTGCATTACTCAAAGTAACTCACAGTTAAGATACTTTTGACAACAAGAATTAGAATATTGAATTATCAATGGCTTAAAAATTTAGGACATCAGTTGCCCTATATGGCAAGAAGCCCAGAGGCTTCCAGGCAAGAGCGTTCAGGAGATCCTTGATTCCAGAGTTGGCTTCCCTGCAAATCTTTTGGCTTCCCCTCATGGTTTCACGATGACTGCCCAGCTCCAGCTCTCACATCCTCACAAAGCTTTGTCCAAAAGAAGACAGTCTCAGGGGCAGGGGAAGGGGTTGATTTTCTCCTTACTCATCTCTGATGGAGGAAATCTTTTCCCGGGCTTCCCAGCAGACTTCTCATGGTAACTCATTCAGCAAGGTTGGGTCACAAGCCCATCCTTGGTCACAAGCAATCTCAGGGAAAGGAAAATGGGATCATTATATTTGGCATTGACCAGCAATGACTCACTCACCAAGGTTGGGCCCATCTTTCCTGAGCACACTGCCATCGGGAACCTGAATATTACAGGACTTCTGCTATCAAGAGCATAAAGTGGAGGGTGATGGGTAAGTGAGCTACCAAGAAGGTCTGCCCAACACTATGGCGGCACATGTTATTGCTAGCGTTTGTCAGATACAGAAACTGTGTCTCAGGGGCGCCTGGGTGGCGCAGTCGGTTAAGCGTCCGGCTTCAGCCAGGTCACGATCTCGCGGTCCGTGGGTTCGAGCCCCGCGTCGGGCTCTGGGCTGATGGCTCAGAGCTTGGAGCCTGTTTCCGATTCTGTGTCTCCCTCTCTCTCTGCCCCTCCCCCGTTCATGCTCTGTCTCTCTCTGTCCCAAAAATAAATAAACGTTGAAAAAAAAAAATTAAAAAAAAAAAAAAAAAAAAAAGAAACTGTGTCTCAGATAGGTTAAGTACAATTTTCAAGGCACATAGATTGTGAGACAACTAGACCTAGAAGTCAGGGATTTTGGATCCCGATTTGGTGTTCATTTCAATACATTCAACTGTAAGATGGGATCAAGTTTGAAACTCCGAGCTCCCTGACAGATAGAGTAAAAAGGCCAAGAAAACGAACTTTACAGTTCCCCTCAGGATCTGGTCAAAAGAGCGATATAAGTTTATCTGGAGGGGACCATTTTCCTAGCACTAAGTTCTTGGAGGAATTTACTGGGTGAAATCTTACACAAGGGACGTAGCAACATAATGGATAATGTAAAAAAAAAAAAAAAAGGAAAGAGAGAGAAAGAGAGGGAACTAGCAGAGGCTCCGCTACCTACGTACAAACGGAGTGTTTTTCAACATTTTTTTCTTTTAAGATATATGTAAACGTCACGCTGTCATGGGTGAACCCAGGTTTCGACTAACCGTACAAAATTTGGCAGGCAAGTTAATCTCTACTGTCACGGAACAAATCAAAACTAATAATAGTACACGGGGAACAATCACTCAGAACATTTTTTTTTTTTTTTTTGGCATAGATAAGCTGAGCTTTGGGTTATGTGCCATTCCTGGTGCCTCCATGACCCCGTCCTTTCTTCTCCTTCTCAAAAAAGGCAAAAAAATGAAGGAGGCTGTTCTATGCATGACTCCGAACTGATTCCTCTTTGTGTTTCAAAGCCAATCACTTGCCAGACTTCAGTGCTCTCATTAGTTTAATTGTTATGCCTTATTGCATATACTACAATCGCAAAATAGACACGGGCCTCCCTGATTTCAGAAGAACCGTGAGCAAATTCACCTCCCTGAGGAGGTGTTTAATTAAGGAGAAAACTCTGACATTTCGGGAGGCTTGCCAAGCCCTCGTTCTTCAAAATTACCTTAAATAAATTTGCACACCATCCCAACAGGTGGACTTCCTTCTACCGAAGAAGGACGGAGGCTCACTGTCTTGCTAGCTAGTGTTCAAAAAAGGCCCATAACCACCTGCAATTATTCCTACTTACCGTATTGACCTTGTATTCATTCATTGAGAGAGAAGTTGGCCTGCATGGAGAGCATACACATGAAACTCGGAGCCACCTGCAGTCACTGTGGCAAGGCCATCCCTCAGTCTTCATTGCCTGAGAGAGCTTCTGACCTCCAGTTGCAGCGTGATCTAGTGATTTGGTTTGTGGGTGAGCACAGACACCTTTTAAAGAAGTGCCTATGGGGCGCCTGGGTGGCGCAGTCGGTTGGGCGTCCGACTTCAGCCAGGTCACGATCTCGCGGTCCGTGAGTTCGAGCCCCGCGTCAGGCTCTGGTCTGATGGCTCAGAGCCTGGAGCCTGTTTCCGATTCTGTGTCTCCCTCTCTCTCTGCCCCTCCCCCGTTCATGCTCTGTCTCTCTCTGTCCCAAAAATAAATAAACGTTGAAAAAAAAAAAACTAAAAAAAAAAAAAGAAGTGCCTATGGTTGTGTATCAGGGAGGAAATAAAGTCCTTTCTACCATAGAAGGCTGGCATGTTACAGAGCAAAAGTGTTTGTCACTCTGCTTGTGGAAACGCAGAGTAATCATTTAAATATTTCTTTAAAAGAATGACGAGGGGCGCCTGGGTGACGCAGTTGGTTAAGTGTCTGACTTCGGCTCAGGTCACGATCTCACGGTTCATGAGTTCAACCCCACAGCGGGCTCTCTGCTGTCAGCACAGAGCCTGCGTCAGACCCTCTGTCCCCCTCTCTCCCTGCCCCTCCCCTGCTCGCACTCTCTCTCTCGCTTCCAAAAAAAATTTGAATGAACATTTAAAAAAAAAGATTAATGATTATTTTGCTCCTGGAAAAAGATATTTGTAAACAAGTATAGCAAGATATTGTATTGATTAAGGGGAACCTTGAAATTTAAAATATTCATAAAGGCACATAATGGCACAGATGCATGAAAGTCAATAGATTGGTGACAAAGTGAGAAAACACAAGGAATTTTATCCAGCTATCTTATAATTATTTATTGAGCACCTGCTGTGTGTCCGGTACTTAGCTTAGTCCGGCAGGGGATGTGGTGAGGAGTAAGACCGAGCCCTTAGTACTTGCTCTGAAGATGGTTCACAAACTCCAGTGCTTACAAAGGCAGCATAAATGCATGATGCCTGTCAGGTGAGGACTGTGGCAAACTTGAGATTCTGTGCCCTGCTTAAAGGGGTGGACGCTACTTGGCTTCCATGATGATTTCCATCCGGGAATACTGGTCTAATGTAGCTAGATCATCCCACTTTATAAAATAAACCAGAACTTGAAAATTTTGTGTAAAACTCCCTCTACTTTGCATCGTTACTATCATTTAAGTAAAATAAAAAACTGTGAGGGGGAAAAGGAAAACATGTCAGTTTGCCGTTTTCCCTGAACTGATTCGTGGGTTTGGCAGTGTGAAAACTTGACTCTTAGTGGCATCCATTTCCTGGCCATTTTGTCTTGCGAAGAAATTAATTACACTTATGTCAGCCAAAAATACCTTTGGGTCTTTAAATCCTTTTTTTCCCCTCTCTTTTTTAAGATGGAAGTATTTCTGCCTAATTGACCAGCATCTGCCATTGTGAGATTCTGACCCTCATGAGAGATGCTGAGAGGTGGTATGAGGGCTGTCAGCTTATTTCAACTTGATTTCAGCCACCAGTTAAGAATTCCTTTTCTTCTCATCGCATGGGAGTGAGCCTAGTGGTTGAAATTTGATGACAGAGGGGAAGGATGAGAGAAAACAAGAGAGAAACAGAGAGAAAGCAGGACGGCCGGAGGGCTGGGATCGTGCAAAAGATGAAACCAAATAGCAAACTAATTTCTTGTTTTTTTTCATCCACGTGTTTATTCATCCATAGATACATATTGAACATCTGCGATGTGCCGATCTTTACTTTAGGTATGGATGTATTGGTGGGGTGGGGCAGATGAAGTCTCCGCCCTCATGAAACTTACATTCCAGCCAGGGTGTGGAAAGGATGCGATATGAACAAAGGAACGAATAGAGTCACTGGAAATGGCAGTAAACGCTGATGAATTAAATAAGGCAGGGTAGTGAAGTGTGACTAAGCATCATTTTGGTGGGAATGGTCAGGCAGGCGTCTCTGAGAAGAAATTGGAGCCAAAACCAGAACAATGACGAGAAGCCAGCGAACTATAGGAAGATCTGCAGAAAAGTGATAAGGGATACAGGGCAAAATAGCCTGGAATTGAAGACGGGGTCAGTTATTCCCATTTTTGTGTGTTCTTCTGATCTTTTTGGTTAATAAAGGGGAAATGTCTCCATTTGGTGTTAGTATGTCTTCCTATTCGTAACATCTTTTTAAAAAATTTTTTTAATGTTTATTTGTTTTTGAGAGAGAGAGAGAGAGAAGAGGGACAGAGAGAGAGAGAGAGAGAGAGAGAGAGAGGGAGACACATAATCCAAAGCAGGCTCCAGGCTCTGAGCTGTCAGCACAGAGCCTGACGCGGGGCTTGAACCCACGGACCATGAGAGCATGACCTGAGCTGAAGTCAGACAGTCAACTGACTGAGCCACCCAATAACATCTTTTTAATACCTGCTAGCCTATCTCTTTAACAAAGAGAGAATAGACTCCAAGCCCAGAGCTTTCAGCAAGCCATAGTAGCAGACTAGCATTAATAATGCTATGTTATTTGTTCCTTGTTTTTGTAGTTTCTTTCCACTTTCAACGGTGATATAAAGTTGCCTTTTTGAATGAATGTAGTTCTGTAAAATGAATGAATCAGATACACAGGCAATCATCAATTACGCAAGAGCACAGGACTTTCCAGAAGTGAGATGACCAGGTATGTTGTTTTACCCTTCTGTTCTTGGGAATCGCTCCCAAATACCCGGAAGAATGAGACACAAACACACAGCCTCCATCTCTGCTGAAACTAGAAGCCATCTGTGATCCTAAACCATGACATGTTAGGGTGGAAAGCCGATTGAGAAAAGATAACCAAGCCCAAACAAGGAAGAGCTGCTGCAATGAAAATGTGTAGCCGAGTGAAAGTCTGTGTAACTGTACAGTCTAGCCCTCCCTGGGCTCTTTCTCTGCCTGAAGAGTCCCAGAATGCACCAGCAGGCTGATAGCCTGCTGGTAAGTGGGAAGATTCCAGCCAATTACTTCATTAGTGCTGCATTCGTAAACATACACTGGCTGCAAAGGACTCACAGATTTTAAATGAAAAGCCCCACCAAGAAAGCAAGAGACCCAACAAGAAATCGGAAGTAAAGAAATTCTGACGTATCAGAGATAACGAAAGGAATAGAGGAAACTGCCACAACGTTATAATTAATAATCGCAGAGAGATGAAAAAATATACTGCCTCCATTGCATCCAAACCAGGATGCTATTGCTTTTTAGGATTCAATCAAAGAACAAATAAGAAGGAACTCTACAAAATCAAAGTAGGGTTGAAGAAATAATAAATACAACTGGAGGGTTGGGAAGTATGGTTGCCAAAGTCTCTCAGTAATGAAATTAAAAGATTTAAAAAATGGAAAGATAAGATGAAAAAAATGACAAGACCTCCTCATGAGGTCTGACGTCTGACTATCCGGCCTTCTAGAAAGAACAGAGAGAACACGAAATGGAGGAGTGAAATGTATCAAGGAAATAAGGAAGAAAAATTCCAGGACTGAAGGACATGAGTTTTGTCATGTGGGTTGAGAGGACCCGCCAAGTGAATTCTGAAAGTTCCACCTAAGGCTAATCAGTACAGTATTTCAGAACACCAAATAGAGAGCCTCTAAAAACTTTCTGAGAGGAAAAAAGAAATATCACACACGAAGGAGTGGGAAAAAGAATGGAATCAGACCGTTAACACTGGGAAAAAGGAGACAGAATCTTTAGCACATTGAATAACAATGAGCTTCCAACCGAGATTTCTATATCCAGCCAAAATATCAAGTGTTGGGGTAGAATCAAGACATCTTATGGACAGCATATCTACCTCCCATGAACTCCTTCTCAGGAAGTGACTAGAGAATGTATTTCATCAAAAAGAGAGTTTGGGATCCAGGAAATGAATCTAACAGTTGAAAGAAGCAAAAGAATTCCAGGATGAGGTAATATTTATAGGCATACACCAGTCCTCAAGGGCAACTGGTCCAGATTGAAGGACAGAGGGCTTCAGGAGGAAAGCCTTTAGGAAAAAATAAATTAAACTAGTAGACGATCTGATATTTTGAACACACGGATAGTTCTATTAAGAAGTTATTGGAAGAAATGGGAAGAATTTTAAATAGATATTTAAAAAAAAACTAAGAAAATGAAAAAAAAAAAAGATAATTTACTCCAAAAAGAGATGCATTTTCCAGAAAAGAAACATAATTATGGCACTCCACTAGGTTCAACAGCAAATGATATTTGCACTGTCATAAAAATGAAAACATTGGATGCTGCTTTAATTAGAAAATTGTATATGGTCCTGCTGGGAAATCTGGAGGAGAGGATGCAGGGCAGATATGTGTGTTTGAGAGCAAAAAAGCCAAATTCTTGCTTACCGAAGTAGAAAGCCCATATAAAAAGCCTAAAATTAATGAATCAAGAGATAGCTGTATCATCATTTATCTATTAGAATTGTGGAGGTTAATGCCTGAAGAAACCACTAAAAGAATTAAAATCGATGCTTCTGGAGAGGTGGATTGGGATGAGTAGCCAAAAATGTTATTTTTCCATTAAAAACTTTCAGCATTATTTGACTGTTGAAATTATGTGCCTGTATTACTTTGAAAACGTACCCTATGCTTCAAGTAAAAAAAATACATATGATATAAATATTCCACAATGGGACAGAAGCTTCTCATTGTTTCCTAGTGCCCTTCTCCAAGAGACCCCCCAGTCTTTCACTGGACATTTGTCCACCTGGAATAAAGGATTAAGTTATCCAGGATTCGTTGCAGGTAAAAATGGCCACGGGACTAAGCTCAGCAGTTTATACAGCATTGCGATGTGTCCTTAAAGGGGGTGGCCCTGCTTTTTGTGTCCTCGTACTTCCTGCTGGACCTCCAGGGGCCATGGTGACTTTGGAGGGGTGGCCACACATGGCAGAACCATAAGACAGAAGGGGCCTGGGTTTCTACTGCCACACCAGGCCCTGGATTGACTCCTTCCAGACTTCTGGAAAACGAGGGAGACGGTCGGTTGGTGTTTTTAAATACCATTTTTCTGTGGGGACTTCTGAATACCAACAAATATAAACCCAACTAACGCACTTGCGTTATGTCACCAGCAGAAGCACGCAAGTGACTGGATCTTGGAAAGACTGGCTGAGAGGGTGTGAGTAAGGGCAAGGCAGCAGAGCGGAGGCCTTTCCTGGGGACTAAGAGGACGCATGCAAGTGGGAGGGCCCACGCTTTACAATTCGGTAAGCGCCACTCAGGCATAGAGGGTAGAATTGGAGGGAACAGTTGCTTTCTAAGAGTCTGGCAGGGTGGCCCATCTATGCGGTACATTAAGCTCAGTCCTTGCCTTGAAGTTGCCTGCGGCCCAGCGGGAATCCTGCCGGGTAGTCACGGAACCCTACTAATGGTCGTGGCCACCACGGGCATGACGCGAGACGTGCCATATACATCTTCTCATTGAGTCCTCAGACAACCCGCCATGTGACGTTAGCCCGTCTATGGACACGCCCACTGCAGAGGAGGAAACCAGGTCATTCAGGTCCCCAAGGTCATGCAGCTGGACTTACTGTCTGGCTTAACTACGAGACCCAAGGCCAATGATGAAGTGCTGCATCTGAGGTTCCAACCAAGGAAGGAGAGGGGAAATCCGAGCCTTCTGGGGAAGCAAGTATCGGAACCGGGCCCTGAAGGTTCTGAAAGGTGAAGTTGAAAATAAGAAGAACCCTAAGTGATTGGCGCGGTGTGAACAAAGAGTTGAAGCCTGGAAGACATCAGGAGGGCTTGGGAAACTAGGAGCAGACGAATCTAGCTGGAGGGAGACAGCGTGGTGGGACTGTGGGAGATGAGGCCTGGGGACGAAGGGTGGGCGCCGGGGTCACAGAGGCCTCCCGTGCAGGCTACAGACACGCGCTGGATTCTGTAGGACACGTGTGGTGTGGTCGGTTGCTTTGCTTGGTCGCTTTTTTGCTATTATCATTACATCCGTCACATACCTGCAATATATTTAGTTGAAAATGCTCTACCGTGAGCATGTAGGAAGGCCACCTTTCCCAGCTCCCACCTTGGCCCCAATCCCATCACGGCCTCTATTCTTTATGCCACCCCCCGTGACAGCAATGACAACGGGGGCCACTGTGATGTTTCCACACCCCTGCCTTAGTTTCCATTCCTCTAGGAAATATTGCCAGGCAGGTTTATGCTCAGATGGTCCAAGGACTCGTCACATGCATATACATGACAACAATGCCTTCATGTGTCATCACCGTCTTGCTTGTCACAAGAGCCTCTTCCCGTGTATTTCCTGCCAGGCAGGAGGGGGACCGTGTGAGAACCGGAGCCAGCTTTGCGGAGGGGCCTTTGTCGCCCCCCGATCGGGAGAGGGTGAATCTGGTCCACAGAGCACTTCGCTCCGTGCGGCCAAGACCGACCGCAGAGCAATTTGACCGAAGTGTCTTTCCTCTTGGCTGCCAGCTTCTATCCCGGCAAAGGCTGCTGGTTGGACAGAGGCTTTCACTGCACTTAAAGAATTAAATAGAGGAGCCGGGCAGAACAGGATGGAAATGGCTCAGAGAGAGATTGGGGCAGTGCTGGGGGTGGGCGGTGAAGCCCTTGATTTTGTCCACGCCAGACTCGAAGGCTGGACCCACTGTCGGAGGAGCCTCAGACTGGGGCATCCTGAGAACGACAGAACGCCCCCTATGGTTCTGTGGGTCCAAGTCCTTCAATGGCCCCCTTTTCTTTAATATTCAAATAAAAAGGCTTAGGAGCCCGCCTCCGTGGGAAGGCCGACCTTGTTTCTTTCACTCCGAAGCCATCACCCTGTCTGTTCTTTGACACAGACCCTCCTGCGAGCCTCAGAATAACCCACTCTGAACATTCGCCCGCCAGGAGACACCAAGGGAGGCCCACCTACCAGAAGGCTATGGGCTTAAAGGATTTAGATATTCGGAATAACGTCACGTTTTAAAATGTTCTACGCCTCTACCTGGACAAAGAGAACTTCACAGTCGTCTCAGAAGGCTTAGCTTTGAACTCAGCGTTCTTAGCTCCTCAGAGTTAAGCAGGCAGCTTATCTCCCTTCTCTCACTGCCCCAGTGCCCTTGCACGCCAGCAGGGGCCTCTCTCTCAGGTGTGTGCACCCTCACCTCCCGTCTCTGCCCCACACTCCCCACACACAGCCCGGGGTGGCCACACTGTGGCACGGTTAACCCTGAGAGACCCAGTCCTGGAAATGAACTTGGATGATGCGGAAGGGAAGTTTCTAGGGTGTGTGGGTCCAGAAGTAGTGTCCAGAGCAGCGGTCGGCAAACAACGGCAGCGGGCAAGTCTGGCCCCACCACCTGTGTTTCGTATGACCAGTCAAGCCAAGAACATCTTTACCTTTTTAAATGACTGGGGGGAAAAAAATCACAGAAGACTGATTTGGGGGGCTCAGTCGGTTACGCGTCCGACTCTCGATTTCATCTCCGGTCATTTGCGTCAGGCTCTGCGCTGAGTGTGGAGTCCGCTTGAGACGTTTTTCTCTCCCTTGGCCCCTCCCCCCACCCTCTCAAAAATAAGAATAAAAAAATAATAAAATAATAAAATAATAAAATAATAAAAAATAAGTAAGAAAAAAATAAGAAAAAATAAGAAAAAAGAAAAATAAAAAATAAATAATAAAAAATAATAATAAGAAAATAAGAAAAAAATAAGAAAAATAAAAAATAATAATAAATACAAAAATAAAAAATAAAATAAGAAAAAATAAAAAAATAAGTCACAGAGCTTTCTGTGACTTGTGAAAATGATGTGGCATTCAAATTTCAGTGCCCACAGATGAAGTCTTCTTGGAATCCAACTAGGCGCATTGATTTCTCTATCATCCTTTTCATGGAGTTGAGTATTTGAGACAGAGACCCTAGGGCCCCGCGGAGTCCCAACGATTTACTATCTGGCCCTTCTACGGAGACTAAAGTTTGTGTTACTTCTGTCAATTTACTCTGCACAGCAGCCCATACAGCCTTGCTTTAATGTTTTTTAAAGAAATTGAGGTAAAATACCCGTAAAATGTACCACGTTAACCAGTCGTTAAGTGTGTGGTTCAAAGCCCCCGAGTACACTCATGTTGTGCAGCCATTGCCACCGCCCATCTCCAGGATGCTTTCATTTTCCCAAACTGAAACTCTGTGTCCATTAAACACCAACTCTTGGGGCGCCTGGGTGGCTTAGTTGGCTGGGCATCTGACTCTTGATTTCACTTCAGGTCATGATCTCATGGTTCGTGGGATTGAGACCCGCATTGGGCTCTGCACTGACAATGAGGAACCTGATGGGGATTCTCTCTCCCTCTCTCTGTCCCTCCCCTGATCATGCTCTCTCTCTCTCTTTCTCTCTCAAAATAAATAAGTAAACATTTCAAAAACCACGAAAAACATCAACTCTCCATTTTTCCCTTCCCTAGCCCCCTGGCACCTCCTGCCTCTATGAATCTGGGTGTCCTAGGTGCCTTAGATAAGTGGAATCACACAGTATTTGTCTTTTTGTGACCACTTTTTTCACTCAGCACAAGGTCCTCAGGTTTATTCATCTCGTAGCAGATGTCCGAACTTCCCTCCTTTGTAAGGCTGCATAATACTCTGCTGTATGTAATATCACATTTTTGTTTATCCATGTGTCCATGGACAGACACGTGGGTAGCTTCCACGGTTGGCCGCCGTGAATGATACTATGAACCTTCCCAGGACCCCGCTGTCAACTCTTTTATGCATAGACAGGCACGCTTCACTGTATTGTGCTTTGCGAATGTTGCATTTTTTTACAAACTGAAGGTTCAGGACTTCAGTGGAGGAAATTGCGGATGCGGCAGAAACAGTCAGGGAACCAGAATCAGAAGTGGAGCCTGGGGTGCCTGGGTGACTCAGCAGGTTAAGCGTCCAACTTCGGCCCAGGTCATGATCTCGCGGTCCATGGGTTCGAGCCCCGCGTCAGGCTCTGTGCTGACAGCTCGGAGCCTGAGCCTGCTTCCGATTCTGTGTCTCCCTCTCTGTCTCTCTGCTCCTCCCCTACCTGCACTGTCTCCATCTCTCAAAAAATAAATAAACATTTAAAAAATTAAAAAAAAAAAAAAGCAGCAGAGCCCGAAGGCGGGATGGAATCACTGCCATCTCAGGATACAACTTCACCAGATGAGAAGTTGCTTAGAGGTGAGCAAAGAAAGTGGTTTCTTGAGAGGGAATCCGCTGCTGGTGAAATTGCCGTGAAGGTTGTTGGAATGACAGCAAAGGACTTGGCCCATCGCCTAAACTCAGTTGATAAAGCATCGGCAGGGCTCGAGAGAACAAACTCCAATTCGGAAAGAAGTTCCGCTGGGCGTAGAATGCTCCCGAACAGCCCTGCACGCTACCGAGAAATCGGTGAAAAGAGCCAACTGACGCTGCGAATGTCATTGTTGTTTTACGGGAAGAAATGCCGCCGTCACTCCAGCCTTCAGGAACCGCCACCCTCATCAGTCAGCAGCCATCCACCTCCAGGCGAGACCATCCACCAGCCAAAAAGATTAGGGCTCTCTGAAATCTCCGCTGACAGTTAGCATTTTTCAGCAATGAAGTATGTTAAAATCCAAATATATACGTTTTTAAGGCCTACTGCTGTTGCACACTTAATGGCCTTCGGTACGGCATAAACACAATTTTTATATGCACTGGGAAACCCAAAACTTCATTTGACCGGCTTGATTGCAGTATTCGCTTTATTGAAGCGGTCTGGAGCTGAACGTGCCGTGTCTCCAAGGTGTTTCTGCACCTCGGGGCGGAATTACTGGCTTATATGGTAATTCTGTGTAATTTTTTGAAGAACCACCATATTGTCTTCCAAAGCGACAGCACCATTGCACATGCCCACCAACACAGGCGACTTCACTTTTTAAAAGCAAAAAAAAAAAAAAAAAAAGCTCTTCAAGGTGTCTGCCTGACGAAAGGGTCGCCCAACTTTGAAAATATATATATAATCTCCCAATAGCAATAGTTTTCAACCCTGGTTGCGTATGAGAATCATTTGGGGAGCTTATCAAAAAATAGTAGTGTGTGTGTGTGTGTTACAGGGTGTGGGCAGGTGGATGGACTCTGCAGACCAATGAGTCTAGAAGAGGTATTCTTTCCGTTGGCACAGGTCACTCCCCAAGCAGCCTGGGTCAAGAGCCACTGCCCTTGCACCACCAGCTGGTCCTACAGCCAGCTTTTAAAATAACTCATCTTTCTCCTGCTACGTTTGCCTTTCTGAGGACCCAGCTCCAGGAAGCAATAGACATGTCCCTGGAATCATGAGTGGTGTTGGGCATGGAGGTGGTGACACACAGTTTCCTGGTGTGATAGCGGGTGTGTTGAAGACAGACGCCATCTGGAGTAGAGAGGGGCAAGGGCTGGGACTGGGCTGGTCACACCCTGTGCCTTCAGCACCTTTCCGTTTTCAGGGACATCTCTAGGGCCACCCTGTCCCAGGCTCTTGGCATCTCTCCCTCAGGGAGTGCACCTCCCTACCCCCACCAATCACATGCATTCTAAGCCTGTGGGGGCGGGGTCTTCTTTTCATGCCCAGCTCGGTCCAACTTCCTGATCTTCGTCCCTCAACCAACATTAAAATAACCTTCCGGGTCAGAATCCGCCAAGAGACAGGCAGCAAGGACCTCCTTTTTTACACTTCTCCCCTTGAATCTAAATAGCCTTTTTATTCTGCAGTGGAGATTTCTGGAGTATCGCGCAGCTTGGTTATCTTCCTAGGGAGGCACAAACATCCAGGGGGATTTTAAACCTTGCTTTGGTCAAGCAGACTGAGGCAAGGCCACAGTATGTGCTTTAAATGATCTAGAACGATGAAGACTGGTTGGGATTTTATTTTTTTTTTTCCAAGAGTGGCCCTTGTAGGTTTAATTGTAAAGTGTAATTACTTCAAGACATCATAATTTGTTGTGTACCGTATAAATCAGCCGAACTCCACGGAATCATGTTTTTAATGTAGACCCCAAATAAAATGTTCTTTTATGACATAGCAGATGTTTCTTAATTCACTAGCGCCATGCATTGGGGTATTAAGATTATTCCTTGGCATTTTATTATGAATAACATACTTGCTCCATCATTAAGTGGGCCATTAAAGACATAAACAAGCTTTTATGCCCTGGTTTTCAACAGCTGCTGGTGGTCTACCAAGTGATAATCCAGCTTTCAGCAAATATATTCTTCAGCTCTAAGAAATAAATACATTTAATAGGGCAACTCCAGGTCATTCCACAGCTTCTGGGATCCTGGCTTGGGAAAAATTCTTTACGCTGGAAAAATGGACTGAAGGGCGAGTTGTTTTGAAAGCACGTGCTTCCTTCCGAAAGCGTGTGTGTTTGTGAGTGTGAGTGTGTGTGTGTGTGTGTGTGTGTGTGTGTGTGTGTGTTTCTTTAAAATAAACTAAAAATGTAAACGGAAAGAAACAGAGGGACGCGTCCGAGAGAGACACAGCGTTTTGTAGACGGTGCGGGAGGCTGTTCTGTTCCTCAGCAAATGGGAAGACACGCTCACCAATCCTATAACCTGCACTTTGAAGGAAATCAGCTGAGTCGGTTATATGCAGCAAACAAAGAGAGGTGACGAACGGCGGAGGTCACAGGCCCTGTTCAGTCACCGGCATCGAATCTGAGCGGATGTGACCCCTGTGGGACAATGTTCCCAAGGTGTATGGGGAGGAGTCTCATGTCTCTAACTCGGATGGGAGCCAGATAAGCGTTCCCTCTCCCCCACCTTGGACTTCCTAAAGATAACAACTCCGGGCAGCCGAGGAGAAGAGCTAGGGGGGGAGCTGAGATAGGAAATAGCGAGGCTGTATTATCGTTGGCGCGCCCGGTCCTCGCTTCCTGTGCAAAGGTAGCTCTGAAGGGTGCGAAACTTTACAGCGCTAAATGTACACAATGACATCCTACAAGCGACTGTTAGAGGGAGAAGGCGGGGGGGGGGGGGGGGGGGTGTGGTTGGAAACCTGATGGAAATTTGCATGAACTCTCTGATACCCTAGCACCCTCCTCCATTCCCCCCCCCACCCCACCCCCGCGGAAACTCGGGACGCTGAATGAAAGAAGGAGAAGGGGAAAGTGGAACTCATTTTCAAGTCCGTCCAATTCCAAATCTATTACAAGATCTGTCAGCAACAGGGGGTAGGAGAAAGATTTCCAATGTATATAGCGAATCGGGTAGCATGGACCTTCACCGGGGATGACTCCTCAGTACCTGGGAAAGACCGTCTCAGTATTCCTGGTCCTAAGGTTATGGAGGAAAAGACACTGGGGTGAAATATTAAGCACCTTGTCCTCAATGACAAGAGATATGGCAGAGAATGCCTGTAGGAAGGCCTTTTGTCTTTTGTTCCTTTTCCCTAAATAGGATTTAGTAATAAATTTTCTTTTCCTTTTTTTTTTTTTTTTGGTTGCTGATGAGGGTTTATTTTCTTTCTGTGTTCTATTTCATTTTGCAGTTGGATGTACTATTGTTCTGGGGCCCGTGAAAACAGGGGAGGGGGGCAGGAGGCAGGAACCACATTGTGAGTGAACTTGGCAGAAGGAGAGGAGGAGGGTAACTTTCCCGTCCGGTTCGGTATCTGAGGTCTGCAGTGCTCCTGCCTCATCAATCCTTCCACGGCCACAACTAAAATATTCCTGGGCCCCGACAGAGCCACGGATGGACCCAGCGTGGCCTTGTAATTTTTTTTTTTTTTCTTATTTATGCTCACCTTATTGGGAAAGCGACGTTTGATGTTACTTTTCCATTATGTTAATTACAACTGTAAGAGGATTTTATTGTGCCCTCGATGACATCACTTTGGAAACATCATTCAATTGGGTGGCCCGCTTTCCTCTGGATGATTGTACAAAATAAACAGTCAAGCCTTCTTTTTATAGCCACAGACCGTGTCTCTAAACGCGTGCGCGCATGCACACACACACACACACACACACACACACGTGCATTTTTCACCACGTCCGAAAGGAAACAGAGCTTCCAACCTCACAGCATTCTACATGACTTTGAATTAATATCGGTCTATTAAAAAGAGCTGTAATCAGAAGAAAAAACTTAGCCTGATTCGCACAGCAAATACATTTCACAGTTGTTTTGGACAAATGCCCTCAGTGAATATGTTTAAAGTCATGTACAACAGGAATATGTTATCACAAGTAACCATGCTTTAATAAACACTTCATCTTTTTGTATTGCTTTCTTTCCATCACAATAATAGAAATATAACACCATATATCACTGTAGAACACATTTCCACATAAATGCTGATAAGCACAAAATATTTTTCATCATTTACATTTTAACTGTAATAATATATGGCAGGATTAAAGCTGCATCCATCATGTGTCTAACTAACCTTGCCGTAATGAATTTTTAAATGTAATGGTTTCTGTCGCAAAGTAAAATCGTACATAATGTCTAGTGACACAGTACGCTGGTGGATAGGTGCTTTTTAAAATGTAAATGCAACTTCGTTTTTAATTAGATTTATAAACTTCGCCACCTCCACTCTCAGCCAGCACCCCCGCCCCCGCAGGATTATTTCAAGCAAGAAACACAGGAGGCATGAATATGTGAAGTACCACCAAAGAGCGCACTCCTTGAGTTATTTAAAAATCACTCGCTTGTTGGAAATTCTGTGAATTCAGGGTGGGTGCATGTGTGTGTGTGTGTCCTCGTGCGCGAAGCGCGCGGCACCCAATGGAAACAAAAGCTTATGGACCATCAGAGTGCGGAAAGCATTCTAGGGGTACCCCCTGTCCGCCAGCCCCCCAGATCAGATTTGGGGGACGGGGGGCACGGGACGGGGGGGGGTGCTGTGTGCCGTGAGGATCTGGGTCAAGGACAAATACATTCCTCCCTCTCTGCTTGAAGTAACAAATAAGCCGACTCACCAGAGAAGAATCATTAAAAATAATTTGCACAAGCTTTCGGTGGTGGGAGCTCTTTTTTGATACAATATTTCCTTCCGTGATTATCACTGCGGACATGTTCCAGCCATATGGAAGCGAGCTGGGCTGGGAGCTCCCTCAATACCTGAGTGGTTAATTAAGAGCCGTTGCCCGGCCACAAGAAGCAGGTTTGAAATCCCTCTTCAGTCTCCGACAATGAGTAGCTTTTTTAGCAGCAGAAGTCACCAGGGACAGCCAGAAGCGAGGGTAATTATTTGAGATAACACACAGCTGAAAAGAGTGTGTGTGAGTGCAGAGGGGGGCGGGGGGCGGGGGGTGCGGGGGGGGGGGAGCAGTGTGCAGTTGAAAGAAGGGCAACAGTAGAGAAAAGTCTATAATAAAAAGGTCAACATCTCCTATTTTTCTGTACAGTGTCGACAGTCTGTAATGCCTTTTTAGCATGAATGACAACGGATTCTGTCTTTTTTTTTTTTTTTTTGAAAAAAAAAAGGGGGGGGAATATCTTATTTTGTATTCAAACTTTGCAATGGTGAGTTCAGGCCTGCCAGCTCAATCTGAATAAGCTATTCTCACTTTATCAGGGTTTGCTGAACTGACTTTGATTGCATTGTTGCAAAATAGCAGTAATTTTTCCATTAACCCATACAAACCCTCAGCGAGCCGGAGAACAAAGAAATATCAGAGGTATGAAAGCCACGAGCGCCGGGAGGGAAGCCAGGAGTTTTCCTAAATGGCTCCAAATACAACTGCACACACCAGCTCCTTAGGCTGGCTGGGGCTTGCCGGGGGTGCCATTTTAGGCTCCGTTTGGGGTCCCCTGGGGTTTGGGTCTCAGTGGACACCTCTCCTCCTCGCTGCAAATTTCTATTGTTTCCACTATGTTAGCAGGCCCTGGGAGACAGGGGGCTGGGTCTCCCTCCCTTCAGAGGGACCGTGTTTCATCCTGCATCTTCCCTGTGCCAAGAGCCTCAGTCTCCCTGTAGAACCCGACCCAGGAATGCTCAGAGCCCGTCAGAACCCAGGACGACCTGAACACCAAGGGGCCTTCCCTTTCTCCCAGGAAGACCTCAGCAGGCAAGGTCGGGGGGTGGGGGGTGGGGGGGGCGGGGTGGGGAAGCCAGCTCCTTTGGCGACTGGAAGGGAGCAAAGAACCCCAAAGCCCTCCTATTTGACATTGTGGCACGTTCCGCGTCACCGCACGGGTTCTGGAGAGGCAGGTGCAGCTGCTAGGTTCCGGGTTTCAAGGTAGCTACGCGAGGCTGTTGTTTTGCATAAACGCGGCCGCCTTCGGCCATCGTGTGAATGACGGTAGGAAACCGAGGGCGAGCAGGGGCCCCAGCTCTCTCCTCCATTAGCAGGAGGTCCGCTTGGAACCATCAGACGCGCGGCGGAGAGGCTCTGTTTCTGCCGAGAATCCCAGAGCCAGGGTGTTGACGGTCGTTAAGTTGATCAAAATCGAAGCCTGGCTTTCTGATTTGGCTCTTTAAATTCAAAGTGTCAAGTTCAGCCCATCTCTGGCACGTGGCTCTCTGCTAGGGGGCCCAGCGAAGAGCTGAGGTCTACGAGGGCTTTGATCTCCCGGAGCCACAAACCAACCCCGCTCAAGCAGTGGTGGCTTCGCCAGAAACCCATGCCTCAGCTTTGTTTAGGAACTGCCCAATATGTTAATTATCTCCTTTACCTCCGCCGCGTAGGTCTTTAGAAAATAAAAGTGAACACGGTGAGCCCGTTGTACCCTGCTCCCATAATATCCAGGCCCTGACAACGCCTGGGCTGTCAGATGAGAAGAAGCGTCACTGGAATAAAGGTGGGCAGATGCGTGATAATGAGACAGAAGCGTGCAGATGCTAATCGAACTCACCAGAACAGGCCTGCCTTAGTTAGACGGATCTAGGTAGCAGGTGCAGGGTGTCAGGACGCCCGGATGTTACTTTCTCTTGATTCTCATTTAAGAACTGCTTTCGCCGTGCGGCTGTCAGTGAACTTTTCCCTCTCTCAGGAGCTCCAACCCCTAGGTGATCAGTCACATTTCGACATAACTAGATGTCAAAAGAAGTTTAAGTTGTATGACGCACCGTGATGCGGTGAGTTCCAGCCTCCGGCCTCCGAGGCGGCTTCTTAATGATCCGCCTGGAAACTCTGGCGCCTTTTCCTGCGTTTTGTTTTCTTATTAAAATACTGGCTAAGTCTTTGTCAATATCCATGTCAGCAACTGTGAGCTCAAGACAATATTATCCTAAGCATAATTTAATTTTAAATGTGGAACTCAGACCCACGCTGGCCCTAGAGCGGGAGGTTTGTGTTGAGCAAACAGGAGCTCCCTCCCACTGGCCCCTGGTAGCATCCTTGATTGAAATGAGGTTGTTGTTTGGAAATTTATTGTCAGCCCCAGTTGGGACGCTGGTGACCGCAGAGCGGGGGAGCCCGGGCTGGGTCACCGCGGGCTGCTCCCGGACCAGGAGCGTGGCTGTGGGGCCGAGATGAACAGACCGGACCTATGAGCTAGTGGTTCTAACCCACGCAAAGGCAGGAAAACAGACATAACCTGAGAACTGTCGTCTCTGATGCCCACAAAACCTTTGAACGGGAGTGTGAACTTTATCGGGTCCTTACTGGTCTCCGTGAGCCCATGGGCTCCCTCGGAGCGGGGTGGGGGGTGGGGGGGAGGGAGTTAGGTATATGTGACACATGCCGTCACGTATGCGATGAATCCCGCCAGCCCTTGCCCTCCTTTGTGAGGCAGGCGTTTCTTGGAGCGTTTAATTGGGTCAGATCAGTTTGTTCTCCAAATATGTTCATTTTCTCCCACCACTGTTTACATTTCCATTGGGAAAATAAATACTACATGTCGCTTCTGCCTGCTATATTTTCTTAGAGTATTTAATCCCCATTCCTCATGAAAGGTTTACCCACACGCACACACACGCGCACACACGCACGCACACACACACATGCCCTCCGACCCTGGTGTGAAGGCATCACAGTTCGTAAAATGCTTTTTGTTTCTCCTCTTCAGACAGTGAAAGGATGTGCTATGGAAATCTAATGCTGCGTTGACATAATGAAGCGTTGGGACGAATCTCACGTTTCTCAATCAGAGAACCAGCCAGTCTCATCCGGAATGTTCTAAGCCGTCTGCCACTCCCCACCCCCGCCCCCATCCACTGCCTCCCCCCCAGGATCGCTCTTCCTTAAACATTTCACAGGCTGGCTGTTATGCGGCTCATATGCTCTCACATAAAACAAGACTTCTCCCCCTAGATCCTGATATTTAGTAGCTGGAAGCTCATTAGGACCTCACTGCTTTGCCCTGGAGTTTTAAATTTTTAAGCAGCTAGGATTCGTCTAAGAGGTCTTAACCTTATAATTTGTAATAACTTAGAGATCACGCATCTGAAGCGCGAGTTATTTGAGAGAATGTTCCTTGTCCTTCGCCAGCCATCGATTTGCTTCCTCACCCTCTCCTGAACCAGGTGATGGAAAACGCTCACTTATTCCTTCGTAGTAAAACACAAGCAATTATGAGACATTTCTTAACGTGGATTGATCTTGCCTTAAAAGAAGGCCCGGAGTGTCAGAGGCAACTTACAGGGGTGGCAGAGATGCACAGAGGCGGGGAGGAGGGGGGCCAGAGAGCCAAGGTCCTGGATGGGCTAAGACCCGTCAGCTCGAAGCTTAGCCACCCACGGAAGTGTAGACAACAAGCGCGTCCTGATTTTTGACCGCGCCGGGCGCTAGGCGGAGCGAGGCAGTGTGGCGGAAAGCACATCACAGTCTGAAGTCAGGCATACGAGCTGTTCAACTCTGGTCAAGTTGCTTAACCTCTCTGGGCTTCAGATCGTTTTCACCACGAAACGGTAGGAGACTCAGCCTCCTGAGCGTGATAGGAACATTAAAGGAGACACGGTAAGTAAATTATCCCGCACAGAGCTGGAGACGCCCTCCAGGCACAGAGCTGGAGACGCCCTCCAGGTACCTACGAGGTTATGACCTGGCCCCGGACCTCAAACCCAGAAAGTTCTCGGGATGCCTGGGCGGTGGGGGGGGGGGGGGGGGGGGGAGGACAGAGACCTCCACGAGTGGAGCTGGCGATCGTGTGCAAGGAGCCAACACGAGGCGCTGTTTTTCTTCTTATTTCTGCCGCCTACGACAGACCCGGGCCCCTGTTACACTGACTAAACTTTGTCTAAAAATTATCTGAGGACCACCTAATGTGTGTCGATGCCACACATGAGATGTGTCAGCCTCTTCCAGTAATGACTCTCTGACATAAACAGTAAGGAAGAAATATTACAATTACCGAGGGGTGCCGGGGCCCGGCATGCATTTTCATGAGGGGTCCTGGTGAATGGCAGCGGGAGCTCTGTAATCAGCTCCCCCTGCCAGCAGAGGCCGGCCGAAGGAAGCTCTCCTCCCCCCAAAGACAATTAAAATGAGTTAAATGAATTAAAAAGGCCCTTCCCAGTTAAAGTACAGTCAGAGGTTAGAAACAGTAGTATTTGGATTTATGGTAAGCCCACGGCTGCCAAGCCTTAGGAATTGTGGCTCACGGGGGAGTCGTCTCAGTGGGAGCCTAAATAGCTTATGAAATTGGAGGCAATATGCATGATTTTACATTTCTGGGAGGCCGTTTTCATTCCCCTGTTTATTTTGGCTTCTTAGGTCAATAGGAATATCTTTTTGCCTGAAATCGAATTGAGAGGGAGAGAGAGAGATTGGAGAGGCGGGGGGATATTGGGAGGGGGGGGGAGAGACTACCTTGTTGTGATAAACACAATAGGATGACGGAACAGGAATTCTCCCAATTTCGAGGCCAGGCAAAGACCAGGCCAGGGGACAGCTTCGCGAAGGGAGGAAGCGTGTTCTAAGTCCCGTTTCACAGCTCACCAGCCGTGATCGGTTACAAGGGACTCCGCCCCTCGGTGCCTCGGTGTTGTCATCTGCGAAATGGGGTTGTTTCTACCTTGCAGAGGGGATAGGACGATTAAGTGCTCAGGTTGTCTGCCACGGTCGGCCGTTGATCTGCTCACCGCCGGCCCCCCCCCAGCCCCCCTCAGTGAGAGAGTAAGTAAGAACCCTGAAGGTATGAGGGTCTCTGCGACCACTGCCCAAACTTTCCCGAGCCCCAGATGCTGGCGAGCCACCGGGGTCACGGGAGACTATTACAGGCGTTCCTGCCGTTGTCCCAAACGTCCTGGTCACCTGCACGTCCAGATCCGGTCTCCCCGACCCTGGCCACATGCCATCGATTTCATAAGAAATTCTATCGAGGTTTCTGTCTGCTGCATAAAAAGGAGGCCTCCTGCTTCCTCACCCCGCCCCCCTCCCATCCCGCCCCCCCCCCAGGTCCCCAAAGTCCCCAAGTGTGTGTACGCTCTTGCCCATTACATGCACAAACTCCATCAGAAAGCGTTTGTCTACACCCTCTTTATTCACTTTCAAAGGGTTAAACAGCCTATTTACTGGGCTGTCAACAATCCGAGGCCCAAGTCGTGAAGAAAGCCCCGTCCAGTTTTGTGCGGCCCGGAGCCTTGTCTTTGCTGGCCTGCTCTTGTTACTGTCATGTAATATCCATGACAATCGTGTTGGGCTTTTTTGGGGGGCTCCGTGGGGCTCAATCTGAGGGGCCACTTTCAGCCAGGAAAGGCCTTTATTTACGTGGATTTGAAAGAGCCTTGAGAAGGTCCTTCCCCCCAGCACCCGCTTCCACAGGTCACCGCGGTTTCAAAAGGATTTAAATGCGGAGGCCGCAATCAGTACGTCCATCACGTCCTAATAGACTGACACGAGCATTTGTGCCTGAAAGACAGGGGAAAAAGTGATGCAGATTTTCCCTAAATTGGACTGACGCACAAAGCAGGGAGAGCAATTGAGTGACGAGGTAACCTCTCATACCCTTTTTTGCACTTCTAACCAGCGCCGCACAAAGGGAGCCGTGGGAAGCCGCCCAGGAGCCGGGCCGGGCCATTTCCATGGGCCATATGGAAATTTTGTTTTGTGTACAGAGAAAGTGTCTGATAACAGTGACCTTAACTGCCATATGTGGGCAGTGAATAGGCCAGAGGAAACCACTCCACAATCTGACCCTCAACATATGGACCGGCGGCCCAAGGAGACTCTCAGTGCCATCTTGCTGGCAACCCGGGGGGATTTCATTAGATTTGTTAATGAATTGTTCTATTGACTTATATCTGAGCTTGCCTCATTAGAGGAGAAGAACACAATTTTTATCTGTGTTTCCGTGAAGGGACCAGAGCGTTCCCTCCTTTGTGGGGCGGCGGGTAATCTGCGGTGCTGTCATCGGCTTTGAACTAATTTATTGTGTCAGTTAAGAAGGCCCTTCCGTGCTCGTTGAGGCTCGAGCCCCACTCCGAGCCTCTTCAAATCAATGTTTTCCTTGCGAGCGGATGTCTCCCCAGCTCCTGCTTGGCTTACAAATAGCCGAACATGATGTTGTCCTGGTGTGGCGCGTCTTCACGGTGCCCGCGGCAAGCTGAGCCCGCGGGTCCCCGTGGCATCACCTGTCAGCGAGGGGCGTCGCGGGGCAGCAACCCGCTTTGCGCCGAGGTTGCCCATTCACCTGCCCTACCCGCCGCCGGCCCCCGTGCACTGTCTCTCCGTGCCGTCCATGCGGTCTACACGCCGTCAAAAGCGCTTCGTGTTGGAACATCCCTGCACGAAGAAGAACACCCCCCTTCCCACTTCTGCCCTGCCAAGTTCAGAACCGGACAAATCCCCCCACACCCGAGCCTTATGAGGAACGGCTCGATTGTCTGGGCGTCTCGACGTGGGAAAGCTTGGGTCTTAAAGCAATAAGAGCTATCAATTAACATATTATTAGGGGTAAACCAATAAAGAACCCATTATGGCTAATGGCGAGTGTGGAATCACGAGGAATTAGCAAAATGAGATTCAATAAAATGGAAACCGTAAAGATAAGCTTCCGAAGATTGGATCTGGCTTTTTGAGCTTAAGTCTCAAATAAACAAATGAGGGATACGCACCCAAGCCTTCCACCCGGCCCTCTCTCCCGAGCTGGCCAAGGACAGGCAGAACTTTCCGACAAAGTTTCCCAACACCGCAACTCGGACATGGTTTATCCCCCCGGGGAGGGAGGGAGGAAGAAAGCCGGTTCATTCTTAAAATGCACGCACGTTGGGCTCAGTGCTTCCTGTGGGAGTCCCCCCTCGTAGGATGTGGCGCCGAGGTGCTCAAGCCCGTGCACCAGCCACTCTGGCACTGGCCTTGGCACGGGAAGAACCAAAAAGTTGGACGAAGCAGGAAACCTCCTCGCGATGTCACAGAGAAAACCCGGGACGCACATAGGTCCTGCAGCGGTGGCAGCGTGTGGGGTTAGAGACTCAGCGATTTTGCAAGTGAGAGGTACCTCGTCACAGAGGTGCTGTGAGAGGTGGCTGGGATCGCCGTCCATCCTTGCCTGAGTCTGAAGACAGAAGCTGGGTTCTCCAGCTTCGTGTTGCCTTCTTGTAACGCCTCAGAGGGGCACTGAGACACCAGCTCTGCGTGCAGGAGCAGCTCATTAGGACTGTTGGTACCCATGGAGGGGCCCGAGAAAGAAGATCTCCCACGTGGGGAGAGAGAGAGATTTCAGAACCTTTGTCCTGGGCAACGAGAGTGTTCCTGGACAAGGGGCCTGTAAGATCTAAAACGTTATATGAGAATCGGGTTCCAGGGGGATTATAACGGAGTTATATAAGCTATAAGGGTAGAAGGACGTACGTGCCAAATTTTACCAAACATACTACTGTTTTTATCAAGACAGGTTCTTTAGGGCTCTGCCTGGCCAGCTCAGTGAGAAGAGCAGGCGAATCTCAATCTTGGGGTTGTGAGTTTGAGCCCCACGTTGGGTGTAGAGATGACCTAAATAAAAAAATAAACTTCAAAAAGAAAAAGACAAAGGATGCCTGGGTGACTCAGTCAGTGAAGTGCCCAACTCTTGATTTCGGCTCAGGTCATGATCTCACGGTTCGGGAGTTCAAGCCCTGTGTTGGGCTCTGTGCTGACAGTGTAGGTAGAGCCTGCTTGGGGTTCTCTCTCTCTCTCTGCCCCTTCCCCGCTCACACTGTCTCTGTCTGTCTCAAAATATAAATAAATAAATAAATAAATAAATAAATAAATAAATAAATAAATAGAAAGAGACAGATTCATTGAGTTGTCTGCCCTGAGTTCACACATCTTTGAGGTTGACTGTTGGCTTTATAATGGAAATACCACTTGGCTGGGTATAAAATTCATCCTTTCTCTCAGGACTTTTCAGGCATTGCTCGAGTGCCTTTTGGCACTGAATGTCATACTAATTTGTTACCATTTGCTTCTTGGTGGGCTACATTTCATCACTGAAATGTTTTATTTAAACATTTTTTTTTTCAAAGAGAGCTAGGGGTGCTGTATTTCATGATATGTTTCATGTTTGAAAAGTTTTCCCGATTGCTCTTATACGTGTGTGACAACTTAATTGTGTATAATTTCCTCGGGTCACACATTTTTGTCCTTGAAACTCTGCAGACACTCCCCGGTCCTTTTTGACCGTGAATGTTTCTTATTGGGGCGACTTCCCAACTACCAATGCCTTGACGTGGTTCCTGTGTGCCTGAAGAAATATGTCTTTCTCCATGGAGTCTAAGGACTTGACTAGGGACTGTCTCAGTATCACCCATTCTCCATCAGTATTTCCTGGCACTCAGCATTTCCAAATGTACCCGTGCGGACTGGATTCTGTTCTTTCTTTGTTTCAAGGAGATCCTGTGCTATTGTATCTTTGACTTTTTTGGGGTCCCTTTGTGGGATTCTCTAATTCAGGGTCACTATCTTTATCTTGTGTAGATCCAGGAGACTTTTAATCCACTAATGGCCAACGTCAGCTATCAGTTTATTGTTGCCGCCATACCCGCAGACCATACACACCTCAAAGGAAGAGAAAAAACATCTCACTTATCTTCCTTTCCTCCGATCCCACTACATGAGCAGCTCTGGAATGAACCCACAAGTAACTCTGTCCGTTCGAGTTTAAACTTTATGTTGAGAGAAGTCAACAGTCGTCGGAGGTTTTGGTTGAAGACGGCAGTGGTTGACGTGATGTCACATAGCTTCAAAGTGGGGTGGGCTCCAGGGTAAGGTAGATGTTCCTGATGAATGACGGTGATATCTGGTGGTGGCCAGAGACACTCGTTTTATAGGAAAAGATGGGGGGGGGGGGGGATGTGGGAATGGACCTTGGCCTTTGGTTCCAGAAAAAACAACCCGAAGGTTCTTCAGGGTCCTTTCCTTTTGTTTTTCTTTTCTTCTTTGAGGCGTACTTATCAGTTGATTCCCAACACCAAACTCCCTAAAAGGTTGGCATGTTAAATTTAAAAAATGTATTTTTTTGCACCCATCGGTACGGGCTGGAAAAAATGGCACATTCAAAGGGTCTGTGAGCAGCATATAGGGGACCACAAGGGATGTGGAGGCACCAGCAGGAAGGGGCTAACTCTCCTAGGCCTAAAAGGGCAAGGCCAGAGAACGATGTTCCAGAGCCTAGCGAGTATTGTGACCGAGGAGAGGGTCTCCACTGAGATGCTGAGGGCTACATCCCTTGGCCCCAGGGCTGACAGGACTCAGTGAGGCCAAAGCCAGAAAGGGCATCTCTCTTCCCTTCCTCCTGCTTGCCTCCTTATCCCTCCCAAGGACCAAGCTCAACTAGAAGCCAGAGGTGAGGGAGCCCAAGGGATGCAATCATTCATAGAGGTCAGCCTCCCAAATCCAGAGCAGGGAGGAGACGGGCACAATGTGGATCCGGAGGGACCCGATCTTCCCCAAGGCGACAACCTCCCTGCCAACCAGATCCATCAAATGAAATTCCACTTTCTCCTCTTAGATTGGTAGGGATGAAAATGTTTGAAAACAAACGGTGTTGGTAAGGGTGTGTGGAGAAAAGAGGCTCCCTTGCACGTTTGCTGATCGTAGAGTAATTCAGAGCAACTTCAACAGAAGGCAGTTTGACAGCACCTATCCCAATTACCAAGCGCACACAACCTTCGATGGAAAGTCCCACTTCCAGGAATCCACCCCACAGACGTGGTGAAACACGGACACCATGCCACAGCCGCAGGGTTGCTCAGCAGCGCACAGTTTGTCGTCGCAGAGCATTGGCGAAAACCCACACAGCCGGCCACAGAGACTGGTCGAATAAATTGTGGGCCGCACAGACAACGGAATACTACTCGCCCATCAAAGAAGAATAAAAAGACTCCATGACGTACAGCGAAACAAAGCAAGGTGTTATCATTCGTGCTAAAGAAGGGGCAGAGAGGCAAGTAGAGTGGCGTGGTCTCCTTAGGACCACGAATACACGAGAAGCTAAGGGCTAAGGCTGGCTCTGGCAAGGACGCGTGTCACTGGTTAAGGGGTGGTGGCCAAGGCGGGAATGCCCTCTGGGGGCTGTTGTTGGGACCCGGCCCCTGCCCTGTACCTCCTCATTGTTCATCTGCCTCGGCCTCGCTCCTGTTTTATTCCGCCACGTCCCAGGAGCCACTGTTTATATCGCAGGAGTTTCGATCTCTCCCCGCCGCTGACCTCCGGGGCTGCAATCTCCTTATCTCTGGATAAGGAAGGAGTGATAGCACATGTCATCTTGGGAGCAAACATGAGAATGCGTGTCTTTTGCCTATTTTATACCCACTGTTGTCACACTTTTCCATCTCCTGCCTTTCCACACTCCTGTCCCCTTGCCGGAAGCTCTCACACTGTTGCTGGAGAAAGGTAGCCCAAGCCCTAGGGCCAACACCAAGCGCAGCATGAGAGGCAAGACTGAATAACCAAGACTGGAGCGCTTGCTCTGCGCCAGTCCACGCCGCCTCCTCGCTGTCCTTCGAGCCCACCGAGCACGCTTCCGCTGTGGCGCGTTTGCCTTGGAGTGCTCTCGCCTTGGAGAACAATATGGCGCCCTCCTCGCTCCACTTCCGGCCTCTGCTGAAGTGTCTTCCGCTCAGTGAGGGCTGCCCTGACGTCCCTAAAATGCCATGCTGGCACTCTGTACTTCATCACTAGCTCTGCAGAGCTCTGTAGATCAGATCACCATCTAACATGAAATATGCATCACTTCTTTATTTGACAAATTGTGTGTACATTATCTGGAATGTGAACCTCACAACGGTAGGTATTCTGCCCCCCCCCACCCCCCACCCCGTTTTGTTCACTTGGCACCTAGAAGAGTGCCTGGCACATTTCCATGCTCGGCATTCGTTGAATGACTAAATAAATGAATATAGCCCTTAATCTCACTATTTTTTTGTCTTATTTCTAGATCTCACCCACCGGGCTAAGAGCTCTTTGCCCTGTTATAATTGCAGCAATGCCTGGAGATGCTTGATGTGTGTGTGTGCGTGTGCGTGTGTGTGCATCAGTGAAGGCTCTTCCACGCACCTTTTTAATCCCAGGTGACACTTGTTCTGAGGATACAGAACCGACATCAGCCACACTCCGACACAGCAAAGGTTATTTAGGGTTCCTTGCGGACACTTCTATTTGCTTCTCTTAGTTTTAGTTTATCAGACACATTTTTGGTCCAAGATGTGTGAATGGAAAGATGAGCACTGTTCTAAGAACCGGGGAACCGTGGACAGCCCAACATAAAGGAATAGTGTCCGGAACGTTGACCCCGGGGACCCAGCTGTTTGCTTCCGGACTGCGAAACTCGGTTTTGCTTTGAGAAAACCAGTCGCTATGATGGATGTTGTCCACGTGAGAAAGAGAAGCCCTCATTTGTTGATTGTGCACCTTTGTCAGGAACTGCACTGGACACTTAATTACAATCATTAATTTAAACTTCAGGGGCACTGGTATTTTTATCAATTTTTTTCAACATTTATTTATTTTTGAGAGACAGAGAGAGACAGAGCACGAGCAGGCAAGGGGCAGAGAGAGGGAGACAGGGAATCCGAAGCAGGCTCCAGGCTCCGAGCCATCAGCCCAGAGCCCGACGTGGGGCCCGAACCCACGAATTGTGAGATCATGACCTGAGCTGAAGTCGGACGCTCAACCGACTGAGCTACCCAGGCGCCCCGGGCACTGTTTTTATACTCAGTTTTCACTCAGTTTTCAGAAAAGGTAACTGAGCTTCCGGGAGATAGAATTAACTTTCTTAATGCCCTAGAGCTGGGAAGATCTCAACCCAAGTCTCACGTCGCCGAATCGTTTTTCATCTCCGATGCCCCCCTGCCATCTTCCTGCCCAGAGTAATGCGCTGAGTGGCTTTGTCGTAAGGTGATATATTTGTGGGAACAAGCGAGCTGCTGTTAACAAACAAGTCCCCAGAGCTCAGGAATGTCGTACAGTAATTGTTTATTTCTTATTCACGACATGGCCCCCCACAGACTTGCTCTGTGTGTGTGTGTGCGAGTTGGCATGTGCATGCCCATGTATGCATGCACTCTCCTCCATACAGTCATTCAGGGATTCAGGCTCCTTGAGTCTAGTGAACTCTAGAGCCCATCCCTTGGGCAGTGTAGTTCTCCTCTAGATTCTCTGCATGTCTTCAGCAGATCCAGGGAGCTAAGAGTGAGCAGAGCCGATAGCCCACGGGAGGGGATACGTACGAGCCGGGGCTGGGGAAGTGGTGTTATCATCTGTGGTCACCTTTCTGTGGCCAGCACTCATCATACAGTTCCACCTAACTGCCCAGAAGACCGGAAAATGTAGTCTAACCGTGTGCCCAGGAGACACAAAATTTGGGATTTGGTGAACGCAAATTAACCCCTGTTATGGGAGAGAATGGGCGGAGTATTCCAGAACTGAGTTACACAGCCAGGTTGTAGTTTTCTATGTTCTGAAAAAAAAAAAAAAAAAAAAAAGGCAGAAATACGAGTCAGCCAGAGCAACAGATAATTAAACAACCGTGGATACAGCAGAATATCACCTGATCAGAAGTTCTCTGTTAATGTTTCATTTTCGGTTAACACGATATTTTGGCTAAAGGAGGGCTAGACGAGAAGTCTTTGGGTTTCAAATCTTATTGCTGAAAATCTTTCCAAGATGTGGTGTTTCACGTTCCTGCCTCAGGAAGTTCAATGTGGTAAATTCAGCGAATATTTTCTCAGTGACTGAGGATCTCACAGGGCTTCTGGGTTGCCATTCGGAATAAACATCAGTTTTCACGGCACAGGCGCGGGTGTGTGAGAGAGCGGATATGAATCCGCGGTGATCAGAAAATGTCTTTTCGATTTTTTTTTTTTTTTTTTTTTTGCTCCTAACTTCTGTTGTTTTTATGGCATTTCTCTGATTTCCAAAACCCCTCACGGTCATTGTGGAAAGGCTGGAAAATGCCGAAAGGTAAAAACTGCAGAACAAAATACCTTCTAATTTTACAATCTAGAAGCAGCCACGGTTAGCGTTTTGGGTTCCATTTGCTTCATTTTTCTTTCTCCCTTTCTTTCTGCCTCTGTCCCGCTTCTATATTCATATAAGTGAGTTAATAGTATAAATGCAGTTTTACATCTTGTAATGGGTCTTCTTATTAATTACACGAGGATTTTCCCTTGTCATGAATAGCGCTTTGAAAATACCATTTATACCCATCATAATATTCCACTATGAGTAACTATGATATTCCCAGATCTTTCTCTGCAATTAGGTGAACCTTTTCTTCATTCCATATTACAAAATAGCATTGCAATGAACATCTCTGTACATGAATCTATATATGCTTCTTCTTTTTTTTTTTAGGAAAAATTCTCAGAAGTGGCATTACCAGGCCAATGGACATGAACATGTATTTTTTAATATTTATTTATTTTTGGAGAGACAGAGAGAGACAGAGCATGAGCAAGGAGGGGCACAGAGAGAGGGAGACACAGAATCCGAAGCAGGCTCCGGGGCTCCGAGCTGTCAGCACAGAGCCCGACGCGGGGCTCGAACTCACAAACTGCGAGATCATGACCTGAGCCGAAGTCAGACGCTCAACCGACTGAGCCACCCAGGCGCCCCTCATATGTTTATGTTTGGTACGTTAACAAGCATGGAGGGTCTTTTAATCTTTACTCATTTGCCAAGTGAAAAATTGGATTTTATCAATTTTAGTTTACATTTTGTGACTATCAAAATCACCTTTTATGCTTCTTAACCATTTGCATCCTCGATACCCCATCTATTCCTAGCCTCTGTCTATATTTTCCATTGCCTCTTGATTTTTTTAATTGATTTTTGCAATCTCTTTATTCTTTGAAAATAATATTTTCATCATTCTTCTGGAAAAAAATTTCCCGTTTGTCTTCAAGTTGCTGTTATCAGCTTATTAACTTGTCACTTATCTTTTTTTTTTCTCTCCAATGAAGAGCGAAGGAGCATGTTTCTGGTTAATCGAGAATTCTAATTAGCTGACTCCTGGTTGATGTAACAATCAAGATTTTGTGGTGTGTGGGGGGGGGTCATTTATTCGGGGCCATGTTGTGAAGTTATATTACATTTTCAAATAAAAGATGAAGTTAGAAAGGAATGTGAACTGGCTTCCTGTCTCCTCTCCTGGTCAACAACCATTAAAATCTCCATTTTGAGGGCAATGTTGTTTCTTGGGGCTGAAGATAAAGTAAATAGAAAGCAATGAGATTGCAACGGAGCTATAAATAGCCCTTTGTGTTAAAGTCAATAAAAAAAAAAAAATCAGCACGAATTTCTGGTAAAGCCAGTAGAGTTCAAATAGCCCCCTACCTCTCCCACTCCCCAAATCCTTGAGAAGTAAAAAGGGAACATTTACAAAGCATCAGTCTCTGATCCGAATTCCTAAGGCCCAGCCTCAGATGGGTTTTGCTGGCAAAGCTTTCACACACACAGCTGTCAACTAGAACGTCCACAACAGTATAACATTACCCACTGTGTAATAAAGTGTATAAAGCTAGTGTAATAGCTTTATACTAACTCCTTGGAGTGTTAATACCTGCTACATTAAGGAGGGGCTCTCAAAGCGAATAAATTTGAGAAGTGCAGGGTGAAACAAAGTTAAATGGTTTTCTTTGTTGCAGGACTTATCAGGTCCTTTGACAAGATTCGTATACGCACGAATCTCTAAGACAGGATGTTCCACATTCCCACACTGATTTGATCATAGAGCCTCCTGTTTGAGAAATAACCTGGGAGAAGAGACTTAGACAGAACAGTCTTTGAAACATGTTGCCCGAACCCAAAACAATGATTGTAATTGTGTCCATCTGGGGCACTGTGACCAGCTGACAGAGGAGGTATTTGGGGGCATACATAAATAATTAGGTAAGAAGAAGAAGGAAGGAAGAGTTAGGTAACATAAATAATCAGGTAAATAAATTAAGAGCTCCCTAGTTGTCAAAACCTTTTTCTGCTTATCATCTCGAAGAATTTTCACAACTATATGAACTAGGCACTAAATCGTGAATGAGGCCGTATGGCTAGTGCCTCTGAGGTCTGGGCTTGAATCCTGATTCCACATAACCCGTGTGACCATAGGCGACTTACTTAACCTCTCTGTGCCTCAGCTCAAGTAGCAACAGCACTTCCCGCATGGAGTTGTAGCGAATATGAAAAGAAATAGGACGCATACTGCACTCAGAGTAGTACCTAGCATATGTTTTTTATTCCATTCATTTTAGCTATTTTTATTCCCATATTACAGCTGCATAAGCTGAGGCTCAGAGAGGTTAAAGATCCTGGAGGATATCGTAAGGACAATAAGAGGAAAAGCTTGGCTTTGAACACAGACGGTTTGACTTTAGAATTTTGTTCTTTTTTTTTTTTTTTCAACGTTTATTTATTTTTGGGACAGAGAGAAACAGAGCATGAACGGGTGAGGGGCAGAGAGAGAGGGAGACACAGAATCGGAAACAGGCTCCAGGCTCTGAGTCATCAGCCCAGAGCCTGACGCGGGGCTCGAACTCACGGACCGCAAGATCGTGACCTGGCTGAAGTCGGACACTTAACCGACTGCGCCACCCAGGCGCCCCTAGAATTTTGTTCTTGAGGGGCGCCTGGGTGGCTCCGGCGGTTAGGCGTCCGACTTCGGCCCAGGTCAGGATCTCACGGCATGTGAGTTCGAGCCCCGCGACAGCTCGGAGCCTGGAGCCTGCTTCCGATTCTGCGACTGCCCCTCCCCTGCTCCCTTGCACCCTCCCTCTCTCTCTCTCTCTCTCAAAAATAAATAAAAGTTGTTTAAAAAATTCTTAAAAAAAAAAAAAGAATTTTGTTCCCAAATATTATACTCACTCTCACTGTGCTCTGTTTCTGTGAACAGCTCGGCATCCTCATACAGTCTGTATAAACACAGGCCGTGTCTTGTCCGGCGGGGGAGGGGCGGGCCAGCTACCCAACAAAACTCTTCCTCCCTCTTCTATAGAGTAGCGCTCTTGAACAGAGGCAGGTGCCAACCCCCCCAGGGAGAAACTTCCCGGGATCCCTTGCACCTGGTTGTGGTCACGGGACCAGTTCTCACCCTTCAAGCGCGTCCCTTCCGGGGTGGACCTTGAGACAAATGGGTGCCCTCCTCCTGCCCTCGCCAAATGCGTGCGGGTTACAGCCAGGCCCCAGGGCAGGGCGGAGTCTTACGTCACCAGATGGGCGGAGCCTGGGCCTGGAAAAGTCACCACTTGCGGGGGGGGGGGGGGGGTAGGGGTTGGGGGGGAATACTCTCGGCCGAGTTCACCTGCACTTGACACACAGGGAAGCCCGAGAGAAACATCTACGGAAACGTGGGGGGTTATTCGTTGTAGCAGCTCGCAGAGCTGTGCGCACCGTCCGTGTGAACACGCGCATTTATTCAAATCTCTCTCAATATTCCTCCGGGCGGACTCAGATAGCCTAGGCGGCTGCCGCCTTCCGATTCCGTCTAGCCCGTTTTTTAGTTTGTCATCAAATGTTTACTGCCAGCGTAATGAACGGTGTTAATACGGAGAGGGACACCAAACAGCCCAGCATAAAAGCCGACAGTGGCCATAAACCTGCACTTTGCCACATACAGCGTTTCCATAGTTGGAGGAAACACGTTTCCCGGACAAAAGATATAACTATATATCTTCGGATTTTATGGGCTGCAGATTACTCTAATTATCATAAAAAATTACTGCCGCTAATAAAAATTCTATTATAAGTTACTTATAGTAATCTCCAGGGTACCACACTTAGCCAAGAAAAGGTTGTAATTAACGTTACACTGCCGGGAGTTTGTGCCTCAACACTCCCGAAACACCAGCCGTGTCTCTGAACCCCTTCACGACTTCCCAGCCCCCTTGCTTCTTCCCTCACACCCCTCCCCGGTTTTTGGTCAAAGTTCCCTTCGTTGTTTTCATTTTGCAGGATGTGGTTGGGGCCTAGAATAATGACCCATCTCGGACGCAAATGACGTAAATGAACTTTTAGAGTTACAACTCTCCGGGTGGATTTGGCCTCCCCTGGGGCCTCCAGTGTGTCAGTGGAAGGATGTAATCGAAAGGAAGGCTTGAAGAATCCCCGCCCGAAAGGGAAACATGATTTTTGCAAAATTGGTGGAAACCGCGGGGTGTTCATGCGAAAACACAATGCTTAGTTTTTTTGTTTGACAAGACAACAATTGGTATTTTCCCTTTCAGCACTGCTATGTGGGGTTTTTTTTGGGAATTGTCCTCTGTGAGGGTTGATGACTCTTCGGTGACCTTGAAAACTCTCGCCAACGATACCAGTTCTAACTGGTAATTTCATTACCCTCCCTCAGTCCTCGGCCTCGGAATTAAACATCAAAATAACTGCGCTCTCTCTCTCTCTCTCTCTCTCTCTCTCGAGCTCCCCGAATGACGAAGCATTCGTCCCAGGAATTAAGCCCGAAGTGGGACCGGTGGTCATTCTCCTAAACAGGGTTTCAATTGCTTCTGCACAGGGGTGAATCAGCATTTTAATGAACGGGCCTAGAAAATGAAATAGCCCGTTTGAGTTTGCTTTAAAATAAGCCACGTATTTCAGCAATGACTTGTGGCAGATTAATTGCTATCAGTAAGGGGAAAAGTATGTCTCAGACTTTTCCTGGCTCGTTTGAAAGAGGCACTTTGGAGCTGGGCGGTAGAGGGAGGCCTTGGCTGAGGACGCCTGTGGTCAGCCCGGGTGTGGGGTGAGCGCAGAGAGCTTCTTAGGGTGCCCCAAACAGTCCCTGACCACAGCCTGGCCTCCTGATAGAGGGGCAGCGGGCAAGGGGCGCCTGGGTGGCTCAGTCGGTTAAGCGTCTGACTTCGGCTCAGGTCATGATCTCGCGGTTCGTGAGTTCGAGCCCCGCGTCGGGCTCCGTGCCGACAGCTCAGAGCCCGGAGCCTGCTTCGGATTCTGTATCTCCTCCTCTCTCTGCCCCTCCCATGCTCATGCTCTGTCTCTCTCTGTCTCTGAATAATAAATAAACGTTAAAAAAAAAAAAATGATGTTAAAAAAGAGGGGCAGTGGGCAAAACTCATCAGACACTGAGATTTCATCTCAGATTAATTTGTTTGGATTTTAATAAATGAGGAAGGAGGCGAATGGGGAGTTTGCGATCTTCCCGCCTCTACGGACAACCCAGAGCTTGTTTCTAACTGGAGGAAAAGGAGATCTGCTTGGCAGATTTGCTTGGAACGCAGATCTCATGAGGGCCAGGATTCTGTATCATTCCTTAAAGCCTCTTGAATAAACAGGGTAGCACTGCGATGGGGTGTGTGTTTAATAAATACTGTCAAAGGAACGAATCCATGAAGGACCTATCAGGAAAAAATTGAAAATAGAAATAGACCCGGAAAAGGGGGCCTGGGTGGCTCAGTCAGTTAAGTGTCCGACTCTTGATTTCGGCTCCGGTCGTGATCTCGCGGTCTATGAGATCCAGCCCCGCGTCAGGCTCTGTGCTGACAGCGTGGAGCCTGCTTGGGATTTTCCCTCCCCGCCCCCTCTCAAAAACAAATAAAGTAAAAAAGAAAAAAAAGAAACAGACCAGGAAAAATTATTGGGTGTCTTACTTAACACACCCAAGATCCTATGGATCTTGGATTCTACCGGATTGCACATTTATTCCTTGAGCTAGCCTAATACCAACTTCATCCACTGATTCAAGGTGCTGACGGGGTTGACACGGCTGCTTAGAACATTGAGGGCAAAGCCTTAGAGGAATCGGGCCAAAGGAGAATTGTCTTCGCCCATGAATGTGGGTACCCAACTCCAGCCAGTTCCATAGCACCCTTCCTCCCAGAGCCAGCCCAGCCCTGCGGAAACAGAATGCACGCTGGCCCCGCGAACACCTGGCTTTGAACTTCTCTGCCATTTATTGGCTGTGCAACTTTGGGTGAGGCGCTCAGCCTCGTTGAGCTTGGAATTCCTCATCTGTAAAACAGGACAAATGCACCCACTCCCTAGCCCAGGGGCCGACAGAATGAACTCCCTCATAAGTCCCGCCCTTCCTTTTCTATTTAGAAACGCTTCTCTCCCTCCCTGTTGTCATTCTGCCTAGACTGCGCCTCGCTCTCTGCGGCCCAAGTTCGGGACCATCCAAACCGCAGCTTGCTGTTCATTCAGGTTCCCACGGTTGAGGTACCTCGCATGCAACTCATTTTTCTGTTTCCAGAGCTTCGTGTGGTCGAGACCAGCAGAGGATACACATCCCGAAAGGAGACAGGACGCGGCAGGGAGGCCGGCCATGGGATTTTTTGTTCCAGCCCCCCCTCCCCCCTAACTGAGTGGCTTCAGCTAAGTCACATAATTTCTGGGTGTCTCAGTTTTTGCATCTGAAAATAAAAAGGGGGGGGGGGTTTCAAGAGAAACTTGCACAAAAGATACACACACGTCATGTGCCTGGTACCCAACAGTCGGTTCGTGGTGGTGGCTGAAAGGAAAAATCGATACGAGAAAAAAATTCCCCTTGGAATCTGGAAGTGGGAGAGCACCGATATCATTTCTCCTTCTCTCACCCTCCACTCCTCATTTTTCCTTGGAAGTCAAAGAAGTGAGATGTCAACTTGGCGAAGAGTGGGCTTTCGGTAGCTGCGTCTGACTCCCCGGTGAGCTCCCCACCCCCCCGCCATGTTGGGAGCCGTTTCAAGGCCTGTCGGGAAGTCAGGCTACTGATGAGGTGTGGGGCTCCTGAGATGTCATCTCTGACAGCCCCGCTTTGATTTGGAACGAACTGGAAGCAATTTCGCCAGCCTCAGCCGAGAAAGCACCTGAGCAGACGCCTTATTTCAGTTATCTGTCGCCGTGTAACAAATCGCCCCAAAACTTCGAGCTTTAAAACAACCTTTTCCTGCTCGCGGTTCTGTGGATTGGCAATTTGAGCAGGTGTCAACGCAGCAGGGATGGCCCATGTCTGCTTCTCGCGGGGCTGGCTGGGGGGCTAGAGGTTCTCTGACGGCCTCGTTCATGGGAACCTGCTGCCAGCTGTCACTTAGAGCACCGTGATTCTCCTCCATGTGATTTCTCCCTCCATAGGGTCTCCCGACATTCAAACAATCTAGACTGAGCAAGAATGTTCCAGAAGGAGATGCAGAAGTTGCCAGGGCTCTGAAGGCCCAACCTTGGAAGTTGGACAATGCCACCCCTGCCGCATTCTAAAGGTCAAAAAAGAAGCCTCAGGGCCGTTCCAGATCCAAGAAGAGGGGAAAGCAGGCTCCACCTCTTGATGGGAGAGGTGGCTCACTTAAAAGTACGAAAAGGCATTCAGGAGGAGAGGGATTGTTATAGCCAGTCGTCAAAAATCAGGTCATCGGAATCAGGTCTCGATGCAGATCTGATGCAGAGCCTCGATGCAGACCCTCGATGCAGAGCCTCGATGCAGAGCAGGGGAGGGGCAGAAAGAGAAGGAGACACCGAATCCAAAGCAGGCTCCGGGCTCCGAGCTGTCAGCACAGAGCCCGACGCGGGGCTCGAACTCACGAACCGCGAGATCATGACCTGAGCCGAAGTCGGACGCTTAACCGATGGAGCCACCCAGGCGCCCCAAAGCTGGGTAATTCTTTGTGGTGGAGGCTGGTCCCACACCCGAGACGTTTAGCCGCATCCCTGGCACCCACGCCCTAGACGCTGGTGGTGCCTCCCCTCCCCATTGTGACAAAAAATGTCTCCCAACGTTGCCGGATGTCCCCGGGTTGTGATCCACCATGATGGCGGAGGGACCGCTGGGCTTCAAGATTTGCAACACGTCTGGAGCCTCACCTTGCCCCACCTTACCTGCAGTCCCACAAGATGCTCGGCGAGGGTCAGCAATCTCATCTGTCGAGGCACGGCAGCCATTAATAATCTCCCTTGACGAGTAAGATCCTGTGAGGATAGAATGAGATTTTGAACGGGAAGAGCCTGGGCAACCTGTCCTCCTAGGATTTAGGGACCTACTGCTCACGGTCTGGCCCGGGCACCGCTACACGTCCAAGGCCTTTGCCTCAGAAGGTAATTATGTGGGGGCTCTGGCTGCTGTTAGCGGTCGATAGTAACATCGACCATCATAGTTGTCATCGTTGCTGCCTATCAGGTGCTTAAAACGTGTCAGACGGCCTGTCGCCGTCGATATTCGCCATCTTGAGTAGCGCTCACGACAGCCCGCAGAGGTAGGGATCCTTGTCCCTGTTGATGGGGACCAAATGATGGCGGAGAGAAGGTGGAGAGGCCGGCCCAAGCCAGGAGGTGGTAGAGAAAACCAGGCACGCCACCCTCCAGGGTGGCATCCCGTTCGGTGTGGTCAGAGCGTCAAGAGAACAGAGCCGCCTTGAGAGGTGGGATGAGGAAGTAGAAGGGCGGGCGAGTTGGGGGCTGGGGACACCTGCTCAGGGCTGGTTTTAGAGGTGGCTGCTCCATAGCCTGGACCCTCCTCATAATGACGACCATCGTAGGGAGTTTACTGGGCGCTCACTAGGTGAAGGGCCCTTCATGAGGGATCTCCTCCAATCCTCACAAGCAGGCTAGGAGGCCAGTGCTCCCACTGTCCCATTTGACAGAGGAGAATCCAGAAGGCCAGAGTGGCCCCCAGTCACACAGCAAGGGAGCCATGGGGCCAGGGTTCCGGCCCAGCTCTGGGCCGCTCGCGGCCCTTCTTTACATTCGCCCCCTGTCATCGCCCTGGCGGTGCCCCAGCCACCCCGGATGCCTACCGTCCCTGCTCTGGCCCTCTTCCCCAGCACACGCACGCGGTCCATTCCGGAATGGCGGCATTTTGCTCGGCAGCGATTTTGGGCCTGCTCTGACACCGACTGCAGCCTTAACCTCCCCGCCCTCTCCTCCCGGCAGACAATGCTTTGGGTTCTCCTGCTGTTTTACTTCTCGTTTCACAAGCCCCATGCCGGCCCAAGAGGTGGCTGTCAGGCACGCGAACTGGGTGTCGGGGAGAATCGCCGCGCTGGTTCACTAAAAATCAACGGCGGCTGGCGGTCACGCTGCCCTGGCTGGCCTCGTCTCCTGGGCAGTCACCACACAGCCCAGTCAACGCCCTCCCGCCCAGCGAGGACTCACACTGCCACCGAGGAAAAAATAACGGTCCGACGCCCTTGAGGAAGGAAGGAACTCTGGAAAGGGTAGCCGGCTTGGGCAATGAATGGGTTTCCTCAGCACACAGATAAACAGTTTATAGTTCTGAAATCCTGTGTTTGATTTTCACATCTGCTCTCACTCTTGCGATTGGCACTGAAGGCAGCCAACTGTGCCCTCGAGTGGCAGCCGAAGCCTGAAATCAGCTCCCCGCCTCCCACCCCCCACCCCCCTCAGCCAAGGGGCCGAGTTTTTGCGTCGTGGCTGTTGGAACGCATTTTAACTCAGGGGATACGTGTTGTGCCAAAAGGGAGATTTCTATCTCTCGCTTCAGCAAATGCTTATTGAGGGCCTACCGTGGGCCAAGAGACTCCCCGTTGGGGTCACACGAAGGCACAGTTTGGTGGGGCGGGAAGTCTGCTTGGGCGTGTGTGGCCTCGCCATACGATGGGTGGCTGGGACAGGACGCAAGCCTGCTTAAAAAGAGCCGTTGTTCCGGATGACAGGTTCCCAAGTGAAACTCATGCTGACGTTTATTTCTTTTAGAAAACTTGGACCTCTCGTGGGACGCCCGGGTGGCTCGGGCGGTTAAGCGTCCAACTTTGGCTCAGGTCACGATCTCACGGTCCGTGGGTTCAAGCCCCGCGTCGGGCTCTGTGCTGACAGCTCAGGGCCTGGAGCCTGCTTCAGATTCTGTGCCTCCCTCTCTCTCTGCCCCCCTCCACTCTCAAAAATAAATAAACATTTAGGGGCGCCTGAGTGGTTCAGTCAGTCAGGCGACCGACTTCGGCTCAGGTCACGATCTCGCGGTCTGTGGGTTCGAGCCCCGCGTCAGGCTCTGTGCTGACAGCTCGGAGCCTGGAGCCTCCTTCAGATTCTGTGTCTCCCTCTCTCTCTGTCCCTCCCCTGCTCATGCTCTGTTTCCCTCTGTCTCTCAATAACAAATAAACGTTAAAAAAATTTTTTTAATTAAAAATAAGTAAATAAATAAATAAACATAAAAAAAAAACTCAACTTATACCTTTCAAGGTATACGAAAGGAATAGTTTTCAGGTAACCAAATCTAGAAGGTATGCGGTGGGTTTCCAGAAGGTTTTTGGTTTGTCTGTCAATTTATTTTTTTTATTTCTTTTGAAATTATTTATTTTATTTTACGGAGAGAAAGAGAGTGCACAAGAGGGGAAGAGGGGCAGAGAGGGGGAGAGAATCTTAAGCAGGCTCTGTGCTCAGTGCAGAGTCCAACAGGGGGCTTGATCCCACAACCCAGGGCTCATGACCCGAGCTGAAATCAAGAGTCAGATGCTCAACCTACTGAACCACCCAAGCGCCTCTGATTTTTTTTTTTTTTCTAATCAAGACTTTACTTTTTTAGACCCGTTTTGGTTCACAGTCAAATTGAGGGGAAGGTACAGAGAATTTCCATATACCTCCTGCCACGACACATACGTAGCCTCACGCGTGATCAACATCCCCCGCCAGAGTGGGACATTTGTTACAATTGATGAACCTACACTGGCACATCATTATCGCCCAGAGTTCATAGTTTCCATGAGGGCTCACTCTCTATGTTGCACCATCCACGGTTTGGACAAACGTATAACCACCCGTCTGCAGGTTTTGCGTGGACATAAGTTTTCAAGTACTTTGGGTACATACCAAGAAGCGCCGTTGCTAGATCACGTGGGAGGAGCATATTTCGTTTGCTTAAGAAGCTGCCAAATTATCTTCCAAAGTGGCTGTCCCGCCTTTATTCCCACCAGCAGTGAGTGAGAGTTCCCGTTGCTGCACGAGCCTTTGGAGTTGTCAGTGTTCCAGACTTTGGTCATTCTCATTAACACGGGTGTAGTGCCTCACCGTTGTGTCCATTTACGTTTCCCTGATGACCGACGATGTGGAGCATCTTTTCGTATGTTTATTTACTGTCCGTACATTTTCCTGGCTCTGGTATCCTTTAAGATCTTTGGCCCGTATTTTAATCAGATGGCTTGTTTCCACAAGGGTTTTGGCCTAAGGATGGCTATTTGACCTGGAACAGGCGATCGCCCACTAGTTTCCCGAATTGTACCACGGGTAGGTCGATGTGTTTGTTTGTTTGTTTATCTGTTTGTCTTCCTTGAAACAGAGCTCTCGTTTCGATATCCGGAAACCCAATATCGAAACAAATGAAAGGGTGCAGGTCTGGGAGTAGAGCTGAGACCCCCACACTAGACGGCCTGCTCATTCCTCAGAATGTCCAGAGAAGTCTAGGACTCAACAGCCGTAGGTGGCATCCCCCCAGGAGAGATGATTTTGGAGCTTTCTTCCGGATCTGATTTGGAGAGGTGCAAAGTAAAGGAGAGAAGAAGGGTTCGAGACCACTCGCTTGTTCTCGTGGAAAATGGCGTGAAATCGATCTGTTGAAAGCGCCACTCCATTCAAAGTGGCTTAGGGAGAAGGAGGATTTTACTTGTTCCCAGAATCCAAAGAAGTCAGTGAAGCCTAGGCAGACTGAGCAAGGGGCAGAAACACATCTGGCCCCCAGGACTTACCCATGTCTTAAATTCCGATTGGTGTGTCCATTCTTTCTATGTGCCTTTTTCTAGATGCGATGAAACATGGCCACTGACAGATCCACTTATGCTGTCTTCGGGGACAATCTGTCTATCTTTCCTGCTCTCAACTTTAAAATCTAGAGGAGGGTTAGCCTAGTTTCAGTCAAGTGCCCATTTCTGGACCTAACAACTATGACCCGTGGGGCAAGGTCATGGATTTTCCATGTGGTAAGGGGCACATTTCCCAAAGGCAATGGAGGCATAGTTGGGCCCAGAAAACAATTAGGTGTCCATGGCCCTTGTCTTCGGTTTTGAAACCTTGGGGCACACAAACTCTCAACTTTCAGTAGGCATAACAATACCCAGGGAAGGGGTTAAGATCTGGGCTCTCAGGCCGCAACCCTACAGGGTTTTGCTTTGGTAGGTCTGATGTGGGGCCCAGGAATCTTCATTTTTAATAAGCTGAGTGCATTCAATCTTGCTGATCCTCAGACTATAGCTGGAGAAAGGTGGCAGTGGAAAACTCGGAGCTTTTCTTGTGCTGAAAAAAAGGCATGTATACTTCAGCTAATGCTTACCCTTCCAAAAACAGAAATGACCTCAGCTAGAGCCACTGTCCACAGAGCCAAATTGGGCACTGGTATCTTTTGCATCACCAAACACCCAAGTCATAAAAATTACTGCCGCCCGACTCCTTGACAGGTACAAATTTCTGGAAGCTCCAACAGATGCTGCTAAAGAAGTTGATGACATCCAAAGGAGGATGGGAGAGGTTTTGGAAACAACAGGGCCCTTGGCCTCTATGTATGGATCTGAGAGGGAGTACCTTGAAGGATGAACCAAGGGCACTGGCCCAAGGGCTTGGGACCGAGGAGTCAAGGGGTGGACTGTCTTTAGAAAGGGAAGCTAAGTAGCCTAATGTGTTCCCAGTACTCGGGAAGCAAAGATGAGCCCTTCAGTGAAGAATGTTGATGGCGGGTAAACCGGGCTAAGAGAACATTAATTCACAGGAATGCCCTATGGTAGATTTGTGTTTTTGTTTTTTTGTTCTTTGTTTGGTTTTTCTGGTTTACGAGGAAGCTCAGAGATTTTATGCTTAGATCTCTTACTGTTCAGCACTGGTACTATTTAAGCCAGTCTGCGTTCACAGGAGGGTCTAATCAGAGAAATAGAACTCATATCAGGAAGTTCAGTCAGGGAATTTTTTTTTTTTAATTTAGATAGAATAGGCATAAAATGTTGTATTCATTCTAGTTCTATAACATAATAATTAACAAAATATATATGTATATATACATATATACATCATTATATATGTTAATTAACATCCCTTACCGCACATAGTTATAAATTATTTTTTCTTGTGATGAGAACTTCTAAGATCTATTCTTAGTGGGGTGCCTGGGTGGCTCAGCCGGTTAAGCGTCCGACTCTTGATCTCAGCTCAGGTCAACATCTTCCGATTTGTGAGTTGGAGCCCTGCCTTGGGCTCTTATACCTGAATATTTGTACCTTTGACCACCTTCACTCATTTTGCTTCCCATCACCCTCACAACCGCTGCCCCACCGTGGCAGCTACCAATCTGTTCTCTGTATCTGTGAATGCGTTTTTCTTCCTTCCTTCCTTCCTCCTTTTCTTTCTTTCTTTCTTTCTTTCTTTCTTTCTTTCTTTCTTTCTTTCTTTTTCTTTCTTTCCTTTCTTTCTTTCTTTATTTATTTCTTTCTTCTTTCTTTTTCTCCCTCCCTCTTTTCTTTCTTTCTTTCTTTCTTTCTTTCTTTCTTTCTTTCTTTTTCTCCCTCCCTCCTTTCTTTCTTTCTTTCTTTCTTTCTTTCTTTTTTCCTCTCTTTCTTTCTTTCTCTTTCTCTTTCTTTCTCTCTCGCTCTTTCTCTTTCTTTCTTTCTTTCTTTCTTTCTTTCTTTCTTTCTCCCTTCCTTTTCTTTCTTTCTCCTTTCTTTCTCTCTTTCTTTCTTTCTTTCTTGATTCCACATATAAGTGAAATAATACAGTATTTGTCTTTCTGTCTGACTTATTTCACTTGCGATAATGCCCTCAGGATCTATCTTTGTTGCTACAAATGGCAGGATTTCCTTTTGACTGCTGAACAATATTCCACTGTGTATACATACCACATTTTCATGATCAGTCCACCCATTCGTGGACTTCGCTTGTTTCCTTGTCTTGGCTGTTGTAAATAATGCTTCAGCGAAAACGGAGGTGCAAGTATCTCTTTGAGATTCATGAGTTTGTTTCCTTCCGATATATTCCCAGGAGTAGAATTTCTGGATCATATGGTAGCTCCATTTTTAATTTTTTTTTGAGGAAACCTCATACTGTTTTCCATCATGTTTTGAATGGTGGGAAGTTGAAATCTTAAACGGGAGATCAGAGAAAGAGTACTGGAATTTTCTTTTTAACTCTCTTGCACGTCAGCCAGTCTCTTCTCTTTATAGCTAGAGATCTTTACAACACAGATCCTGTTTGGGGGGAAGAACTGTCACATCCATTCCGCATTCTCGCTCTGCTCTGTGCTGTATGGCAGAGGCCGACTTGTGCTGTTGGGTAGTTTCCAGTAACGTTGGCCAGTGGGAGCCACTGGAGGTGGACAGCAGCAGGGAGAGAGAAGCCACAGTCTCTCTCCCTGGCTCCCTGCTTCAGGTGGCCTCTCTGTGGCTACGTCTTTAGCCTGACTCAGCTCCTATAGGGCAGCTGTCCTGCCATGGATGTGACAGTTCACAGGCTGAAGTGTGGTGACCCACACATCAGGTCCTCGCCAACTTGATAAAACTTTTCTACCTTGGCACGAGGCATGGGATATTGAGATCCTATATGCTAGGTTTTTAAAATCTATTTGGTTTTTAAATGGATTCAGGCTCAGGCACCTGGGGAGCTCAGTCATTTAAGCCTCTGACTCTTGATCTCCGCTCAGGTCATGATCTCACGTTTTGTGAGATCGAGCCCCGCGTCTGGCTCTGTGCTGACAGTGCAGAGCTTGCTTGGGATTGTCTGTATCCCTCTCTCCCTGCCCCTGCCCTATGCATACTCTCTCTCTCTCTCTCTAAAAATAAATAGATAAACATTAAAAAATACATGTTTGCAGGCTACTTCTGACTCACCTGGGTCAACTATTGCCATATAAATCCCTGTACAACCTGTACCTCCATTGGTTTTCTTCACTTGCTAAAGAAAGATTAGGGACGCCCGGGTGGCTCAGTCAGTTGAGCATCTCAGCTCAGATCATGATCTCACGGTCCATGAGTTCGAGCCCCACGTCAGGCTCTGTGCTGACAGCTCAGGGCCTGGAGCCGGCTTCGGATTCTGTGTCTCCCTCTCTGCCCCTCCCCTGCTCATGCATGCTCTGTCTCTCTCTGTCTCAAAAATAAATAACAACATGAAAAAAATGTTTTTAAAGAAAGATTACTTCCTTGATCTCGGAGGACTTAGTAAGTTCTTCCTCCCAAACGGGATCTGTATTGTAAAGACCTCTAGCTATAAAGAGCAGAGACTGGCTGACGTGCATCGCCATGGGCTGACCTGGCCACGAGTTTGTCTTTTTTTCTGCCTTTCTCAGAAAAGAGAATTAAAAAAAAAAAAAAAAATTCCAATACTCCTTCTTCGGTCCCCTGTTTAAAATTTCAACTTCCCACCATTCAGATATCCCCATCCTTCTGCCCTGCTGTCTTATTTTTTTTTCTTTGCGGCGCATCGCTATTTTGCCTACCCTACGTTTTACTCATCTTCTATATTGACGATATTTTATTGTGTCTTATTGATTGTCTTCTCCACGAGAAGGCAGGACCTTTTGACTTTTTTTCATTGCTGTGTCTCCAATGTCCGGGTAAGTGTCTGGCAGACAACAGGTGCTCAACGAATAATTGTCGAATTAGTGAACGAGTGAGTGGAGTCTGGTTTATTGGATCCTACTTAAGGGCTACTACCATGGTCAACGGTTTCTTGTTAGCAAACGCCATGTTCCAGGCCAACGTCTGTGTTCACGAATGGCGGCGATGGGTCATGAACGTGAGCAGTGGCCTGCCAGGGTAACCTCATCCTGTTCCCCAAAGTTCATTTTGCCGAATTTCGGAGACTTTAGACGGGACAGACCTTCCTGGTGGTGCCGTGATATTATTCTCCACGATTATCCTGCTCGGGTTCACACGCACAGCCCGACTCGTGAATGTAAACTTCGTCAGTGGTGGGAGGCTGCACCCCTCCTCTTGTGAAAGGCCGTGCATCGTTTTTTCAGGAGATTAACTTTTTATCTTTTAATGGTGTTAAGGAAAAGGTCAAAGCATCTAACAGCCGGGATGTGGAAAGCTTCCAGTGAAGGAGATCAATGCTGCCAACATCAGTCTAACTCCAGAAAGTTCTTAACGATCTTGGATGCAGTTCATGGGACAATGCGATCGAAATGATAGCTTATCCCGGCAGCAAAAATAAAACTTGTGAAAAGCAGGGTGTTATATCTGCTTGGAAGGAGGCCCTAGCCTTCCTCCTGAAAGCCACAAGCTCCATGGGCATCTATGCTATGGGATCAAGTCTGTAAGTCCAGGCGGCTCTTACTAGGAAGTGAAACGTCCCCACGCCTCGTTAGCAGTTGAACAATGCTATTTGTTGTAACTACCCTCGTGCGTATTAGCTGAGGACAAAACTGGACAAATCGCGACAACCGAATTTGTGAATAGTGACTCGGGAGTCTTACAGGAGTCAGGGCTGGGGAGGGAATGGGTGGTGAACTTGACAGGAACTGAGGCATTCTGCTTGATGAGGAGCTAAGGTGGTAGACAGTAAGGCCAGGAGAACCCACCCCAGGCTGCTGCCCCCCACAGAGACCACCCGCCCTCTCTGGGCAAGGGAAGAAAGGCACAGGTGCTCGGCTGAGTGTGAGAACCTTGAGGCTGCCATTTATTTGTGTTACTATTTGCTTAACGCCTGTCTTCCCCACTGGACTCTAAGCTCCATGAGGGCAGGACCCATGTCTAACACAGGGCCAGGTTGTGGAAGGAGCTCGATAAATTGTTCCAGAAGGAATAAATGTGCGATCCAATAAATGGATGAAGATTCCGATGTTAGCCAGGGTTCCGTCTTCTCGGCCCCCAAGCCTTTGTCAAAGGGAGAACATTCAATTCCCCTGATGGCCTAGGCACGTGACGGGACATCGCCCTTCGTCCCGCTCTGCCCCCCACCTTCCACCCGTGGCCCGTGTTTCCACGCCTTGTGTCTTTCAGACCACTAACCTGTAAGTTCCTTGTGGGCTTTCTGACACTTCCTCTACGCCGAGTTGGGACCCAGGGGGGGTGCTAGTCAAGAGAGTCTGGGACCAGTGGAAATGGGAGCTCCCACCCCACTGCTCTGTCCCCAGCCCCCTGGGGTCCGATGACAGCACTGGGTGGCCAGAGTTGCCAATCCCCTGGAGAGCAGGGGGTGAAACGATCTCCCTTTAGGAAACAGGACGACCGGCTCCTGGGTCCTGAGCGGCAGGGGCTGTGGAGGGAGGCAGGACCCCGAGACGATAGGCAGGCCTCTCTCTCCTAGCCCCAACCGTGAGTGCCTTTAAAGCGGGGGGCCATAAGTAACTTTGTGTCCCCAGCCCGGGACGGATACAAAGTAGGTCCCACGGAAGGGTCGAATGAATGAGCCAACGAATGCACGGTTGGATCTCACCGGCGTTCTCCCCTCTCTGCCAGGATCTGAGAAAGAAGGGCTCATAGCAGCGACGGCCCCCCCAGGGTCGGCTTCCTGGCTTCTAACGGGGTTCACGGTCCTCACAGTGGAGTGTCAGCAGCCACACCTCTCCCGCGTCCGTCGCTCTGCTATGCGGGTGAGGAAGGCGTCACTGAAGCTGGATTTCTCTGCCTGGCTCCATCCTTACGGCCGGCGTGACGTCGGTTGAGTGACTTCTCTGAGTCTCAGCGTTCTCGTCTGTGCAATGGGTTGAATAATCATTCCTTGCGAGCTTGCCGCACGGACTTAAGGCCCCGTTTTTGGTAGAGTATTGTCATTCCTATTCTCATCCTTCTTCTCATCTGAGGCTAGAGAGGCGGGGCCGACAGTCCGCTGAAAGCTGGCAGGATGCTGAGAGAAACCGAAGCACGAAGATGTGGGCAGATATGGGGTTTGGGTTTTGTACCCGGGACGCAGAATACTCGTGAAGCCAATCTCTCTTGTCCTGGGCACGTAGATGGCACATTTCTTCCCAGGAGGTGCCTCTTGGGCTCCTGGAAAGTCCGTGGTGGCAAAGTGAGGCCGGGGGTCGGGGAGGACCCCTCGGGAGGGACAGCATTGCCCCAGGCTGTAGTTTAGATCCTCGGGGAACACAGAGTGAGACTTCCCAGTCTTTCCCGGTCTTCTACTAGCCTATCCACGGCCCCGCCCGCCCCTTCAGAAAGCGGTTGCCTTCTGGAACAACAGCACAGGGCTTCTGGTGTTCTGTCCTTACCTGAGCCGAGAGCGTTTCCTCGGGTCTTTTGCTGCCCACGTCTTCAAAAGGGCATGTCCCTTTCCCAGCAGAGTGGGCATCTGGCGTCCAGGCATCCAGCTTGAGTTCTCAAAACCCCGCCAGCCCCTCGAGAAGCAAACGGTCTAGACTCCCACTTTTAACCAAGACATCCGGGAAGCTGGCTGTGTGTGTTCAGAAATGATTTCCCGAGGGTATGCTAAGAAAGGCTAGTCCAGGAAATGGTGGCATCTTCCTGGGAGGAAGCCCTTCTAGATAGGAAGGACCGACCTCAGGGGACACAACCTTCCCCTTCCTCGGCTGTAATCTCGGGGATTCTTGGCCTGTGAATGGTTCAGAGTCTTCCGATTTGATTTCTTCTACCCTGCAGGGGACAGCATTGGGTAAAGAACTGTGGAATTCATGTGATAAAGGAAGAAACATTTGTTCTCAATTATCCAAATTATTGTTTGCTAATTGAAGTACAAAAGGGGTATTTTTTTTTCTCTCTCTTTTGGTTGGTGTAAGCACCCCTTCCCTTAAATCTCTTTGATCGAGCAAAAATGCTTTTGGAGTGTTTACTTTAATCCATACATCATTTTTCCTGATTAGTAGCTGTTCAGTACTATCCTCGCTCACGGGGCAAGCTTTAACCTGAGCTCAGTTTTTCATCAAAGTTGCGGAAACGGATACATGTTACCTAGGCACCACTGCCTATCTGTCGCACTGGCTGGATGTTTCAAAATACGGGTGTCGGTTTGGGGGCCAAAACTCCACCCAGCCCTCCACCGCCATCCTGTAGGCTTTCTCACGGAGTATTTTCTTAGGTCAGGTTTTCTGGAAAGAGACTCTGAGATGGAGACTTGTGTGCAGGACGCGTCCTCGGAAACACCACCTGCCGGGGAGTGAGGCAAGCGAGGGGTTTGGGGAGGGGGGCATTGCAGAGACCACACCCGATGCAGCGCGGAGCATAATGTCTGGGACGGTCCCTCAGAGATGTTCCAAACTGAGACCAAGAGGCTGGGTGGGCTTTGGGGGCCCAGCGCTGACCAGTCTTTGGATACGAGTTGCCAAGGAGGGGGTGTAACCTTGGGTGAGGTGGCTCTCCTAAGTGCCCAGAGAAGGAAGCAGTTGTGAGCAGTTAGCAAGCCTCACTCCAGGGTGGGCTGGGGCTGACGGGGGCAGGGATCGAGCCCCTGCAGCCTGAAGGGGCGCCCAGGTAGCACCCCGCAGCATCCGCTGCTCCCCATATATCCCCAGACCTCCTTCAGATGCGAACGACGGATGGACGCACGTTCCTGTTGAAGACACATCGGAAAAGTCAACGGAAACCTTTTCCACTGCAGATGCTCAGATGTTGCGGTCCTCAAACTCCTTCTAGAATGGAACCCTGCGAGGTGGACGGTTGCTTTGTCTATTCTGGGCAGACGCAAGGAAGTTCTCTCTGAACTTCGGCCAGCGATCTAGGGAACTGACGATGTAGAACAGTTCCACGGGCCATCTCCTTCCTTGCCCGTCATCTATCATCCCGACCCTCCACCTCCTTTCTGAGTGATGACTGCACCCTAAACACATAAAATTAATCGCCGCTCGAGGCCAGCCAGGTGTCTCGCCTCCAGAAATTATCTCGCTGCTGCAAAAGAACAGCTCGGATCTGATAACGCCTCATCACTTCATACAAAGAGCACCGCGAAGTCGTACGGGAGCCCCCTGACAGGTTTGCAAAGTTCCGGGAAGCCCAGAGCCGCCTCTGGCTTCATGCAAAGATCCGGTGATAGCCGTTGCAGGTAGAGGCCCTGTTTCAGGTAAAGAAGGAACACCTTGACTCAAAGCCGTGCTGATTAAATCACCGGCTTCCAACAAAAGAGAATGCTGGTAAGGGCAGAATCAGGTGTGCACGCAGCATAGCTCTCTGTTCCTTCTAGAAACTTGAGGATGGCTTCGCAGAAGTCAAGCACGGGCTGGGAAGAAGCCCTCCAACTACACACTTAGCAGCAGATTATTACATAATCCAATGAAGCTCTGATTTTGAAATTCCATATGACAAGCCCCGCTTAGCTGAACTGTGGCTGATAGCAGCCGTCTCTTGTATCCCGTATGTATATTTTATTTTAACTATGCGGCCCTCTGGCAACGTCCTGTACATTTCAATCAATCAGAAGCTCCATTTGCCAGCTCCGCGTGGAGTTCAGCGCTTCTGAGGATTTGGCAGAGAGAAAACAATCACGGAGATAGATCTAAAAATGATTGTCTTAATCTAATCACGTGGCATTTCCAATATCTAAATCCGGGAAGGAAGCACATTCTTGCAGTACACAGAATGCAAGATCCACAAATGCCAGGCGGGTTTTTACCAACGAGCTTGGCCTCCGTTTTAGATTAGCGGCAAATCCTCATAACTTGGCTCTAATTGAGAGCTTAGCTGTTGCTATTAAGTTCCTTTTCAGGAACAATACTGCCGACACCGTTCCCCTTGCTGAGAACATTCTCCCTCTCTATCGGAAACTATCCAAATGGATGAGAATTAAGACAAACACTTTATAAAATAACACTCCCCAAAGACAGGTTGGCATGTTTGATTAAGAGAAGCCTCAGATAGAGTCTGTGAATAAAATAAAGCCATCCGAAGTGTCTCGGGGCTTTGCCTTGCATAAGTCTGCGTTGTAATTCTACTCCTCCCCTTCTCTCTCTCTTTCTCTGTCTCTCTCGGAGCCCAATAAATACATTCTTGCCACACTTGATGCCGAAGAGAAGGAAACTGAGTCTCCGGGAAGTGACCTGGGTGCCTCTTCAATCTCCATCATCTTGTCTGTTTCTCAAAGTCCCTCAGAAAAGCCAGACCTGCACACACAGCGGGGTCT